>NW_027327456.1:306966-613933 GCF_047675955.1 Chlorocebus sabaeus | reverse complement strand
GAGATGAATTAACAGAACACAAAGCAGTTTCTCAGAAAGCTTCTTTTCAGTTTTTATCTTAGGATATTTCCTTTTTCAGCATAGCCCTCTATGAGCTTCCAAAAATATTTGCAAATTCCACAAGAACAGTCTTAGCGAAAGGATTCTCGATGGGAAAGCTGTAACTCTGTGAGATGAACTAACAGAACACAAAGCGGTTTCTCAGAAACCTTCTTTTCGTTTTTTATCTTAGGATATTTCCTTTTACAGCAAAGCCCACTATGGGCTTCCAAATATCACTTTGCAAATTCCAGAAGAACAGTCTTAGAGAAAGGCTTCTTGAGGGTAAAACTGTAACTCTGTAAGATGAATTAACATAACACAAAACATTTTCTCAGAAACCTACTTTTCAGTTTTTACCTTAGGATATTTCCTTTTTCACCATAGTCCTCTATGGGATTCCAAATATCACTTTGCAAATTCCACATGAACAGTCTTAGCGAAAGGCTTCTTGAGGGGAAAGCTGTAACTCCGTGAGATGAATTAAGAGAACACAAAGCAGTTTCCTAGAAAGATTCTTTCCAGTATTTAACGCAACATATTTCCATTTTCTCCGTAGCCCTGTATGGGCTTTCAACTATCACCTTGCAAATTCCACAGGAACAGTCTTAGTGAATGGCTTCTTGAGGGGAAAGCTGTAACTCTGTGAGATGAATTAAGAGGACACAATGCATTTTCTCAGAAAGCTTCTTTTCGGTTTTATCTTAGGATATATCCTTTTTTGCCATAACCCTCTATGGGCTTCCAATATCGCATTGCAAATTCCACAAGAACAGGCTCAGTGAACGGCTGCTGGAGGGTAAACTGTAATTCTGTGAGATGAATTACCAGAACATAAAGCAGTTTCTCAGAAAGCTTCTTTGCAGTTTTTAACGGAGGATATTTCCTTTTTCACCGTAGCCCTATATGGGCTTCCAAATATCACTTTGCAAGTTCTACAAGAACAATCTTAGCGAAAGGCTTCTGAGGGAAAAGCTGTAATTCTGTGAGATGAATTAACAGAACACAAAGCAGTTTCTCAGCAATCTTCTTTCCAGTTTTTAACGGTGGATATTTCCTTTTTAACCATAGCCCTCTAAGGGCTTCCAAATATCACTTTGCAAATTCCACAAGAACAGTCTTAGCGAGAGGGTTCTTGAGGGGAAAGCTGTAACTCGGTGAGATGTATTAACAGAACACACGGCAGTTTCTCAGAATGCTTCTTTCCAGTTTTTAACGGAAGATATTTTCATTTTCACCATAGCCTTCTATGAGCTTCCAAATATCACTTTGCAAATTTCACAAGAACAGTCTTGGTGAACGACTTCTTGAGGGGAAAGCTGTAACTCTGTGAGATAAACTAACACAACACAAAGCAGTTTCTCAGACAGTTTCTTTTCGGTTTTTATCTTAGGATATTTCCATTTTCACAATAGCCCTCTATGGGCTTCCAAATATCATTTTGCAAGTTTCACAAGAACAGTCTTAGTGAACGACTTCTTGAGGGGAAATCTCTAACTCTGTGAGATGAATTTACAGAACACAATGCAGTTTCACAGAAAGCTTCATTTCAGTTTTTATCTTAGGATGTTTTCTTTTTCACCATAGCCTTCAATGGGACTCCAAATATCACTTTGCAAATTCCACAAGAAAAGTCTTAGTGAACGGCTTCTTGAGGGGAAAGTTGTAACTCTGTGAGATGAATTAACAGAACACAAAGCAGTTTCTCAGAAAGCTTATTTCCAGTTTTTACCCGAAGATTTTTCCTTTTTCACCATAGCCCACTATGGGCTTCCAAATATCACTTTGCAAATTCCACAAGAACAGCCTTAGAGAAAGGTTTCTTGAGAGGAAAGCTGTAACTCGGTGAGATGTATGAACAGAACTCACGGCAGTTTCTCAGAAAGCTTCTTTCCAGTTTTTAACGGAAGATATTTCCTTTTTCACCATATCTCTGTAAGGGTTTCCAAATATCAGTTTGAAAATTTCACAAGAATAGTCCTAGTGAACGGCTTCTTGAGGGGAAAGCTGTAACTCTGTGAGATGAATTAAGAGAACACAAAGCAATTTCTCAGAAAGCTTCTATCCAATTTTTAACTGAAGATATTTCCTTTTTCACCATAGCCTTGTACGGGCTTCCAAATATCACTTTACATATTCCACAAGAACAGTCTTCGCGAAAGGCTTCTTGAGGGAAAAGATGTAAATCTGTGAGATGTATTAACAGAACACAAAACAGTTTCTCAGAAACCTTCTTTTCAGTTTCTGTCTTAGGATATTTCCTTTTTCACCATAGCCCTCTATGGCTTTATAAATATCACTTTGAATATTTCACAGGAATAGTCTTAGTGAACGACTTCTTGAGGGGAAAGCTGTAACTCTGTGATATGAACTAACAAAACAGAAAGAAGTTTCTCAGAAAGCTTCTTTTCGGTTTTTAACGGAAGATATTTCCTTTTTCAACATGGCCCTCTAAGGGCTTGCAAAAGGCTTCTGGAGAGGAAAGCTGTAACTCTGTGTGATAAATTAACAGAACACAAAGCAGTTTCTCAGAAATCTTCTTTCCAGTTTTTAACGGAAGAAATTTCCTTTATCACCTTAGAGCTATATGTGCTTCCAAACATGACTTTGCAGATTCCACAAGAACAGTCTTAGCGAAACGTTTCTTGAGGGGAAAGCTGTAACTCTGTGAGATGAATTAACAGAACACAAAGCAGTTTCTCAGAAAGTTTCTTTCAAGTTTTTAACTGAAGATATTTCCTTTTCACCACAGCACTCTATGGGCTTCCAAATATCACTTTGCAAATCCCACAAGAACAGTCTCAGCGAAGGGCTATTTGAGAGGAAAGCAGTATCTCGGTGAGATGTATAACCAGAACACACGGCAGTTTCTTAGAAAGCTTCTTTCCAGTTTTTAACGGAAGATATTTCTTTTTCACCATAACCCTCTATGGGATTCCAAATATCACTTTGGAAATAACAAAAAACAGTCTTACCGAAAGGCTTCTAGAGGGGAAACCTGTAACTCTGTGAGATGAATTAACAGAACACAAAGTAGTTTCTCAGAAATATTCCTTCCAGTTTTTAACGGAAGATATTTCCTTTTTCACCATAGCCTTCTATGGGCTTCAAAATATCACATTGCAAATTACACAAGAACAGGCTTACCGAAAGCCTTTTTGAGGGGAAAGCTGTAACTCTGTGAGATGAATTAACAGAACACAAAGCAGATTTTCAGAAAGCTTATTTTCAGATTCTATCTTAGGATAATTCCTTTTTCAAAATAGCCTTCTATGGGCTTCCAAATATCACTTTGCAAATTCCCCAAGAACAGTCTTAGCGAAAGGCTTCTGGAGGAGAAGCTGTAACTCTGTGAGATGAATTAACAGAACAAATAGCAATTTCTCAGAAATCTTCTTTCCAGTTTTTAACGGAAGAAATTTCCTTTTTCACAATAGACCTCTATGGACTTCCAAATATCACTTTGCAAATCCCACAACAACAGTCTTAGCGAAAGTCTTCTTGAGGGGAAAGCTGTAACTCGGTGAGGTGCATTAAGAGAACACATGGCAGTTTCTCAGAAAGCTTATTTCCAGTTTTTAAGGGAATATATTTCCTTTTTCACCATAGCTCTCTAAGGGATTACAAATATCAGTTTGCAAATTTCACAAGAACAGTCTTAGTGAAGGGCTTCTTGAGGGGAAAGCTGTAACACAGTGAGATGAACTAACACAACACAAAGCAGTTTCTCTGACAGCTTCTTTTCGGTTTTTATCTTAGGGTATTTCCATTTTCAAAATAGCCCTCTATGGGCTTCCAAGTATCACATTGCAAATTCCACAAGAACATTTTTATAGAAAGGCTTCTTGAGGGTAGAGCTGTAACTCGGTGAGATGTATTAACAGAACACACGGCAGTTTCTTAGAAAGCTTCTTTCCAGTTCTTAACGGAAGTTATTACCCTTTTCACCATAGCCCTCCATGGGCTTCCAAATATCACTTTGCAAATTCCACTAGAACAGTCTTAGCGAAAGGCTTCTGGAGGGGAAATCTGTAACTCTGTGAGATGAATTAACAGAATAAAAAGCAGTTTCTCACAAATCTTCTTTCCAGTTTTTAACGGAAGATGTTTCGTTTTTCACCATAGTCCTCTATGGGCTTCCAAATATCACTTTGAAAATTCCACAAGAACAGTCTTAGCGAAAGGTTTCTTGAGGGGGAAGCTGTAACTCTGTGAGATGAATTAACAGAACACAAAGCAGTCTCTCAGAAAGCTTCTTTCCAGTATTTAACTGAAGATAATTCCTTTTTCACTATAGCCCTCTATGGGCTTCCAAATATCACTTTGGAAATCCCACAAGAACAGTCTTAGCGAAAGGCTTCTTGAGAGGAAAGCTGTAACTCGGTCATATGTACTAACAGAACACACCGCATTTTCTCAGAATGGTTCTTTCCAGTTTTTAACGGAAGATATTTCCTTTTTCACCATAGTCCACTATGGGTATCCAAATATCACTTTCCAAATTTCACAAAACTGTCTTAGTGAACGTCTTCTTGAGAGGAAATCTGTAGCTCTGTGCGATGAACTAACAGAACACAAAGCAGTTTTTTAGACAGCTTCTTTTCGGTTAGTATCTTAGGATATTTCCGTTTTCACAATAGCCTTCTATGGGCTTCCACATATCACTTTGGAAATTCCTCAAAAACAGTCTTAGTGGAAGGCTTCTTGAGGGGAAAGCTGTAACTCTTTGAGATGAATTAACAGAACACAAAGCAGTTTCTCGGAAAGCTTCTTTTCATTTTTAAACTGAAGGTATTTCCTTTTTCACCATAATTCTCTCTGGGCTTCCAAATATCACTTTGCAAATTTCACAATTACAGTGTTAGCGAAAGGTGTCTGGAGGGGAAAGCTGTAACTCTTTGAGATGAATTAACAGAACACAAAGCAGTTTCTCGGAAAGCTTCTTTTCATTTTTTAACTGAAGATATTTCCTTTTTCACCATAGTTCTCTCTGGGCTTCCAAATATCACTTTGCAAATTCCACAAGAACAGTGTTAGCGAAAGGTGTCTGGAGGGGAAAGCTGTAACCCTGTGAGATGCATTAACAGAACACAAAGCAGTTTCTCAGAAATCTTCTTTCCAGTTTTTAACGGAAGATATTTCCTTTTTCACCTTAGCCCTCTATAGGTTTCCAAATATCGCTTTGCAAATTCCCCAAGAACAGTCTTAGCGAAAGGCTTCTTGAGGGGAAAGCTGTAACTTTGTGAGACGAATTAACAGAACACAAAGCAATTTCTCACAAAGCTTCTTTTCAGTTTTTATCTTACGATGTTTCCTTTTTCAACATAGCCCTCTATGGGTTTCCAAATATCACTTTGCAAATTCCACAAGAACAGTCTTAGTGAACGATTTCTTGAGGGGAAAGCTGTAACTCTGTGAGATAAACTAACACAACACAGAGCAGTTTCTCAGACAGCTTCTTTTCGGTTTTTATCTTAGGATATTTCCATTTTCACCATAGCCTTCTATGGGCTTCCAAATATCGCTTTGCAAATTCCACAAGAAAAGTCTTAGTGAACGACTTCTTGAGGGGAAAGCTGTAACTCTGTGAGATAAACTAACACAACACAAAGCAGTTTCTCAGAAAGCTTCTTTCCAGTTTTTAACGGAGGATATTTCCTATTATTCCATAGCCCTCTGTGGGATTCCAAATATCACTTTGCAAATTTCACAAGAACAGTGTAAGCGAAAGATTTCCTGAGGGGAAAGTTGTAACTCTGTGAGATGAATTAACAGAACACAAAGCAGTTTTTCAACAAGCTTCTTTTCAGTTTCTAACGGAAGATATTTCCTTTTTCAACATATTCTTCTATGGGCTTCCAAATATCGCTTTGCAAATTCAACAAGAACAGTCTTAGCGAAAGGGTTTTAGAGGGAAATGTTGTAACTATGTGAGATGAATTCACAGAACACAAAGCAGTTTCTCAGAAAGCTTCTTTTCAGTTTTTATCTTACGATATTTCCTTTTTCACCATAGCCCTCTATGGGCTTCCAAATCTCACTTTGCAAATTCCACAAGAACAGTCTTAGCGAAAGAATTATTGAGGGGAAAGCTGTAACTCTGTGAGGTGAATTAACAGAACAAAAGGGAGTTTCTCAGAAAGATTCTTTCCGCTTTTTAACTCAAGATATTTCCTTTTTCACCATAGTCCTCTATGGGCTTCCAAATATCACTTTGCACATTCGACAACAACAGCCTTAGCGAAAGGCTTCCTGAGGGAAATGTTGTAACTCTGTCAGATGAATTAACAGAACACAAAGCAGTTTCTCAGAAAGCGTCTTTCCAGTTTTTAACGGAAAATAATTCCTTTTTCACCATAGCCCTCTATGGGATTCTAAATATCACTTTCAAATTTGAGAAGAACAGTCTTAGTGAACGGCCTCTTGAGTGGAAATCTGTAACTCTCTGAGATGAATTATCAGAACACAAAGCAGTTTCTTTTCGGATTTAATCTTACTATTTTTCCTTTTTCAACATAGCCCTCTGTGGCCTTCCAAAAATCACTTTGCAAATTACACAAGAACAGTCTTTGTGAAAGACTTCTTGAAGGGAAAGCCGTAACTCCCTGAGATGAATTAACAGAACACAAAGCAGTTTCTCAGAAAGCTTCTTTTCAGTTTTTATCTTAGGATATTTCCTTTTTCAGCATAGCCCTCTATGAGCTTCCAAAAATATTTGCAAATTCCACAAGAACAGTCTTAGCGAAAGGATTCTCGATGGGAAAGCTGTAACTCTGTGAGATGAACTAACAGAACACAAAGCGGTTTCTCAGAAACCTTCTTTTCGTTTTTTATCTTAGGATATTTCCTTTTACAGCAAAGCCCACTATGGGCTTCCAAATATCACTTTGCAAATTCCAGAAGAACAGTCTTAGAGAAAGGCTTCTTGAGGGTAAAACTGTAACTCTGTAAGATGAATTAACATAACACAAAACATTTTCTCAGAAACCTACTTTTCAGTTTTTACCTTAGGATATTTCCTTTTTCACCATAGTCCTCTATGGGATTCCAAATATCACTTTGCAAATTCCACATGAACAGTCTTAGCGAAAGGCTTCTTGAGGGGAAAGCTGTAACTCCGTGAGATGAATTAAGAGAACACAAAGCAGTTTCCTAGAAAGATTCTTTCCAGTATTTAACGCAACATATTTCCATTTTCTCCGTAGCCCTGTATGGGCTTTCAACTATCACCTTGCAAATTCCACAGGAACAGTCTTAGTGAATGGCTTCTTGAGGGGAAAGCTGTAACTCTGTGAGATGAATTAAGAGGACACAATGCATTTTCTCAGAAAGCTTCTTTTCGGTTTTATCTTAGGATATATCCTTTTTTGCCATAACCCTCTATGGGCTTCCAATATCGCATTGCAAATTCCACAAGAACAGGCTCAGTGAACGGCTGCTGGAGGGTAAACTGTAATTCTGTGAGATGAATTACCAGAACATAAAGCAGTTTCTCAGAAAGCTTCTTTGCAGTTTTTAACGGAGGATATTTCCTTTTTCACCGTAGCCCTATATGGGCTTCCAAATATCACTTTGCAAGTTCTACAAGAACAATCTTAGCGAAAGGCTTCTGAGGGAAAAGCTGTAATTCTGTGAGATGAATTAACAGAACACAAAGCAGTTTCTCAGCAATCTTCTTTCCAGTTTTTAACGGTGGATATTTCCTTTTTAACCATAGCCCTCTAAGGGCTTCCAAATATCACTTTGCAAATTCCACAAGAACAGTCTTAGCGAGAGGGTTCTTGAGGGGAAAGCTGTAACTCGGTGAGATGTATTAACAGAACACACGGCAGTTTCTCAGAATGCTTCTTTCCAGTTTTTAACGGAAGATATTTTCATTTTCACCATAGCCTTCTATGAGCTTCCAAATATCACTTTGCAAATTTCACAAGAACAGTCTTGGTGAACGACTTCTTGAGGGGAAAGCTGTAACTCTGTGAGATAAACTAACACAACACAAAGCAGTTTCTCAGACAGTTTCTTTTCGGTTTTTATCTTAGGATATTTCCATTTTCACAATAGCCCTCTATGGGCTTCCAAATATCATTTTGCAAGTTTCACAAGAACAGTCTTAGTGAACGACTTCTTGAGGGGAAATCTCTAACTCTGTGAGATGAATTTACAGAACACAATGCAGTTTCACAGAAAGCTTCATTTCAGTTTTTATCTTAGGATGTTTTCTTTTTCACCATAGCCTTCAATGGGACTCCAAATATCACTTTGCAAATTCCACAAGAAAAGTCTTAGTGAACGGCTTCTTGAGGGGAAAGTTGTAACTCTGTGAGATGAATTAACAGAACACAAAGCAGTTTCTCAGAAAGCTTATTTCCAGTTTTTACCCGAAGATTTTTCCTTTTTCACCATAGCCCACTATGGGCTTCCAAATATCACTTTGCAAATTCCACAAGAACAGCCTTAGAGAAAGGTTTCTTGAGAGGAAAGCTGTAACTCGGTGAGATGTATGAACAGAACTCACGGCAGTTTCTCAGAAAGCTTCTTTCCAGTTTTTAACGGAAGATATTTCCTTTTTCACCATATCTCTGTAAGGGTTTCCAAATATCAGTTTGAAAATTTCACAAGAATAGTCCTAGTGAACGGCTTCTTGAGGGGAAAGCTGTAACTCTGTGAGATGAATTAAGAGAACACAAAGCAATTTCTCAGAAAGCTTCTATCCAATTTTTAACTGAAGATATTTCCTTTTTCACCATAGCCTTGTACGGGCTTCCAAATATCACTTTACATATTCCACAAGAACAGTCTTCGCGAAAGGCTTCTTGAGGGAAAAGATGTAAATCTGTGAGATGTATTAACAGAACACAAAACAGTTTCTCAGAAACCTTCTTTTCAGTTTCTGTCTTAGGATATTTCCTTTTTCACCATAGCCCTCTATGGCTTTATAAATATCACTTTGAATATTTCACAGGAATAGTCTTAGTGAACGACTTCTTGAGGGGAAAGCTGTAACTCTGTGATATGAACTAACAAAACAGAAAGAAGTTTCTCAGAAAGCTTCTTTTCGGTTTTTAACGGAAGATATTTCCTTTTTCAACATGGCCCTCTAAGGGCTTGCAAAAGGCTTCTGGAGAGGAAAGCTGTAACTCTGTGTGATAAATTAACAGAACACAAAGCAGTTTCTCAGAAATCTTCTTTCCAGTTTTTAACGGAAGAAATTTCCTTTATCACCTTAGAGCTATATGTGCTTCCAAACATGACTTTGCAGATTCCACAAGAACAGTCTTAGCGAAACGTTTCTTGAGGGGAAAGCTGTAACTCTGTGAGATGAATTAACAGAACACAAAGCAGTTTCTCAGAAAGTTTCTTTCAAGTTTTTAACTGAAGATATTTCCTTTTCACCACAGCACTCTATGGGCTTCCAAATATCACTTTGCAAATCCCACAAGAACAGTCTCAGCGAAGGGCTATTTGAGAGGAAAGCAGTATCTCGGTGAGATGTATAACCAGAACACACGGCAGTTTCTTAGAAAGCTTCTTTCCAGTTTTTAACGGAAGATATTTCTTTTTCACCATAACCCTCTATGGGATTCCAAATATCACTTTGGAAATAACAAAAAACAGTCTTACCGAAAGGCTTCTAGAGGGGAAACCTGTAACTCTGTGAGATGAATTAACAGAACACAAAGTAGTTTCTCAGAAATATTCCTTCCAGTTTTTAACGGAAGATATTTCCTTTTTCACCATAGCCTTCTATGGGCTTCAAAATATCACATTGCAAATTACACAAGAACAGGCTTACCGAAAGCCTTTTTGAGGGGAAAGCTGTAACTCTGTGAGATGAATTAACAGAACACAAAGCAGATTTTCAGAAAGCTTATTTTCAGATTCTATCTTAGGATAATTCCTTTTTCAAAATAGCCTTCTATGGGCTTCCAAATATCACTTTGCAAATTCCCCAAGAACAGTCTTAGCGAAAGGCTTCTGGAGGAGAAGCTGTAACTCTGTGAGATGAATTAACAGAACAAATAGCAATTTCTCAGAAATCTTCTTTCCAGTTTTTAACGGAAGAAATTTCCTTTTTCACAATAGACCTCTATGGACTTCCAAATATCACTTTGCAAATCCCACAACAACAGTCTTAGCGAAAGTCTTCTTGAGGGGAAAGCTGTAACTCGGTGAGGTGCATTAAGAGAACACATGGCAGTTTCTCAGAAAGCTTATTTCCAGTTTTTAAGGGAATATATTTCCTTTTTCACCATAGCTCTCTAAGGGATTACAAATATCAGTTTGCAAATTTCACAAGAACAGTCTTAGTGAAGGGCTTCTTGAGGGGAAAGCTGTAACACAGTGAGATGAACTAACACAACACAAAGCAGTTTCTCTGACAGCTTCTTTTCGGTTTTTATCTTAGGGTATTTCCATTTTCAAAATAGCCCTCTATGGGCTTCCAAGTATCACATTGCAAATTCCACAAGAACATTTTTATAGAAAGGCTTCTTGAGGGTAGAGCTGTAACTCGGTGAGATGTATTAACAGAACACACGGCAGTTTCTTAGAAAGCTTCTTTCCAGTTCTTAACGGAAGTTATTACCCTTTTCACCATAGCCCTCCATGGGCTTCCAAATATCACTTTGCAAATTCCACTAGAACAGTCTTAGCGAAAGGCTTCTGGAGGGGAAATCTGTAACTCTGTGAGATGAATTAACAGAATAAAAAGCAGTTTCTCACAAATCTTCTTTCCAGTTTTTAACGGAAGATGTTTCGTTTTTCACCATAGTCCTCTATGGGCTTCCAAATATCACTTTGAAAATTCCACAAGAACAGTCTTAGCGAAAGGTTTCTTGAGGGGGAAGCTGTAACTCTGTGAGATGAATTAACAGAACACAAAGCAGTCTCTCAGAAAGCTTCTTTCCAGTATTTAACTGAAGATAATTCCTTTTTCACTATAGCCCTCTATGGGCTTCCAAATATCACTTTGGAAATCCCACAAGAACAGTCTTAGCGAAAGGCTTCTTGAGAGGAAAGCTGTAACTCGGTCATATGTACTAACAGAACACACCGCATTTTCTCAGAATGGTTCTTTCCAGTTTTTAACGGAAGATATTTCCTTTTTCACCATAGTCCACTATGGGTATCCAAATATCACTTTCCAAATTTCACAAAACTGTCTTAGTGAACGTCTTCTTGAGAGGAAATCTGTAGCTCTGTGCGATGAACTAACAGAACACAAAGCAGTTTTTTAGACAGCTTCTTTTCGGTTAGTATCTTAGGATATTTCCGTTTTCACAATAGCCTTCTATGGGCTTCCACATATCACTTTGGAAATTCCTCAAAAACAGTCTTAGTGGAAGGCTTCTTGAGGGGAAAGCTGTAACTCTTTGAGATGAATTAACAGAACACAAAGCAGTTTCTCGGAAAGCTTCTTTTCATTTTTAAACTGAAGGTATTTCCTTTTTCACCATAATTCTCTCTGGGCTTCCAAATATCACTTTGCAAATTTCACAATTACAGTGTTAGCGAAAGGTGTCTGGAGGGGAAAGCTGTAACTCTTTGAGATGAATTAACAGAACACAAAGCAGTTTCTCGGAAAGCTTCTTTTCATTTTTTAACTGAAGATATTTCCTTTTTCACCATAGTTCTCTCTGGGCTTCCAAATATCACTTTGCAAATTCCACAAGAACAGTGTTAGCGAAAGGTGTCTGGAGGGGAAAGCTGTAACCCTGTGAGATGCATTAACAGAACACAAAGCAGTTTCTCAGAAATCTTCTTTCCAGTTTTTAACGGAAGATATTTCCTTTTTCACCTTAGCCCTCTATAGGTTTCCAAATATCGCTTTGCAAATTCCCCAAGAACAGTCTTAGCGAAAGGCTTCTTGAGGGGAAAGCTGTAACTTTGTGAGACGAATTAACAGAACACAAAGCAATTTCTCACAAAGCTTCTTTTCAGTTTTTATCTTACGATGTTTCCTTTTTCAACATAGCCCTCTATGGGTTTCCAAATATCACTTTGCAAATTCCACAAGAACAGTCTTAGTGAACGATTTCTTGAGGGGAAAGCTGTAACTCTGTGAGATAAACTAACACAACACAGAGCAGTTTCTCAGACAGCTTCTTTTCGGTTTTTATCTTAGGATATTTCCATTTTCACCATAGCCTTCTATGGGCTTCCAAATATCGCTTTGCAAATTCCACAAGAAAAGTCTTAGTGAACGACTTCTTGAGGGGAAAGCTGTAACTCTGTGAGATAAACTAACACAACACAAAGCAGTTTCTCAGAAAGCTTCTTTCCAGTTTTTAACGGAGGATATTTCCTATTATTCCATAGCCCTCTGTGGGATTCCAAATATCACTTTGCAAATTTCACAAGAACAGTGTAAGCGAAAGATTTCCTGAGGGGAAAGTTGTAACTCTGTGAGATGAATTAACAGAACACAAAGCAGTTTTTCAACAAGCTTCTTTTCAGTTTCTAACGGAAGATATTTCCTTTTTCAACATATTCTTCTATGGGCTTCCAAATATCGCTTTGCAAATTCAACAAGAACAGTCTTAGCGAAAGGGTTTTAGAGGGAAATGTTGTAACTATGTGAGATGAATTCACAGAACACAAAGCAGTTTCTCAGAAAGCTTCTTTTCAGTTTTTATCTTACGATATTTCCTTTTTCACCATAGCCCTCTATGGGCTTCCAAATCTCACTTTGCAAATTCCACAAGAACAGTCTTAGCGAAAGAATTATTGAGGGGAAAGCTGTAACTCTGTGAGGTGAATTAACAGAACAAAAGGGAGTTTCTCAGAAAGATTCTTTCCGCTTTTTAACTCAAGATATTTCCTTTTTCACCATAGTCCTCTATGGGCTTCCAAATATCACTTTGCACATTCGACAACAACAGCCTTAGCGAAAGGCTTCCTGAGGGAAATGTTGTAACTCTGTCAGATGAATTAACAGAACACAAAGCAGTTTCTCAGAAAGCGTCTTTCCAGTTTTTAACGGAAAATAATTCCTTTTTCACCATAGCCCTCTATGGGATTCTAAATATCACTTTCAAATTTGAGAAGAACAGTCTTAGTGAACGGCCTCTTGAGTGGAAATCTGTAACTCTCTGAGATGAATTATCAGAACACAAAGCAGTTTCTTTTCGGATTTAATCTTACTATTTTTCCTTTTTCAACATAGCCCTCTGTGGCCTTCCAAAAATCACTTTGCAAATTACACAAGAACAGTCTTTGTGAAAGACTTCTTGAAGGGAAAGCCGTAACTCCCTGAGATGAATTAACAGAACACAAAGCAGTTTCTCAGAAAGCTTCTTTTCAGTTTTTATCTTAGGATATTTCCTTTTTCAGCATAGCCCTCTATGAGCTTCCAAAAATATTTGCAAATTCCACAAGAACAGTCTTAGCGAAAGGATTCTCGATGGGAAAGCTGTAACTCTGTGAGATGAACTAACAGAACACAAAGCGGTTTCTCAGAAACCTTCTTTTCGTTTTTTATCTTAGGATATTTCCTTTTACAGCAAAGCCCACTATGGGCTTCCAAATATCACTTTGCAAATTCCAGAAGAACAGTCTTAGAGAAAGGCTTCTTGAGGGTAAAACTGTAACTCTGTAAGATGAATTAACATAACACAAAACATTTTCTCAGAAACCTACTTTTCAGTTTTTACCTTAGGATATTTCCTTTTTCACCATAGTCCTCTATGGGATTCCAAATATCACTTTGCAAATTCCACATGAACAGTCTTAGCGAAAGGCTTCTTGAGGGGAAAGCTGTAACTCCGTGAGATGAATTAAGAGAACACAAAGCAGTTTCCTAGAAAGATTCTTTCCAGTATTTAACGCAACATATTTCCATTTTCTCCGTAGCCCTGTATGGGCTTTCAACTATCACCTTGCAAATTCCACAGGAACAGTCTTAGTGAATGGCTTCTTGAGGGGAAAGCTGTAACTCTGTGAGATGAATTAAGAGGACACAATGCATTTTCTCAGAAAGCTTCTTTTCGGTTTTATCTTAGGATATATCCTTTTTTGCCATAACCCTCTATGGGCTTCCAATATCGCATTGCAAATTCCACAAGAACAGGCTCAGTGAACGGCTGCTGGAGGGTAAACTGTAATTCTGTGAGATGAATTACCAGAACATAAAGCAGTTTCTCAGAAAGCTTCTTTGCAGTTTTTAACGGAGGATATTTCCTTTTTCACCGTAGCCCTATATGGGCTTCCAAATATCACTTTGCAAGTTCTACAAGAACAATCTTAGCGAAAGGCTTCTGAGGGAAAAGCTGTAATTCTGTGAGATGAATTAACAGAACACAAAGCAGTTTCTCAGCAATCTTCTTTCCAGTTTTTAACGGTGGATATTTCCTTTTTAACCATAGCCCTCTAAGGGCTTCCAAATATCACTTTGCAAATTCCACAAGAACAGTCTTAGCGAGAGGGTTCTTGAGGGGAAAGCTGTAACTCGGTGAGATGTATTAACAGAACACACGGCAGTTTCTCAGAATGCTTCTTTCCAGTTTTTAACGGAAGATATTTTCATTTTCACCATAGCCTTCTATGAGCTTCCAAATATCACTTTGCAAATTTCACAAGAACAGTCTTGGTGAACGACTTCTTGAGGGGAAAGCTGTAACTCTGTGAGATAAACTAACACAACACAAAGCAGTTTCTCAGACAGTTTCTTTTCGGTTTTTATCTTAGGATATTTCCATTTTCACAATAGCCCTCTATGGGCTTCCAAATATCATTTTGCAAGTTTCACAAGAACAGTCTTAGTGAACGACTTCTTGAGGGGAAATCTCTAACTCTGTGAGATGAATTTACAGAACACAATGCAGTTTCACAGAAAGCTTCATTTCAGTTTTTATCTTAGGATGTTTTCTTTTTCACCATAGCCTTCAATGGGACTCCAAATATCACTTTGCAAATTCCACAAGAAAAGTCTTAGTGAACGGCTTCTTGAGGGGAAAGTTGTAACTCTGTGAGATGAATTAACAGAACACAAAGCAGTTTCTCAGAAAGCTTATTTCCAGTTTTTACCCGAAGATTTTTCCTTTTTCACCATAGCCCACTATGGGCTTCCAAATATCACTTTGCAAATTCCACAAGAACAGCCTTAGAGAAAGGTTTCTTGAGAGGAAAGCTGTAACTCGGTGAGATGTATGAACAGAACTCACGGCAGTTTCTCAGAAAGCTTCTTTCCAGTTTTTAACGGAAGATATTTCCTTTTTCACCATATCTCTGTAAGGGTTTCCAAATATCAGTTTGAAAATTTCACAAGAATAGTCCTAGTGAACGGCTTCTTGAGGGGAAAGCTGTAACTCTGTGAGATGAATTAAGAGAACACAAAGCAATTTCTCAGAAAGCTTCTATCCAATTTTTAACTGAAGATATTTCCTTTTTCACCATAGCCTTGTACGGGCTTCCAAATATCACTTTACATATTCCACAAGAACAGTCTTCGCGAAAGGCTTCTTGAGGGAAAAGATGTAAATCTGTGAGATGTATTAACAGAACACAAAACAGTTTCTCAGAAACCTTCTTTTCAGTTTCTGTCTTAGGATATTTCCTTTTTCACCATAGCCCTCTATGGCTTTATAAATATCACTTTGAATATTTCACAGGAATAGTCTTAGTGAACGACTTCTTGAGGGGAAAGCTGTAACTCTGTGATATGAACTAACAAAACAGAAAGAAGTTTCTCAGAAAGCTTCTTTTCGGTTTTTAACGGAAGATATTTCCTTTTTCAACATGGCCCTCTAAGGGCTTGCAAAAGGCTTCTGGAGAGGAAAGCTGTAACTCTGTGTGATAAATTAACAGAACACAAAGCAGTTTCTCAGAAATCTTCTTTCCAGTTTTTAACGGAAGAAATTTCCTTTATCACCTTAGAGCTATATGTGCTTCCAAACATGACTTTGCAGATTCCACAAGAACAGTCTTAGCGAAACGTTTCTTGAGGGGAAAGCTGTAACTCTGTGAGATGAATTAACAGAACACAAAGCAGTTTCTCAGAAAGATTCTTTCAAGTTTTTAACTGAAGATATTTCCTTTTCACCGCAGCACTCTATGGGCTTCCAAATATCACTTTGCAAATCCCACAAGAACAGTCTCAGCGAAGGGCTATTTGAGAGGAAAGCAGTATCTCGGTGAGATGTATAACCAGAACACACGGCAGTTTCTTAGAAAGCTTCTTTCCAGTTTTTAACGGAAGATATTTCTTTTTCACCATAACCCTCTATGGGATTCCAAATATCACTTTGGAAATAACAAAAAACAGTCTTACCGAAAGGCTTCTAGAGGGGAAACCTGTAACTCTGTGAGATGAATTAACAGAACACAAAGTAGTTTCTCAGAAATATTCCTTCCAGTTTTTAACGGAAGATATTTCCTTTTTCACCATAGCCTTCTATGGGCTTCAAAATATCACATTGCAAATTACACAAGAACAGGCTTACCGAAAGCCTTTTTGAGGGGAAAGCTGTAACTCTGTGAGATGAATTAACAGAACACAAAGCAGATTTTCAGAAAGCTTATTTTCAGATTCTATCTTAGGATAATTCCTTTTTCAAAATAGCCTTCTATGGGCTTCCAAATATCACTTTGCAAATTCCCCAAGAACAGTCTTAGCGAAAGGCTTCTGGAGGAGAAGCTGTAACTCTGTGAGATGAATTAACAGAACAAATAGCAATTTCTCAGAAATCTTCTTTCCAGTTTTTAACGGAAGAAATTTCCTTTTTCACAATAGACCTCTATGGACTTCCAAATATCACTTTGCAAATCCCACAACAACAGTCTTAGCGAAAGTCTTCTTGAGGGGAAAGCTGTAACTCGGTGAGGTGCATTAAGAGAACACATGGCAGTTTCTCAGAAAGCTTATTTCCAGTTTTTAAGGGAATATATTTCCTTTTTCACCATAGCTCTCTAAGGGATTACAAATATCAGTTTGCAAATTTCACAAGAACAGTCTTAGTGAAGGGCTTCTTGAGGGGAAAGCTGTAACACAGTGAGATGAACTAACACAACACAAAGCAGTTTCTCTGACAGCTTCTTTTCGGTTTTTATCTTAGGGTATTTCCATTTTCAAAATAGCCCTCTATGGGCTTCCAAGTATCACATTGCAAATTCCACAAGAACATTTTTATAGAAAGGCTTCTTGAGGGTAGAGCTGTAACTCGGTGAGATGTATTAACAGAACACACGGCAGTTTCTTAGAAAGCTTCTTTCCAGTTCTTAACGGAAGTTATTACCCTTTTCACCATAGCCCTCCATGGGCTTCCAAATATCACTTTGCAAATTCCACTAGAACAGTCTTAGCGAAAGGCTTCTGGAGGGGAAATCTGTAACTCTGTGAGATGAATTAACAGAATAAAAAGCAGTTTCTCACAAATCTTCTTTCCAGTTTTTAACGGAAGATGTTTCGTTTTTCACCATAGTCCTCTATGGGCTTCCAAATATCACTTTGAAAATTCCACAAGAACAGTCTTAGCGAAAGGTTTCTTGAGGGGGAAGCTGTAACTCTGTGAGATGAATTAACAGAACACAAAGCAGTCTCTCAGAAAGCTTCTTTCCAGTATTTAACTGAAGATAATTCCTTTTTCACTATAGCCCTCTATGGGCTTCCAAATATCACTTTGGAAATCCCACAAGAACAGTCTTAGCGAAAGGCTTCTTGAGAGGAAAGCTGTAACTCGGTCATATGTACTAACAGAACACACCGCATTTTCTCAGAATGGTTCTTTCCAGTTTTTAACGGAAGATATTTCCTTTTTCACCATAGTCCACTATGGGTATCCAAATATCACTTTCCAAATTTCACAAAACTGTCTTAGTGAACGTCTTCTTGAGAGGAAATCTGTAGCTCTGTGCGATGAACTAACAGAACACAAAGCAGTTTTTTAGACAGCTTCTTTTCGGTTAGTATCTTAGGATATTTCCGTTTTCACAATAGCCTTCTATGGGCTTCCACATATCACTTTGGAAATTCCTCAAAAACAGTCTTAGTGGAAGGCTTCTTGAGGGGAAAGCTGTAACTCTTTGAGATGAATTAACAGAACACAAAGCAGTTTCTCGGAAAGCTTCTTTTCATTTTTAAACTGAAGGTATTTCCTTTTTCACCATAATTCTCTCTGGGCTTCCAAATATCACTTTGCAAATTTCACAATTACAGTGTTAGCGAAAGGTGTCTGGAGGGGAAAGCTGTAACTCTTTGAGATGAATTAACAGAACACAAAGCAGTTTCTCGGAAAGCTTCTTTTCATTTTTTAACTGAAGATATTTCCTTTTTCACCATAGTTCTCTCTGGGCTTCCAAATATCACTTTGCAAATTCCACAAGAACAGTGTTAGCGAAAGGTGTCTGGAGGGGAAAGCTGTAACCCTGTGAGATGCATTAACAGAACACAAAGCAGTTTCTCAGAAATCTTCTTTCCAGTTTTTAACGGAAGATATTTCCTTTTTCACCTTAGCCCTCTATAGGTTTCCAAATATCGCTTTGCAAATTCCCCAAGAACAGTCTTAGCGAAAGGCTTCTTGAGGGGAAAGCTGTAACTTTGTGAGACGAATTAACAGAACACAAAGCAATTTCTCACAAAGCTTCTTTTCAGTTTTTATCTTACGATGTTTCCTTTTTCAACATAGCCCTCTATGGGTTTCCAAATATCACTTTGCAAATTCCACAAGAACAGTCTTAGTGAACGATTTCTTGAGGGGAAAGCTGTAACTCTGTGAGATAAACTAACACAACACAGAGCAGTTTCTCAGACAGCTTCTTTTCGGTTTTTATCTTAGGATATTTCCATTTTCACCATAGCCTTCTATGGGCTTCCAAATATCGCTTTGCAAATTCCACAAGAAAAGTCTTAGTGAACGACTTCTTGAGGGGAAAGCTGTAACTCTGTGAGATAAACTAACACAACACAAAGCAGTTTCTCAGAAAGCTTCTTTCCAGTTTTTAACGGAGGATATTTCCTATTATTCCATAGCCCTCTGTGGGATTCCAAATATCACTTTGCAAATTTCACAAGAACAGTGTAAGCGAAAGATTTCCTGAGGGGAAAGTTGTAACTCTGTGAGATGAATTAACAGAACACAAAGCAGTTTTTCAACAAGCTTCTTTTCAGTTTCTAACGGAAGATATTTCCTTTTTCAACATATTCTTCTATGGGCTTCCAAATATCGCTTTGCAAATTCAACAAGAACAGTCTTAGCGAAAGGGTTTTAGAGGGAAATGTTGTAACTATGTGAGATGAATTCACAGAACACAAAGCAGTTTCTCAGAAAGCTTCTTTTCAGTTTTTATCTTACGATATTTCCTTTTTCACCATAGCCCTCTATGGGCTTCCAAATCTCACTTTGCAAATTCCACAAGAACAGTCTTAGCGAAAGAATTATTGAGGGGAAAGCTGTAACTCTGTGAGGTGAATTAACAGAACAAAAGGGAGTTTCTCAGAAAGATTCTTTCCGCTTTTTAACTCAAGATATTTCCTTTTTCACCATAGTCCTCTATGGGCTTCCAAATATCACTTTGCACATTCGACAACAACAGCCTTAGCGAAAGGCTTCCTGAGGGAAATGTTGTAACTCTGTCAGATGAATTAACAGAACACAAAGCAGTTTCTCAGAAAGCGTCTTTCCAGTTTTTAACGGAAAATAATTCCTTTTTCACCATAGCCCTCTATGGGATTCTAAATATCACTTTCAAATTTGAGAAGAACAGTCTTAGTGAACGGCCTCTTGAGTGGAAATCTGTAACTCTCTGAGATGAATTATCAGAACGCAAAGCAGTTTCTTTTCGGATTTAATCTTACTATTTTTCCTTTTTCAACATAGCCCTCTGTGGCCTTCCAAAAATCACTTTGCAAATTACACAAGAACAGTCTTTGTGAAAGACTTCTTGAAGGGAAAGCCGTAACTCCCTGAGATGAATTAACAGAACACAAAGCAGTTTCTCAGAAAGCTTCTTTTCAGTTTTTATCTTAGGATATTTCCTTTTTCAGCATAGCCCTCTATGAGCTTCCAAAAATATTTGCAAATTCCACAAGAACAGTCTTAGCGAAAGGATTCTCGATGGGAAAGCTGTAACTCTGTGAGATGAACTAACAGAACACAAAGCGGTTTCTCAGAAACCTTCTTTTCGTTTTTTATCTTAGGATATTTCCTTTTACAGCAAAGCCCACTATGGGCTTCCAAATATCACTTTGCAAATTCCAGAAGAACAGTCTTAGAGAAAGGCTTCTTGAGGGTAAAACTGTAACTCTGTAAGATGAATTAACATAACACAAAACATTTTCTCAGAAACCTACTTTTCAGTTTTTACCTTAGGATATTTCCTTTTTCACCATAGTCCTCTATGGGATTCCAAATATCACTTTGCAAATTCCACATGAACAGTCTTAGCGAAAGGCTTCTTGAGGGGAAAGCTGTAACTCCGTGAGATGAATTAAGAGAACACAAAGCAGTTTCCTAGAAAGATTCTTTCCAGTATTTAACGCAACATATTTCCATTTTCTCCGTAGCCCTGTATGGGCTTTCAACTATCACCTTGCAAATTCCACAGGAACAGTCTTAGTGAATGGCTTCTTGAGGGGAAAGCTGTAACTCTGTGAGATGAATTAAGAGGACACAATGCATTTTCTCAGAAAGCTTCTTTTCGGTTTTATCTTAGGATATATCCTTTTTTGCCATAACCCTCTATGGGCTTCCAATATCGCATTGCAAATTCCACAAGAACAGGCTCAGTGAACGGCTGCTGGAGGGTAAACTGTAATTCTGTGAGATGAATTACCAGAACATAAAGCAGTTTCTCAGAAAGCTTCTTTGCAGTTTTTAACGGAGGATATTTCCTTTTTCACCGTAGCCCTATATGGGCTTCCAAATATCACTTTGCAAGTTCTACAAGAACAATCTTAGCGAAAGGCTTCTGAGGGAAAAGCTGTAATTCTGTGAGATGAATTAACAGAACACAAAGCAGTTTCTCAGCAATCTTCTTTCCAGTTTTTAACGGTGGATATTTCCTTTTTAACCATAGCCCTCTAAGGGCTTCCAAATATCACTTTGCAAATTCCACAAGAACAGTCTTAGCGAGAGGGTTCTTGAGGGGAAAGCTGTAACTCGGTGAGATGTATTAACAGAACACACGGCAGTTTCTCAGAATGCTTCTTTCCAGTTTTTAACGGAAGATATTTTCATTTTCACCATAGCCTTCTATGAGCTTCCAAATATCACTTTGCAAATTTCACAAGAACAGTCTTGGTGAACGACTTCTTGAGGGGAAAGCTGTAACTCTGTGAGATAAACTAACACAACACAAAGCAGTTTCTCAGACAGTTTCTTTTCGGTTTTTATCTTAGGATATTTCCATTTTCACAATAGCCCTCTATGGGCTTCCAAATATCATTTTGCAAGTTTCACAAGAACAGTCTTAGTGAACGACTTCTTGAGGGGAAATCTCTAACTCTGTGAGATGAATTTACAGAACACAATGCAGTTTCACAGAAAGCTTCATTTCAGTTTTTATCTTAGGATGTTTTCTTTTTCACCATAGCCTTCAATGGGACTCCAAATATCACTTTGCAAATTCCACAAGAAAAGTCTTAGTGAACGGCTTCTTGAGGGGAAAGTTGTAACTCTGTGAGATGAATTAACAGAACACAAAGCAGTTTCTCAGAAAGCTTATTTCCAGTTTTTACCCGAAGATTTTTCCTTTTTCACCATAGCCCACTATGGGCTTCCAAATATCACTTTGCAAATTCCACAAGAACAGCCTTAGAGAAAGGTTTCTTGAGAGGAAAGCTGTAACTCGGTGAGATGTATGAACAGAACTCACGGCAGTTTCTCAGAAAGCTTCTTTCCAGTTTTTAACGGAAGATATTTCCTTTTTCACCATATCTCTGTAAGGGTTTCCAAATATCAGTTTGAAAATTTCACAAGAATAGTCCTAGTGAACGGCTTCTTGAGGGGAAAGCTGTAACTCTGTGAGATGAATTAAGAGAACACAAAGCAATTTCTCAGAAAGCTTCTATCCAATTTTTAACTGAAGATATTTCCTTTTTCACCATAGCCTTGTACGGGCTTCCAAATATCACTTTACATATTCCACAAGAACAGTCTTCGCGAAAGGCTTCTTGAGGGAAAAGATGTAAATCTGTGAGATGTATTAACAGAACACAAAACAGTTTCTCAGAAACCTTCTTTTCAGTTTCTGTCTTAGGATATTTCCTTTTTCACCATAGCCCTCTATGGCTTTATAAATATCACTTTGAATATTTCACAGGAATAGTCTTAGTGAACGACTTCTTGAGGGGAAAGCTGTAACTCTGTGATATGAACTAACAAAACAGAAAGAAGTTTCTCAGAAAGCTTCTTTTCGGTTTTTAACGGAAGATATTTCCTTTTTCAACATGGCCCTCTAAGGGCTTGCAAAAGGCTTCTGGAGAGGAAAGCTGTAACTCTGTGTGATAAATTAACAGAACACAAAGCAGTTTCTCAGAAATCTTCTTTCCAGTTTTTAACGGAAGAAATTTCCTTTATCACCTTAGAGCTATATGTGCTTCCAAACATGACTTTGCAGATTCCACAAGAACAGTCTTAGCGAAACGTTTCTTGAGGGGAAAGCTGTAACTCTGTGAGATGAATTAACAGAACACAAAGCAGTTTCTCAGAAAGTTTCTTTCAAGTTTTTAACTGAAGATATTTCCTTTTCACCGCAGCACTCTATGGGCTTCCAAATATCACTTTGCAAATCCCACAAGAACAGTCTCAGCGAAGGGCTATTTGAGAGGAAAGCAGTATCTCGGTGAGATGTATAACCAGAACACACGGCAGTTTCTTAGAAAGCTTCTTTCCAGTTTTTAACGGAAGATATTTCTTTTTCACCATAACCCTCTATGGGATTCCAAATATCACTTTGGAAATAACAAAAAACAGTCTTACCGAAAGGCTTCTAGAGGGGAAACCTGTAACTCTGTGAGATGAATTAACAGAACACAAAGTAGTTTCTCAGAAATATTCCTTCCAGTTTTTAACGGAAGATATTTCCTTTTTCACCATAGCCTTCTATGGGCTTCAAAATATCACATTGCAAATTACACAAGAACAGGCTTACCGAAAGCCTTTTTGAGGGGAAAGCTGTAACTCTGTGAGATGAATTAACAGAACACAAAGCAGATTTTCAGAAAGCTTATTTTCAGATTCTATCTTAGGATAATTCCTTTTTCAAAATAGCCTTCTATGGGCTTCCAAATATCACTTTGCAAATTCCCCAAGAACAGTCTTAGCGAAAGGCTTCTGGAGGAGAAGCTGTAACTCTGTGAGATGAATTAACAGAACAAATAGCAATTTCTCAGAAATCTTCTTTCCAGTTTTTAACGGAAGAAATTTCCTTTTTCACAATAGACCTCTATGGACTTCCAAATATCACTTTGCAAATCCCACAACAACAGTCTTAGCGAAAGTCTTCTTGAGGGGAAAGCTGTAACTCGGTGAGGTGCATTAAGAGAACACATGGCAGTTTCTCAGAAAGCTTATTTCCAGTTTTTAAGGGAATATATTTCCTTTTTCACCATAGCTCTCTAAGGGATTACAAATATCAGTTTGCAAATTTCACAAGAACAGTCTTAGTGAAGGGCTTCTTGAGGGGAAAGCTGTAACACAGTGAGATGAACTAACACAACACAAAGCAGTTTCTCTGACAGCTTCTTTTCGGTTTTTATCTTAGGGTATTTCCATTTTCAAAATAGCCCTCTATGGGCTTCCAAGTATCACATTGCAAATTCCACAAGAACATTTTTATAGAAAGGCTTCTTGAGGGTAGAGCTGTAACTCGGTGAGATGTATTAACAGAACACACGGCAGTTTCTTAGAAAGCTTCTTTCCAGTTCTTAACGGAAGTTATTACCCTTTTCACCATAGCCCTCCATGGGCTTCCAAATATCACTTTGCAAATTCCACTAGAACAGTCTTAGCGAAAGGCTTCTGGAGGGGAAATCTGTAACTCTGTGAGATGAATTAACAGAATAAAAAGCAGTTTCTCACAAATCTTCTTTCCAGTTTTTAACGGAAGATGTTTCGTTTTTCACCATAGTCCTCTATGGGCTTCCAAATATCACTTTGAAAATTCCACAAGAACAGTCTTAGCGAAAGGTTTCTTGAGGGGGAAGCTGTAACTCTGTGAGATGAATTAACAGAACACAAAGCAGTCTCTCAGAAAGCTTCTTTCCAGTATTTAACTGAAGATAATTCCTTTTTCACTATAGCCCTCTATGGGCTTCCAAATATCACTTTGGAAATCCCACAAGAACAGTCTTAGCGAAAGGCTTCTTGAGAGGAAAGCTGTAACTCGGTCATATGTACTAACAGAACACACCGCATTTTCTCAGAATGGTTCTTTCCAGTTTTTAACGGAAGATATTTCCTTTTTCACCATAGTCCACTATGGGTATCCAAATATCACTTTCCAAATTTCACAAAACTGTCTTAGTGAACGTCTTCTTGAGAGGAAATCTGTAGCTCTGTGCGATGAACTAACAGAACACAAAGCAGTTTTTTAGACAGCTTCTTTTCGGTTAGTATCTTAGGATATTTCCGTTTTCACAATAGCCTTCTATGGGCTTCCACATATCACTTTGGAAATTCCTCAAAAACAGTCTTAGTGGAAGGCTTCTTGAGGGGAAAGCTGTAACTCTTTGAGATGAATTAACAGAACACAAAGCAGTTTCTCGGAAAGCTTCTTTTCATTTTTAAACTGAAGGTATTTCCTTTTTCACCATAATTCTCTCTGGGCTTCCAAATATCACTTTGCAAATTTCACAATTACAGTGTTAGCGAAAGGTGTCTGGAGGGGAAAGCTGTAACTCTTTGAGATGAATTAACAGAACACAAAGCAGTTTCTCGGAAAGCTTCTTTTCATTTTTTAACTGAAGATATTTCCTTTTTCACCATAGTTCTCTCTGGGCTTCCAAATATCACTTTGCAAATTCCACAAGAACAGTGTTAGCGAAAGGTGTCTGGAGGGGAAAGCTGTAACCCTGTGAGATGCATTAACAGAACACAAAGCAGTTTCTCAGAAATCTTCTTTCCAGTTTTTAACGGAAGATATTTCCTTTTTCACCTTAGCCCTCTATAGGTTTCCAAATATCGCTTTGCAAATTCCCCAAGAACAGTCTTAGCGAAAGGCTTCTTGAGGGGAAAGCTGTAACTTTGTGAGACGAATTAACAGAACACAAAGCAATTTCTCACAAAGCTTCTTTTCAGTTTTTATCTTACGATGTTTCCTTTTTCAACATAGCCCTCTATGGGTTTCCAAATATCACTTTGCAAATTCCACAAGAACAGTCTTAGTGAACGATTTCTTGAGGGGAAAGCTGTAACTCTGTGAGATAAACTAACACAACACAGAGCAGTTTCTCAGACAGCTTCTTTTCGGTTTTTATCTTAGGATATTTCCATTTTCACCATAGCCTTCTATGGGCTTCCAAATATCGCTTTGCAAATTCCACAAGAAAAGTCTTAGTGAACGACTTCTTGAGGGGAAAGCTGTAACTCTGTGAGATAAACTAACACAACACAAAGCAGTTTCTCAGAAAGCTTCTTTCCAGTTTTTAACGGAGGATATTTCCTATTATTCCATAGCCCTCTGTGGGATTCCAAATATCACTTTGCAAATTTCACAAGAACAGTGTAAGCGAAAGATTTCCTGAGGGGAAAGTTGTAACTCTGTGAGATGAATTAACAGAACACAAAGCAGTTTTTCAACAAGCTTCTTTTCAGTTTCTAACGGAAGATATTTCCTTTTTCAACATATTCTTCTATGGGCTTCCAAATATCGCTTTGCAAATTCAACAAGAACAGTCTTAGCGAAAGGGTTTTAGAGGGAAATGTTGTAACTATGTGAGATGAATTCACAGAACACAAAGCAGTTTCTCAGAAAGCTTCTTTTCAGTTTTTATCTTACGATATTTCCTTTTTCACCATAGCCCTCTATGGGCTTCCAAATCTCACTTTGCAAATTCCACAAGAACAGTCTTAGCGAAAGAATTATTGAGGGGAAAGCTGTAACTCTGTGAGGTGAATTAACAGAACAAAAGGGAGTTTCTCAGAAAGATTCTTTCCGCTTTTTAACTCAAGATATTTCCTTTTTCACCATAGTCCTCTATGGGCTTCCAAATATCACTTTGCACATTCGACAACAACAGCCTTAGCGAAAGGCTTCCTGAGGGAAATGTTGTAACTCTGTCAGATGAATTAACAGAACACAAAGCAGTTTCTCAGAAAGCGTCTTTCCAGTTTTTAACGGAAAATAATTCCTTTTTCACCATAGCCCTCTATGGGATTCTAAATATCACTTTCAAATTTGAGAAGAACAGTCTTAGTGAACGGCCTCTTGAGTGGAAATCTGTAACTCTCTGAGATGAATTATCAGAACACAAAGCAGTTTCTTTTCGGATTTAATCTTACTATTTTTCCTTTTTCAACATAGCCCTCTGTGGCCTTCCAAAAATCACTTTGCAAATTACACAAGAACAGTCTTTGTGAAAGACTTCTTGAAGGGAAAGCCGTAACTCCCTGAGATGAATTAACAGAACACAAAGCAGTTTCTCAGAAAGCTTCTTTTCAGTTTTTATCTTAGGATATTTCCTTTTTCAGCATAGCCCTCTATGAGCTTCCAAAAATATTTGCAAATTCCACAAGAACAGTCTTAGCGAAAGGATTCTCGATGGGAAAGCTGTAACTCTGTGAGATGAACTAACAGAACACAAAGCGGTTTCTCAGAAACCTTCTTTTCGTTTTTTATCTTAGGATATTTCCTTTTACAGCAAAGCCCACTATGGGCTTCCAAATATCACTTTGCAAATTCCAGAAGAACAGTCTTAGAGAAAGGCTTCTTGAGGGTAAAACTGTAACTCTGTAAGATGAATTAACATAACACAAAACATTTTCTCAGAAACCTACTTTTCAGTTTTTACCTTAGGATATTTCCTTTTTCACCATAGTCCTCTATGGGATTCCAAATATCACTTTGCAAATTCCACATGAACAGTCTTAGCGAAAGGCTTCTTGAGGGGAAAGCTGTAACTCCGTGAGATGAATTAAGAGAACACAAAGCAGTTTCCTAGAAAGATTCTTTCCAGTATTTAACGCAACATATTTCCATTTTCTCCGTAGCCCTGTATGGGCTTTCAACTATCACCTTGCAAATTCCACAGGAACAGTCTTAGTGAATGGCTTCTTGAGGGGAAAGCTGTAACTCTGTGAGATGAATTAAGAGGACACAATGCATTTTCTCAGAAAGCTTCTTTTCGGTTTTATCTTAGGATATATCCTTTTTTGCCATAACCCTCTATGGGCTTCCAATATCGCATTGCAAATTCCACAAGAACAGGCTCAGTGAACGGCTGCTGGAGGGTAAACTGTAATTCTGTGAGATGAATTACCAGAACATAAAGCAGTTTCTCAGAAAGCTTCTTTGCAGTTTTTAACGGAGGATATTTCCTTTTTCACCGTAGCCCTATATGGGCTTCCAAATATCACTTTGCAAGTTCTACAAGAACAATCTTAGCGAAAGGCTTCTGAGGGAAAAGCTGTAATTCTGTGAGATGAATTAACAGAACACAAAGCAGTTTCTCAGCAATCTTCTTTCCAGTTTTTAACGGTGGATATTTCCTTTTTAACCATAGCCCTCTAAGGGCTTCCAAATATCACTTTGCAAATTCCACAAGAACAGTCTTAGCGAGAGGGTTCTTGAGGGGAAAGCTGTAACTCGGTGAGATGTATTAACAGAACACACGGCAGTTTCTCAGAATGCTTCTTTCCAGTTTTTAACGGAAGATATTTTCATTTTCACCATAGCCTTCTATGAGCTTCCAAATATCACTTTGCAAATTTCACAAGAACAGTCTTGGTGAACGACTTCTTGAGGGGAAAGCTGTAACTCTGTGAGATAAACTAACACAACACAAAGCAGTTTCTCAGACAGTTTCTTTTCGGTTTTTATCTTAGGATATTTCCATTTTCACAATAGCCCTCTATGGGCTTCCAAATATCATTTTGCAAGTTTCACAAGAACAGTCTTAGTGAACGACTTCTTGAGGGGAAATCTCTAACTCTGTGAGATGAATTTACAGAACACAATGCAGTTTCACAGAAAGCTTCATTTCAGTTTTTATCTTGGGATGTTTCCTTTTTCACCATAGCCTTCAATGGGACTCCAAATATCACTTTGCAAATTCCACAAGAAAAGTCTTAGTGAACGGCTTCTTGAGGGGAAAGTTGTAACTCTGTGAGATGAATTAACAGAACACAAAGCAGTTTCTCAGAAAGCTTATTTCCAGTTTTTACCCGAAGATTTTTCCTTTTTCACCATAGCCCACTATGGGCTTCCAAATATCACTTTGCAAATTCCACAAGAACAGCCTTAGAGAAAGGTTTCTTGAGAGGAAAGCTGTAACTCGGTGAGATGTATGAACAGAACTCACGGCAGTTTCTCAGAAAGCTTCTTTCCAGTTTTTAACGGAAGATATTTCCTTTTTCACCATATCTCTGTAAGGGTTTCCAAATATCAGTTTGAAAATTTCACAAGAATAGTCCTAGTGAACGGCTTCTTGAGGGGAAAGCTGTAACTCTGTGAGATGAATTAAGAGAACACAAAGCAATTTCTCAGAAAGCTTCTATCCATTTTTTAACTGAAGATATTTCCTTTTTCACCATAGCCTTGTACGGGCTTCCAAATATCACTTTACATATTCCACAAGAACAGTCTTCGCGAAAGGCTTCTTGAGGGAAAAGATGTAAATCTGTGAGATGTATTAACAGAACACAAAACAGTTTCTCAGAAACCTTCTTTTCAGTTTCTGTCTTAGGATATTTCCTTTTTCACCATAGCCCTCTATGGCTTTATAAATATCACTTTGAATATTTCACAGGAATAGTCTTAGTGAACGACTTCTTGAGGGGAAAGCTGTAACTCTGTGATATGAACTAACAAAACAGAAAGAAGTTTCTCAGAAAGCTTCTTTTCGGTTTTTAACGGAAGATATTTCCTTTTTCAACATGGCCCTCTAAGGGCTTGCAAAAGGCTTCTGGAGAGGAAAGCTGTAACTCTGTGTGATAAATTAACAGAACACAAAGCAGTTTCTCAGAAATCTTCTTTCCAGTTTTTAACGGAAGAAATTTCCTTTATCACCTTAGAGCTATATGTGCTTCCAAACATGACTTTGCAGATTCCACAAGAACAGTCTTAGCGAAACGTTTCTTGAGGGGAAAGCTGTAACTCTGTGAGATGAATTAACAGAACACAAAGCAGTTTCTCAGAAAGTTTCTTTCAAGTTTTTAACTGAAGATATTTCCTTTTCACCGCAGCACTCTATGGGCTTCCAAATATCACTTTGCAAATCCCACAAGAACAGTCTCAGCGAAGGGCTATTTGAGAGGAAAGCAGTATCTCGGTGAGATGTATAACCAGAACACACGGCAGTTTCTTAGAAAGCTTCTTTCCAGTTTTTAACGGAAGATATTTCTTTTTCACCATAACCCTCTATGGGATTCCAAATATCACTTTGGAAATAACAAAAAACAGTCTTACCGAAAGGCTTCTAGAGGGGAAACCTGTAACTCTGTGAGATGAATTAACAGAACACAAAGTAGTTTCTCAGAAATATTCCTTCCAGTTTTTAACGGAAGATATTTCCTTTTTCACCATAGCCTTCTATGGGCTTCAAAATATCACATTGCAAATTACACAAGAACAGGCTTACCGAAAGCCTTTTTGAGGGGAAAGCTGTAACTCTGTGAGATGAATTAACAGAACACAAAGCAGATTTTCAGAAAGCTTATTTTCAGATTCTATCTTAGGATAATTCCTTTTTCAAAATAGCCTTCTATGGGCTTCCAAATATCACTTTGCAAATTCCCCAAGAACAGTCTTAGCGAAAGGCTTCTGGAGGAGAAGCTGTAACTCTGTGAGATGAATTAACAGAACAAATAGCAATTTCTCAGAAATCTTCTTTCCAGTTTTTAACGGAAGAAATTTCCTTTTTCACAATAGACCTCTATGGACTTCCAAATATCACTTTGCAAATCCCACAACAACAGTCTTAGCGAAAGTCTTCTTGAGGGGAAAGCTGTAACTCGGTGAGGTGCATTAAGAGAACACATGGCAGTTTCTCAGAAAGCTTATTTCCAGTTTTTAAGGGAATATATTTCCTTTTTCACCATAGCTCTCTAAGGGATTACAAATATCAGTTTGCAAATTTCACAAGAACAGTCTTAGTGAAGGGCTTCTTGAGGGGAAAGCTGTAACACAGTGAGATGAACTAACACAACACAAAGCAGTTTCTCTGACAGCTTCTTTTCGGTTTTTATCTTAGGGTATTTCCATTTTCAAAATAGCCCTCTATGGGCTTCCAAGTATCACATTGCAAATTCCACAAGAACATTTTTATAGAAAGGCTTCTTGAGGGTAGAGCTGTAACTCGGTGAGATGTATTAACAGAACACACGGCAGTTTCTTAGAAAGCTTCTTTCCAGTTCTTAACGGAAGTTATTACCCTTTTCACCATAGCCCTCCATGGGCTTCCAAATATCACTTTGCAAATTCCACTAGAACAGTCTTAGCGAAAGGCTTCTGGAGGGGAAATCTGTAACTCTGTGAGATGAATTAACAGAATAAAAAGCAGTTTCTCACAAATCTTCTTTCCAGTTTTTAACGGAAGATGTTTCGTTTTTCACCATAGTCCTCTATGGGCTTCCAAATATCACTTTGAAAATTCCACAAGAACAGTCTTAGCGAAAGGTTTCTTGAGGGGGAAGCTGTAACTCTGTGAGATGAATTAACAGAACACAAAGCAGTCTCTCAGAAAGCTTCTTTCCAGTATTTAACTGAAGATAATTCCTTTTTCACTATAGCCCTCTATGGGCTTCCAAATATCACTTTGGAAATCCCACAAGAACAGTCTTAGCGAAAGGCTTCTTGAGAGGAAAGCTGTAACTCGGTCATATGTACTAACAGAACACACCGCATTTTCTCAGAATGGTTCTTTCCAGTTTTTAACGGAAGATATTTCCTTTTTCACCATAGTCCACTATGGGTATCCAAATATCACTTTCCAAATTTCACAAAACTGTCTTAGTGAACGTCTTCTTGAGAGGAAATCTGTAGCTCTGTGCGATGAACTAACAGAACACAAAGCAGTTTTTTAGACAGCTTCTTTTCGGTTAGTATCTTAGGATATTTCCGTTTTCACAATAGCCTTCTATGGGCTTCCACATATCACTTTGGAAATTCCTCAAAAACAGTCTTAGTGGAAGGCTTCTTGAGGGGAAAGCTGTAACTCTTTGAGATGAATTAACAGAACACAAAGCAGTTTCTCGGAAAGCTTCTTTTCATTTTTAAACTGAAGGTATTTCCTTTTTCACCATAATTCTCTCTGGGCTTCCAAATATCACTTTGCAAATTTCACAATTACAGTGTTAGCGAAAGGTGTCTGGAGGGGAAAGCTGTAACTCTTTGAGATGAATTAACAGAACACAAAGCAGTTTCTCGGAAAGCTTCTTTTCATTTTTTAACTGAAGATATTTCCTTTTTCACCATAGTTCTCTCTGGGCTTCCAAATATCACTTTGCAAATTCCACAAGAACAGTGTTAGCGAAAGGTGTCTGGAGGGGAAAGCTGTAACCCTGTGAGATGCATTAACAGAACACAAAGCAGTTTCTCAGAAATCTTCTTTCCAGTTTTTAACGGAAGATATTTCCTTTTTCACCTTAGCCCTCTATAGGTTTCCAAATATCGCTTTGCAAATTCCCCAAGAACAGTCTTAGCGAAAGGCTTCTTGAGGGGAAAGCTGTAACTTTGTGAGACGAATTAACAGAACACAAAGCAATTTCTCACAAAGCTTCTTTTCAGTTTTTATCTTACGATGTTTCCTTTTTCAACATAGCCCTCTATGGGTTTCCAAATATCACTTTGCAAATTCCACAAGAACAGTCTTAGTGAACGATTTCTTGAGGGGAAAGCTGTAACTCTGTGAGATAAACTAACACAACACAGAGCAGTTTCTCAGACAGCTTCTTTTCGGTTTTTATCTTAGGATATTTCCATTTTCACCATAGCCTTCTATGGGCTTCCAAATATCGCTTTGCAAATTCCACAAGAAAAGTCTTAGTGAACGACTTCTTGAGGGGAAAGCTGTAACTCTGTGAGATAAACTAACACAACACAAAGCAGTTTCTCAGAAAGCTTCTTTCCAGTTTTTAACGGAGGATATTTCCTATTATTCCATAGCCCTCTGTGGGATTCCAAATATCACTTTGCAAATTTCACAAGAACAGTGTAAGCGAAAGATTTCCTGAGGGGAAAGTTGTAACTCTGTGAGATGAATTAACAGAACACAAAGCAGTTTTTCAACAAGCTTCTTTTCAGTTTCTAACGGAAGATATTTCCTTTTTCAACATATTCTTCTATGGGCTTCCAAATATCGCTTTGCAAATTCAACAAGAACAGTCTTAGCGAAAGGGTTTTAGAGGGAAATGTTGTAACTATGTGAGATGAATTCACAGAACACAAAGCAGTTTCTCAGAAAGCTTCTTTTCAGTTTTTATCTTACGATATTTCCTTTTTCACCATAGCCCTCTATGGGCTTCCAAATCTCACTTTGCAAATTCCACAAGAACAGTCTTAGCGAAAGAATTATTGAGGGGAAAGCTGTAACTCTGTGAGGTGAATTAACAGAACAAAAGGGAGTTTCTCAGAAAGATTCTTTCCGCTTTTTAACTCAAGATATTTCCTTTTTCACCATAGTCCTCTATGGGCTTCCAAATATCACTTTGCACATTCGACAACAACAGCCTTAGCGAAAGGCTTCCTGAGGGAAATGTTGTAACTCTGTCAGATGAATTAACAGAACACAAAGCAGTTTCTCAGAAAGCGTCTTTCCAGTTTTTAACGGAAAATAATTCCTTTTTCACCATAGCCCTCTATGGGATTCTAAATATCACTTTCAAATTTGAGAAGAACAGTCTTAGTGAACGGCCTCTTGAGTGGAAATCTGTAACTCTCTGAGATGAATTATCAGAACACAAAGCAGTTTCTTTTCGGATTTAATCTTACTATTTTTCCTTTTTCAACATAGCCCTCTGTGGCCTTCCAAAAATCACTTTGCAAATTACACAAGAACAGTCTTTGTGAAAGACTTCTTGAAGGGAAAGCCGTAACTCCCTGAGATGAATTAACAGAACACAAAGCAGTTTCTCAGAAAGCTTCTTTTCAGTTTTTATCTTAGGATATTTCCTTTTTCAGCATAGCCCTCTATGAGCTTCCAAAAATATTTGCAAATTCCACAAGAACAGTCTTAGCGAAAGGATTCTCGATGGGAAAGCTGTAACTCTGTGAGATGAACTAACAGAACACAAAGCGGTTTCTCAGAAACCTTCTTTTCGTTTTTTATCTTAGGATATTTCCTTTTACAGCAAAGCCCACTATGGGCTTCCAAATATCACTTTGCAAATTCCAGAAGAACAGTCTTAGAGAAAGGCTTCTTGAGGGTAAAACTGTAACTCTGTAAGATGAATTAACATAACACAAAACATTTTCTCAGAAACCTACTTTTCAGTTTTTACCTTAGGATATTTCCTTTTTCACCATAGTCCTCTATGGGATTCCAAATATCACTTTGCAAATTCCACATGAACAGTCTTAGCGAAAGGCTTCTTGAGGGGAAAGCTGTAACTCCGTGAGATGAATTAAGAGAACACAAAGCAGTTTCCTAGAAAGATTCTTTCCAGTATTTAACGCAACATATTTCCATTTTCTCCGTAGCCCTGTATGGGCTTTCAACTATCACCTTGCAAATTCCACAGGAACAGTCTTAGTGAATGGCTTCTTGAGGGGAAAGCTGTAACTCTGTGAGATGAATTAAGAGGACACAATGCATTTTCTCAGAAAGCTTCTTTTCGGTTTTATCTTAGGATATATCCTTTTTTGCCATAACCCTCTATGGGCTTCCAATATCGCATTGCAAATTCCACAAGAACAGGCTCAGTGAACGGCTGCTGGAGGGTAAACTGTAATTCTGTGAGATGAATTACCAGAACATAAAGCAGTTTCTCAGAAAGCTTCTTTGCAGTTTTTAACGGAGGATATTTCCTTTTTCACCGTAGCCCTATATGGGCTTCCAAATATCACTTTGCAAGTTCTACAAGAACAATCTTAGCGAAAGGCTTCTGAGGGAAAAGCTGTAATTCTGTGAGATGAATTAACAGAACACAAAGCAGTTTCTCAGCAATCTTCTTTCCAGTTTTTAACGGTGGATATTTCCTTTTTAACCATAGCCCTCTAAGGGCTTCCAAATATCACTTTGCAAATTCCACAAGAACAGTCTTAGCGAGAGGGTTCTTGAGGGGAAAGCTGTAACTCGGTGAGATGTATTAACAGAACACACGGCAGTTTCTCAGAATGCTTCTTTCCAGTTTTTAACGGAAGATATTTTCATTTTCACCATAGCCTTCTATGAGCTTCCAAATATCACTTTGCAAATTTCACAAGAACAGTCTTGGTGAACGACTTCTTGAGGGGAAAGCTGTAACTCTGTGAGATAAACTAACACAAAACAAAGCAGTTTCTCAGACAGTTTCTTTTCGGTTTTTATCTTAGGATATTTCCATTTTCACAATAGCCCTCTATGGGCTTCCAAATATCATTTTGCAAGTTTCACAAGAACAGTCTTAGTGAACGACTTCTTGAGGGGAAATCTCTAACTCTGTGAGATGAATTTACAGAACACAATGCAGTTTCACAGAAAGCTTCATTTCAGTTTTTATCTTAGGATGTTTTCTTTTTCACCATAGCCTTCAATGGGACTCCAAATATCACTTTGCAAATTCCACAAGAAAAGTCTTAGTGAACGGCTTCTTGAGGGGAAAGTTGTAACTCTGTGAGATGAATTAACAGAACACAAAGCAGTTTCTCAGAAAGCTTATTTCCAGTTTTTACCCGAAGATTTTTCCTTTTTCACCATAGCCCACTATGGGCTTCCAAATATCACTTTGCAAATTCCACAAGAACAGCCTTAGAGAAAGGTTTCTTGAGAGGAAAGCTGTAACTCGGTGAGATGTATGAACAGAACTCACGGCAGTTTCTCAGAAAGCTTCTTTCCAGTTTTTAACGGAACATATTTCCTTTTTCACCATATCTCTGTAAGGGTTTCCAAATATCAGTTTGAAAATTTCACAAGAATAGTCCTAGTGAACGGCTTCTTGAGGGGAAAGCTGTAACTCTGTGAGATGAATTAAGAGAACACAAAGCAATTTCTCAGAAAGCTTCTATCCAATTTTTAACTGAAGATATTTCCTTTTTCACCATAGCCTTGTACGGGCTTCCAAATATCACTTTACATATTCCACAAGAACAGTCTTCGCGAAAGGCTTCTTGAGGGAAAAGATGTAAATCTGTGAGATGTATTAACAGAACACAAAACAGTTTCTCAGAAACCTTCTTTTCAGTTTCTGTCTTAGGATATTTCCTTTTTCACCATAGCCCTCTATGGCTTTATAAATATCACTTTGAATATTTCACAGGAATAGTCTTAGTGAACGACTTCTTGAGGGGAAAGCTGTAACTCTGTGATATGAACTAATAAAACAGAAAGAAGTTTCTCAGAAAGCTTCTTTTCGGTTTTTAACGGAAGATATTTCCTTTTTCAACATGGCCCTCTAAGGGCTTGCAAAAGGCTTCTGGAGAGGAAAGCTGTAACTCTGTGTGATAAATTAACAGAACACAAAGCAGTTTCTCAGAAATCTTCTTTCCAGTTTTTAACGGAAGAAATTTCCTTTATCACCTTAGAGCTATATGTGCTTCCAAACATGACTTTGCAGATTCCACAAGAACAGTCTTAGCGAAACGTTTCTTGAGGGGAAAGCTGTAACTCTGTGAGATGAATTAACAGAACACAAAGCAGTTTCTCAGAAAGTTTCTTTCAAGTTTTTAACTGAAGATATTTCCTTTTCACCACAGCACTCTATGGGCTTCCAAATATCACTTTGCAAATCCCACAAGAACAGTCTCAGCGAAGGGCTATTTGAGAGGAAAGCAGTATCTCGGTGAGATGTATAACCAGAACACACGGCAGTTTCTTAGAAAGCTTCTTTCCAGTTTTTAACGGAAGATATTTCTTTTTCACCATAACCCTCTATGGGATTCCAAATATCACTTTGGAAATAACAAAAAACAGTCTTACCGAAAGGCTTCTAGAGGGGAAACCTGTAACTCTGTGAGATGAATTAACAGAACACAAAGTAGTTTCTCAGAAATATTCCTTCCAGTTTTTAACGGAAGATATTTCCTTTTTCACCATAGCCTTCTATGGGCTTCAAAATATCACATTGCAAATTACACAAGAACAGGCTTACCGAAAGCCTTTTTGAGGGGAAAGCTGTAACTCTGTGAGATGAATTAACAGAACACAAAGCAGATTTTCAGAAAGCTTATTTTCAGATTCTATCTTAGGATAATTCCTTTTTCAAAATAGCCTTCTATGGGCTTCCAAATATCACTTTGCAAATTCCCCAAGAACAGTCTTAGCGAAAGGCTTCTGGAGGAGAAGCTGTAACTCTGTGAGATGAATTAACAGAACAAATAGCAATTTCTCAGAAATCTTCTTTCCAGTTTTTAACGGAAGAAATTTCCTTTTTCACAATAGACCTCTATGGACTTCCAAATATCACTTTGCAAATCCCACAACAACAGTCTTAGCGAAAGTCTTCTTGAGGGGAAAGCTGTAACTCGGTGAGGTGCATTAAGAGAACACATGGCAGTTTCTCAGAAAGCTTATTTCCAGTTTTTAAGGGAATATATTTCCTTTTTCACCATAGCTCTCTAAGGGATTACAAATATCAGTTTGCAAATTTCACAAGAACAGTCTTAGTGAAGGGCTTCTTGAGGGGAAAGCTGTAACACAGTGAGATGAACTAACACAACACAAAGCAGTTTCTCTGACAGCTTCTTTTCGGTTTTTATCTTAGGGTATTTCCATTTTCAAAATAGCCCTCTATGGGCTTCCAAGTATCACATTGCAAATTCCACAAGAACATTTTTATAGAAAGGCTTCTTGAGGGTAGAGCTGTAACTCGGTGAGATGTATTAACAGAACACACGGCAGTTTCTTAGAAAGCTTCTTTCCAGTTCTTAACGGAAGTTATTACCCTTTTCACCATAGCCCTCCATGGGCTTCCAAATATCACTTTGCAAATTCCACTAGAACAGTCTTAGCGAAAGGCTTCTGGAGGGGAAATCTGTAACTCTGTGAGATGAATTAACAGAATAAAAAGCAGTTTCTCACAAATCTTCTTTCCAGTTTTTAACGGAAGATGTTTCGTTTTTCACCATAGTCCTCTATGGGCTTCCAAATATCACTTTGAAAATTCCACAAGAACAGTCTTAGCGAAAGGTTTCTTGAGGGGGAAGCTGTAACTCTGTGAGATGAATTAACAGAACACAAAGCAGTCTCTCAGAAAGCTTCTTTCCAGTATTTAACTGAAGATAATTCCTTTTTCACTATAGCCCTCTATGGGCTTCCAAATATCACTTTGGAAATCCCACAAGAACAGTCTTAGCGAAAGGCTTCTTGAGAGGAAAGCTGTAACTCGGTCATATGTACTAACAGAACACACCGCATTTTCTCAGAATGGTTCTTTCCAGTTTTTAACGGAAGATATTTCCTTTTTCACCATAGTCCACTATGGGTATCCAAATATCACTTTCCAAATTTCACAAAACTGTCTTAGTGAACGTCTTCTTGAGAGGAAATCTGTAGCTCTGTGCGATGAACTAACAGAACACAAAGCAGTTTTTTAGACAGCTTCTTTTCGGTTAGTATCTTAGGATATTTCCGTTTTCACAATAGCCTTCTATGGGCTTCCACATATCACTTTGGAAATTCCTCAAAAACAGTCTTAGTGGAAGGCTTCTTGAGGGGAAAGCTGTAACTCTTTGAGATGAATTAACAGAACACAAAGCAGTTTCTCGGAAAGCTTCTTTTCATTTTTAAACTGAAGGTATTTCCTTTTTCACCATAATTCTCTCTGGGCTTCCAAATATCACTTTGCAAATTTCACAATTACAGTGTTAGCGAAAGGTGTCTGGAGGGGAAAGCTGTAACTCTTTGAGATGAATTAACAGAACACAAAGCAGTTTCTCGGAAAGCTTCTTTTCATTTTTTAACTGAAGATATTTCCTTTTTCACCATAGTTCTCTCTGGGCTTCCAAATATCACTTTGCAAATTCCACAAGAACAGTGTTAGCGAAAGGTGTCTGGAGGGGAAAGCTGTAACCCTGTGAGATGCATTAACAGAACACAAAGCAGTTTCTCAGAAATCTTCTTTCCAGTTTTTAACGGAAGATATTTCCTTTTTCACCTTAGCCCTCTATAGGTTTCCAAATATCGCTTTGCAAATTCCCCAAGAACAGTCTTAGCGAAAGGCTTCTTGAGGGGAAAGCTGTAACTTTGTGAGACGAATTAACAGAACACAAAGCAATTTCTCACAAAGCTTCTTTTCAGTTTTTATCTTACGATGTTTCCTTTTTCAACATAGCCCTCTATGGGTTTCCAAATATCACTTTGCAAATTCCACAAGAACAGTCTTAGTGAACGATTTCTTGAGGGGAAAGCTGTAACTCTGTGAGATAAACTAACACAACACAGAGCAGTTTCTCAGACAGCTTCTTTTCGGTTTTTATCTTAGGATATTTCCATTTTCACCATAGCCTTCTATGGGCTTCCAAATATCGCTTTGCAAATTCCACAAGAAAAGTCTTAGTGAACGACTTCTTGAGGGGAAAGCTGTAACTCTGTGAGATAAACTAACACAACACAAAGCAGTTTCTCAGAAAGCTTCTTTCCAGTTTTTAACGGAGGATATTTCCTATTATTCCATAGCCCTCTGTGGGATTCCAAATATCACTTTGCAAATTTCACAAGAACAGTGTAAGCGAAAGATTTCCTGAGGGGAAAGTTGTAACTCTGTGAGATGAATTAACAGAACACAAAGCAGTTTTTCAACAAGCTTCTTTTCAGTTTCTAACGGAAGATATTTCCTTTTTCAACATATTCTTCTATGGGCTTCCAAATATCGCTTTGCAAATTCAACAAGAACAGTCTTAGCGAAAGGGTTTTAGAGGGAAATGTTGTAACTATGTGAGATGAATTCACAGAACACAAAGCAGTTTCTCAGAAAGCTTCTTTTCAGTTTTTATCTTACGATATTTCCTTTTTCACCATAGCCCTCTATGGGCTTCCAAATCTCACTTTGCAAATTCCACAAGAACAGTCTTAGCGAAAGAATTATTGAGGGGAAAGCTGTAACTCTGTGAGGTGAATTAACAGAACAAAAGGGAGTTTCTCAGAAAGATTCTTTCCGCTTTTTAACTCAAGATATTTCCTTTTTCACCATAGTCCTCTATGGGCTTCCAAATATCACTTTGCACATTCGACAACAACAGCCTTAGCGAAAGGCTTCCTGAGGGAAATGTTGTAACTCTGTCAGATGAATTAACAGAACACAAAGCAGTTTCTCAGAAAGCGTCTTTCCAGTTTTTAACGGAAAATAATTCCTTTTTCACCATAGCCCTCTATGGGATTCTAAATATCACTTTCAAATTTGAGAAGAACAGTCTTAGTGAACGGCCTCTTGAGTGGAAATCTGTAACTCTCTGAGATGAATTATCAGAACACAAAGCAGTTTCTTTTCGGATTTAATCTTACTATTTTTCCTTTTTCAACATAGCCCTCTGTGGCCTTCCAAAAATCACTTTGCAAATTACACAAGAACAGTCTTTGTGAAAGACTTCTTGAAGGGAAAGCCGTAACTCCCTGAGATGAATTAACAGAACACAAAGCAGTTTCTCAGAAAGCTTCTTTTCAGTTTTTATCTTAGGATATTTCCTTTTTCAGCATAGCCCTCTATGAGCTTCCAAAAATATTTGCAAATTCCACAAGAACAGTCTTAGCGAAAGGATTCTCGATGGGAAAGCTGTAACTCTGTGAGATGAACTAACAGAACACAAAGCGGTTTCTCAGAAACCTTCTTTTCGTTTTTTATCTTAGGATATTTCCTTTTACAGCAAAGCCCACTATGGGCTTCCAAATATCACTTTGCAAATTCCAGAAGAACAGTCTTAGAGAAAGGCTTCTTGAGGGTAAAACTGTAACTCTGTAAGATGAATTAACATAACACAAAACATTTTCTCAGAAACCTACTTTTCAGTTTTTACCTTAGGATATTTCCTTTTTCACCATAGTCCTCTATGGGATTCCAAATATCACTTTGCAAATTCCACATGAACAGTCTTAGCGAAAGGCTTCTTGAGGGGAAAGCTGTAACTCCGTGAGATGAATTAAGAGAACACAAAGCAGTTTCCTAGAAAGATTCTTTCCAGTATTTAACGCAACATATTTCCATTTTCTCCGTAGCCCTGTATGGGCTTTCAACTATCACCTTGCAAATTCCACAGGAACAGTCTTAGTGAATGGCTTCTTGAGGGGAAAGCTGTAACTCTGTGAGATGAATTAAGAGGACACAATGCATTTTCTCAGAAAGCTTCTTTTCGGTTTTATCTTAGGATATATCCTTTTTTGCCATAACCCTCTATGGGCTTCCAATATCGCATTGCAAATTCCACAAGAACAGGCTCAGTGAACGGCTGCTGGAGGGTAAACTGTAATTCTGTGAGATGAATTACCAGAACATAAAGCAGTTTCTCAGAAAGCTTCTTTGCAGTTTTTAACGGAGGATATTTCCTTTTTCACCGTAGCCCTATATGGGCTTCCAAATATCACTTTGCAAGTTCTACAAGAACAATCTTAGCGAAAGGCTTCTGAGGGAAAAGCTGTAATTCTGTGAGATGAATTAACAGAACACAAAGCAGTTTCTCAGCAATCTTCTTTCCAGTTTTTAACGGTGGATATTTCCTTTTTAACCATAGCCCTCTAAGGGCTTCCAAATATCACTTTGCAAATTCCACAAGAACAGTCTTAGCGAGAGGGTTCTTGAGGGGAAAGCTGTAACTCGGTGAGATGTATTAACAGAACACACGGCAGTTTCTCAGAATGCTTCTTTCCAGTTTTTAACGGAAGATATTTTCATTTTCACCATAGCCTTCTATGAGCTTCCAAATATCACTTTGCAAATTTCACAAGAACAGTCTTGGTGAACGACTTCTTGAGGGGAAAGCTGTAACTCTGTGAGATAAACTAACACAACACAAAGCAGTTTCTCAGACAGTTTCTTTTCGGTTTTTATCTTAGGATATTTCCATTTTCACAATAGCCCTCTATGGGCTTCCAAATATCATTTTGCAAGTTTCACAAGAACAGTCTTAGTGAACGACTTCTTGAGGGGAAATCTCTAACTCTGTGAGATGAATTTACAGAACACAATGCAGTTTCACAGAAAGCTTCATTTCAGTTTTTATCTTGGGATGTTTTCTTTTTCACCATAGCCTTCAATGGGACTCCAAATATCACTTTGCAAATTCCACAAGAAAAGTCTTAGTGAACGGCTTCTTGAGGGGAAAGTTGTAACTCTGTGAGATGAATTAACAGAACACAAAGCAGTTTCTCAGAAAGCTTATTTCCAGTTTTTACCCGAAGATTTTTCCTTTTTCACCATAGCCCACTATGGGCTTCCAAATATCACTTTGCAAATTCCACAAGAACAGCCTTAGAGAAAGGTTTCTTGAGAGGAAAGCTGTAACTCGGTGAGATGTATGAACAGAACTCACGGCAGTTTCTCAGAAAGCTTCTTTCCAGTTTTTAACGGAAGATATTTCCTTTTTCACCATATCTCTGTAAGGGTTTCCAAATATCAGTTTGAAAATTTCACAAGAATAGTCCTAGTGAACGGCTTCTTGAGGGGAAAGCTGTAACTCTGTGAGATGAATTAAGAGAACACAAAGCAATTTCTCAGAAAGCTTCTATCCAATTTTTAACTGAAGATATTTCCTTTTTCACCATAGCCTTGTACGGGCTTCCAAATATCACTTTACATATTCCACAAGAACAGTCTTCGCGAAAGGCTTCTTGAGGGAAAAGATGTAAATCTGTGAGATGTATTAACAGAACACAAAACAGTTTCTCAGAAACCTTCTTTTCAGTTTCTGTCTTAGGATATTTCCTTTTTCACCATAGCCCTCTATGGCTTTATAAATATCACTTTGAATATTTCACAGGAATAGTCTTAGTGAACGACTTCTTGAGGGGAAAGCTGTAACTCTGTGATATGAACTAACAAAACAGAAAGAAGTTTCTCAGAAAGCTTCTTTTCGGTTTTTAACGGAAGATATTTCCTTTTTCAACATGGCCCTCTAAGGGCTTGCAAAAGGCTTCTGGAGAGGAAAGCTGTAACTCTGTGTGATAAATTAACAGAACACAAAGCAGTTTCTCAGAAATCTTCTTTCCAGTTTTTAACGGAAGAAATTTCCTTTATCACCTTAGAGCTATATGTGCTTCCAAACATGACTTTGCAGATTCCACAAGAACAGTCTTAGCGAAACGTTTCTTGAGGGGAAAGCTGTAACTCTGTGAGATGAATTAACAGAACACAAAGCAGTTTCTCAGAAAGTTTCTTTCAAGTTTTTAACTGAAGATATTTCCTTTTCACCACAGCACTCTATGGGCTTCCAAATATCACTTTGCAAATCCCACAAGAACAGTCTCAGCGAAGGGCTATTTGAGAGGAAAGCAGTATCTCGGTGAGATGTATAACCAGAACACACGGCAGTTTCTTAGAAAGCTTCTTTCCAGTTTTTAACGGAAGATATTTCTTTTTCACCATAACCCTCTATGGGATTCCAAATATCACTTTGGAAATAACAAAAAACAGTCTTACCGAAAGGCTTCTAGAGGGGAAACCTGTAACTCTGTGAGATGAATTAACAGAACACAAAGTAGTTTCTCAGAAATATTCCTTCCAGTTTTTAACGGAAGATATTTCCTTTTTCACCATAGCCTTCTATGGGCTTCAAAATATCACATTGCAAATTACACAAGAACAGGCTTACCGAAAGCCTTTTTGAGGGGAAAGCTGTAACTCTGTGAGATGAATTAACAGAACACAAAGCAGATTTTCAGAAAGCTTATTTTCAGATTCTATCTTAGGATAATTCCTTTTTCAAAATAGCCTTCTATGGGCTTCCAAATATCACTTTGCAAATTCCCCAAGAACAGTCTTAGCGAAAGGCTTCTGGAGGAGAAGCTGTAACTCTGTGAGATGAATTAACAGAACAAATAGCAATTTCTCAGAAATCTTCTTTCCAGTTTTTAACGGAAGAAATTTCCTTTTTCACAATAGACCTCTATGGACTTCCAAATATCACTTTGCAAATCCCACAACAACAGTCTTAGCGAAAGTCTTCTTGAGGGGAAAGCTGTAACTCGGTGAGGTGCATTAAGAGAACACATGGCAGTTTCTCAGAAAGCTTATTTCCAGTTTTTAAGGGAATATATTTCCTTTTTCACCATAGCTCTCTAAGGGATTACAAATATCAGTTTGCAAATTTCACAAGAACAGTCTTAGTGAAGGGCTTCTTGAGGGGAAAGCTGTAACACAGTGAGATGAACTAACACAACACAAAGCAGTTTCTCTGACAGCTTCTTTTCGGTTTTTATCTTAGGGTATTTCCATTTTCAAAATAGCCCTCTATGGGCTTCCAAGTATCACATTGCAAATTCCACAAGAACATTTTTATAGAAAGGCTTCTTGAGGGTAGAGCTGTAACTCGGTGAGATGTATTAACAGAACACACGGCAGTTTCTTAGAAAGCTTCTTTCCAGTTCTTAACGGAAGTTATTACCCTTTTCACCATAGCCCTCCATGGGCTTCCAAATATCACTTTGCAAATTCCACTAGAACAGTCTTAGCGAAAGGCTTCTGGAGGGGAAATCTGTAACTCTGTGAGATGAATTAACAGAATAAAAAGCAGTTTCTCACAAATCTTCTTTCCAGTTTTTAACGGAAGATGTTTCGTTTTTCACCATAGTCCTCTATGGGCTTCCAAATATCACTTTGAAAATTCCACAAGAACAGTCTTAGCGAAAGGTTTCTTGAGGGGGAAGCTGTAACTCTGTGAGATGAATTAACAGAACACAAAGCAGTCTCTCAGAAAGCTTCTTTCCAGTATTTAACTGAAGATAATTCCTTTTTCACTATAGCCCTCTATGGGCTTCCAAATATCACTTTGGAAATCCCACAAGAACAGTCTTAGCGAAAGGCTTCTTGAGAGGAAAGCTGTAACTCGGTCATATGTACTAACAGAACACACCGCATTTTCTCAGAATGGTTCTTTCCAGTTTTTAACGGAAGATATTTCCTTTTTCACCATAGTCCACTATGGGTATCCAAATATCACTTTCCAAATTTCACAAAACTGTCTTAGTGAACGTCTTCTTGAGAGGAAATCTGTAGCTCTGTGCGATGAACTAACAGAACACAAAGCAGTTTTTTAGACAGCTTCTTTTCGGTTAGTATCTTAGGATATTTCCGTTTTCACAATAGCCTTCTATGGGCTTCCACATATCACTTTGGAAATTCCTCAAAAACAGTCTTAGTGGAAGGCTTCTTGAGGGGAAAGCTGTAACTCTTTGAGATGAATTAACAGAACACAAAGCAGTTTCTCGGAAAGCTTCTTTTCATTTTTAAACTGAAGGTATTTCCTTTTTCACCATAATTCTCTCTGGGCTTCCAAATATCACTTTGCAAATTTCACAATTACAGTGTTAGCGAAAGGTGTCTGGAGGGGAAAGCTGTAACTCTTTGAGATGAATTAACAGAACACAAAGCAGTTTCTTGGAAAGCTTCTTTTCATTTTTTAACTGAAGATATTTCCTTTTTCACCATAGTTCTCTCTGGGCTTCCAAATATCACTTTGCAAATTCCACAAGAACAGTGTTAGCGAAAGGTGTCTGGAGGGGAAAGCTGTAACCCTGTGAGATGCATTAACAGAACACAAAGCAGTTTCTCAGAAATCTTCTTTCCAGTTTTTAACGGAAGATATTTCCTTTTTCACCTTAGCCCTCTATAGGTTTCCAAATATCGCTTTGCAAATTCCCCAAGAACAGTCTTAGCGAAAGGCTTCTTGAGGGGAAAGCTGTAACTTTGTGAGACGAATTAACAGAACACAAAGCAATTTCTCACAAAGCTTCTTTTCAGTTTTTATCTTACGATGTTTCCTTTTTCAACATAGCCCTCTATGGGTTTCCAAATATCACTTTGCAAATTCCACAAGAACAGTCTTAGTGAACGATTTCTTGAGGGGAAAGCTGTAACTCTGTGAGATAAACTAACACAACACAGAGCAGTTTCTCAGACAGCTTCTTTTCGGTTTTTATCTTAGGATATTTCCATTTTCACCATAGCCTTCTATGGGCTTCCAAATATCGCTTTGCAAATTCCACAAGAAAAGTCTTAGTGAACGACTTCTTGAGGGGAAAGCTGTAACTCTGTGAGATAAACTAACACAACACAAAGCAGTTTCTCAGAAAGCTTCTTTCCAGTTTTTAACGGAGGATATTTCCTATTATTCCATAGCCCTCTGTGGGATTCCAAATATCACTTTGCAAATTTCACAAGAACAGTGTAAGCGAAAGATTTCCTGAGGGGAAAGTTGTAACTCTGTGAGATGAATTAACAGAACACAAAGCAGTTTTTCAACAAGCTTCTTTTCAGTTTCTAACGGAAGATATTTCCTTTTTCAACATATTCTTCTATGGGCTTCCAAATATCGCTTTGCAAATTCAACAAGAACAGTCTTAGCGAAAGGGTTTTAGAGGGAAATGTTGTAACTATGTGAGATGAATTCACAGAACACAAAGCAGTTTCTCAGAAAGCTTCTTTTCAGTTTTTATCTTACGATATTTCCTTTTTCACCATAGCCCTCTATGGGCTTCCAAATCTCACTTTGCAAATTCCACAAGAACAGTCTTAGCGAAAGAATTATTGAGGGGAAAGCTGTAACTCTGTGAGGTGAATTAACAGAACAAAAGGGAGTTTCTCAGAAAGATTCTTTCCGCTTTTTAACTCAAGATATTTCCTTTTTCACCATAGTCCTCTATGGGCTTCCAAATATCACTTTGCACATTCGACAACAACAGCCTTAGCGAAAGGCTTCCTGAGGGAAATGTTGTAACTCTGTCAGATGAATTAACAGAACACAAAGCAGTTTCTCAGAAAGCGTCTTTCCAGTTTTTAACGGAAAATAATTCCTTTTTCACCATAGCCCTCTATGGGATTCTAAATATCACTTTCAAATTTGAGAAGAACAGTCTTAGTGAACGGCCTCTTGAGTGGAAATCTGTAACTCTCTGAGATGAATTATCAGAACACAAAGCAGTTTCTTTTCGGATTTAATCTTACTATTTTTCCTTTTTCAACATAGCCCTCTGTGGCCTTCCAAAAATCACTTTGCAAATTACACAAGAACAGTCTTTGTGAAAGACTTCTTGAAGGGAAAGCCGTAACTCCCTGAGATGAATTAACAGAACACAAAGCAGTTTCTCAGAAAGCTTCTTTTCAGTTTTTATCTTAGGATATTTCCTTTTTCAGCATAGCCCTCTATGAGCTTCCAAAAATATTTGCAAATTCCACAAGAACAGTCTTAGCGAAAGGATTCTCGATGGGAAAGCTGTAACTCTGTGAGATGAACTAACAGAACACAAAGCGGTTTCTCAGAAACCTTCTTTTCGTTTTTTATCTTAGGATATTTCCTTTTACAGCAAAGCCCACTATGGGCTTCCAAATATCACTTTGCAAATTCCAGAAGAACAGTCTTAGAGAAAGGCTTCTTGAGGGTAAAACTGTAACTCTGTAAGATGAATTAACATAACACAAAACATTTTCTCAGAAACCTACTTTTCAGTTTTTACCTTAGGATATTTCCTTTTTCACCATAGTCCTCTATGGGATTCCAAATATCACTTTGCAAATTCCACATGAACAGTCTTAGCGAAAGGCTTCTTGAGGGGAAAGCTGTAACTCCGTGAGATGAATTAAGAGAACACAAAGCAGTTTCCTAGAAAGATTCTTTCCAGTATTTAACGCAACATATTTCCATTTTCTCCGTAGCCCTGTATGGGCTTTCAACTATCACCTTGCAAATTCCACAGGAACAGTCTTAGTGAATGGCTTCTTGAGGGGAAAGCTGTAACTCTGTGAGATGAATTAAGAGGACACAATGCATTTTCTCAGAAAGCTTCTTTTCGGTTTTATCTTAGGATATATCCTTTTTTGCCATAACCCTCTATGGGCTTCCAATATCGCATTGCAAATTCCACAAGAACAGGCTCAGTGAACGGCTGCTGGAGGGTAAACTGTAATTCTGTGAGATGAATTACCAGAACATAAAGCAGTTTCTCAGAAAGCTTCTTTGCAGTTTTTAACGGAGGATATTTCCTTTTTCACCGTAGCCCTATATGGGCTTCCAAATATCACTTTGCAAGTTCTACAAGAACAATCTTAGCGAAAGGCTTCTGAGGGAAAAGCTGTAATTCTGTGAGATGAATTAACAGAACACAAAGCAGTTTCTCAGCAATCTTCTTTCCAGTTTTTAACGGTGGATATTTCCTTTTTAACCATAGCCCTCTAAGGGCTTCCAAATATCACTTTGCAAATTCCACAAGAACAGTCTTAGCGAGAGGGTTCTTGAGGGGAAAGCTGTAACTCGGTGAGATGTATTAACAGAACACACGGCAGTTTCTCAGAATGCTTCTTTCCAGTTTTTAACGGAAGATATTTTCATTTTCACCATAGCCTTCTATGAGCTTCCAAATATCACTTTGCAAATTTCACAAGAACAGTCTTGGTGAACGACTTCTTGAGGGGAAAGCTGTAACTCTGTGAGATAAACTAACACAACACAAAGCAGTTTCTCAGACAGTTTCTTTTCGGTTTTTATCTTAGGATATTTCCATTTTCACAATAGCCCTCTATGGGCTTCCAAATATCATTTTGCAAGTTTCACAAGAACAGTCTTAGTGAACGACTTCTTGAGGGGAAATCTCTAACTCTGTGAGATGAATTTACAGAACACAATGCAGTTTCACAGAAAGCTTCATTTCAGTTTTTATCTTAGGATGTTTTCTTTTTCACCATAGCCTTCAATGGGACTCCAAATATCACTTTGCAAATTCCACAAGAAAAGTCTTAGTGAACGGCTTCTTGAGGGGAAAGTTGTAACTCTGTGAGATGAATTAACAGAACACAAAGCAGTTTCTCAGAAAGCTTATTTCCAGTTTTTACCCGAAGATTTTTCCTTTTTCACCATAGCCCACTATGGGCTTCCAAATATCACTTTGCAAATTCCACAAGAACAGCCTTAGAGAAAGGTTTCTTGAGAGGAAAGCTGTAACTCGGTGAGATGTATGAACAGAACTCACGGCAGTTTCTCAGAAAGCTTCTTTCCAGTTTTTAACGGAACATATTTCCTTTTTCACCATATCTCTGTAAGGGTTTCCAAATATCAGTTTGAAAATTTCACAAGAATAGTCCTAGTGAACGGCTTCTTGAGGGGAAAGCTGTAACTCTGTGAGATGAATTAAGAGAACACAAAGCAATTTCTCAGAAAGCTTCTATCCAATTTTTAACTGAAGATATTTCCTTTTTCACCATAGCCTTGTACGGGCTTCCAAATATCACTTTACATATTCCACAAGAACAGTCTTCGCGAAAGGCTTCTTGAGGGAAAAGATGTAAATCTGTGAGATGTATTAACAGAACACAAAACAGTTTCTCAGAAACCTTCTTTTCAGTTTCTGTCTTAGGATATTTCCTTTTTCACCATAGCCCTCTATGGCTTTATAAATATCACTTTGAATATTTCACAGGAATAGTCTTAGTGAACGACTTCTTGAGGGGAAAGCTGTAACTCTGTGATATGAACTAACAAAACAGAAAGAAGTTTCTCAGAAAGCTTCTTTTCGGTTTTTAACGGAAGATATTTCCTTTTTCAACATGGCCCTCTAAGGGCTTGCAAAAGGCTTCTGGAGAGGAAAGCTGTAACTCTGTGTGATAAATTAACAGAACACAAAGCAGTTTCTCAGAAATCTTCTTTCCAGTTTTTAACGGAAGAAATTTCCTTTATCACCTTAGAGCTATATGTGCTTCCAAACATGACTTTGCAGATTCCACAAGAACAGTCTTAGCGAAACGTTTCTTGAGGGGAAAGCTGTAACTCTGTGAGATGAATTAACAGAACACAAAGCAGTTTCTCAGAAAGTTTCTTTCAAGTTTTTAACTGAAGATATTTCCTTTTCACCACAGCACTCTATGGGCTTCCAAATATCACTTTGCAAATCCCACAAGAACAGTCTCAGCGAAGGGCTATTTGAGAGGAAAGCAGTATCTCGGTGAGATGTATAACCAGAACACACGGCAGTTTCTTAGAAAGCTTCTTTCCAGTTTTTAACGGAAGATATTTCTTTTTCACCATAACCCTCTATGGGATTCCAAATATCACTTTGGAAATAACAAAAAACAGTCTTACCGAAAGGCTTCTAGAGGGGAAACCTGTAACTCTGTGAGATGAATTAACAGAACACAAAGTAGTTTCTCAGAAATATTCCTTCCAGTTTTTAACGGAAGATATTTCCTTTTTCACCATAGCCTTCTATGGGCTTCAAAATATCACATTGCAAATTACACAAGAACAGGCTTACCGAAAGCCTTTTTGAGGGGAAAGCTGTAACTCTGTGAGATGAATTAACAGAACACAAAGCAGATTTTCAGAAAGCTTATTTTCAGATTCTATCTTAGGATAATTCCTTTTTCAAAATAGCCTTCTATGGGCTTCCAAATATCACTTTGCAAATTCCCCAAGAACAGTCTTAGCGAAAGGCTTCTGGAGGAGAAGCTGTAACTCTGTGAGATGAATTAACAGAACAAATAGCAATTTCTCAGAAATCTTCTTTCCAGTTTTTAACGGAAGAAATTTCCTTTTTCACAATAGACCTCTATGGACTTCCAAATATCACTTTGCAAATCCCACAACAACAGTCTTAGCGAAAGTCTTCTTGAGGGGAAAGCTGTAACTCGGTGAGGTGCATTAAGAGAACACATGGCAGTTTCTCAGAAAGCTTATTTCCAGTTTTTAAGGGAATATATTTCCTTTTTCACCATAGCTCTCTAAGGGATTACAAATATCAGTTTGCAAATTTCACAAGAACAGTCTTAGTGAAGGGCTTCTTGAGGGGAAAGCTGTAACACAGTGAGATGAACTAACACAACACAAAGCAGTTTCTCTGACAGCTTCTTTTCGGTTTTTATCTTAGGGTATTTCCATTTTCAAAATAGCCCTCTATGGGCTTCCAAGTATCACATTGCAAATTCCACAAGAACATTTTTATAGAAAGGCTTCTTGAGGGTAGAGCTGTAACTCGGTGAGATGTATTAACAGAACACACGGCAGTTTCTTAGAAAGCTTCTTTCCAGTTCTTAACGGAAGTTATTACCCTTTTCACCATAGCCCTCCATGGGCTTCCAAATATCACTTTGCAAATTCCACTAGAACAGTCTTAGCGAAAGGCTTCTGGAGGGGAAATCTGTAACTCTGTGAGATGAATTAACAGAATAAAAAGCAGTTTCTCACAAATCTTCTTTCCAGTTTTTAACGGAAGATGTTTCGTTTTTCACCATAGTCCTCTATGGGCTTCCAAATATCACTTTGAAAATTCCACAAGAACAGTCTTAGCGAAAGGTTTCTTGAGGGGGAAGCTGTAACTCTGTGAGATGAATTAACAGAACACAAAGCAGTCTCTCAGAAAGCTTCTTTCCAGTATTTAACTGAAGATAATTCCTTTTTCACTATAGCCCTCTATGGGCTTCCAAATATCACTTTGGAAATCCCACAAGAACAGTCTTAGCGAAAGGCTTCTTGAGAGGAAAGCTGTAACTCGGTCATATGTACTAACAGAACACACCGCATTTTCTCAGAATGGTTCTTTCCAGTTTTTAACGGAAGATATTTCCTTTTTCACCATAGTCCACTATGGGTATCCAAATATCACTTTCCAAATTTCACAAAACTGTCTTAGTGAACGTCTTCTTGAGAGGAAATCTGTAGCTCTGTGCGATGAACTAACAGAACACAAAGCAGTTTTTTAGACAGCTTCTTTTCGGTTAGTATCTTAGGATATTTCCGTTTTCACAATAGCCTTCTATGGGCTTCCACATATCACTTTGGAAATTCCTCAAAAACAGTCTTAGTGGAAGGCTTCTTGAGGGGAAAGCTGTAACTCTTTGAGATGAATTAACAGAACACAAAGCAGTTTCTCGGAAAGCTTCTTTTCATTTTTAAACTGAAGGTATTTCCTTTTTCACCATAATTCTCTCTGGGCTTCCAAATATCACTTTGCAAATTTCACAATTACAGTGTTAGCGAAAGGTGTCTGGAGGGGAAAGCTGTAACTCTTTGAGATGAATTAACAGAACACAAAGCAGTTTCTTGGAAAGCTTCTTTTCATTTTTTAACTGAAGATATTTCCTTTTTCACCATAGTTCTCTCTGGGCTTCCAAATATCACTTTGCAAATTCCACAAGAACAGTGTTAGCGAAAGGTGTCTGGAGGGGAAAGCTGTAACCCTGTGAGATGCATTAACAGAACACAAAGCAGTTTCTCAGAAATCTTCTTTCCAGTTTTTAACGGAAGATATTTCCTTTTTCACCTTAGCCCTCTATAGGTTTCCAAATATCGCTTTGCAAATTCCCCAAGAACAGTCTTAGCGAAAGGCTTCTTGAGGGGAAAGCTGTAACTTTGTGAGACGAATTAACAGAACACAAAGCAATTTCTCACAAAGCTTCTTTTCAGTTTTTATCTTACGATGTTTCCTTTTTCAACATAGCCCTCTATGGGTTTCCAAATATCACTTTGCAAATTCCACAAGAACAGTCTTAGTGAACGATTTCTTGAGGGGAAAGCTGTAACTCTGTGAGATAAACTAACACAACACAGAGCAGTTTCTCAGACAGCTTCTTTTCGGTTTTTATCTTAGGATATTTCCATTTTCACCATAGCCTTCTATGGGCTTCCAAATATCGCTTTGCAAATTCCACAAGAAAAGTCTTAGTGAACGACTTCTTGAGGGGAAAGCTGTAACTCTGTGAGATAAACTAACACAACACAAAGCAGTTTCTCAGAAAGCTTCTTTCCAGTTTTTAACGGAGGATATTTCCTATTATTCCATAGCCCTCTGTGGGATTCCAAATATCACTTTGCAAATTTCACAAGAACAGTGTAAGCGAAAGATTTCCTGAGGGGAAAGTTGTAACTCTGTGAGATGAATTAACAGAACACAAAGCAGTTTTTCAACAAGCTTCTTTTCAGTTTCTAACGGAAGATATTTCCTTTTTCAACATATTCTTCTATGGGCTTCCAAATATCGCTTTGCAAATTCAACAAGAACAGTCTTAGCGAAAGGGTTTTAGAGGGAAATGTTGTAACTATGTGAGATGAATTCACAGAACACAAAGCAGTTTCTCAGAAAGCTTCTTTTCAGTTTTTATCTTACGATATTTCCTTTTTCACCATAGCCCTCTATGGGCTTCCAAATCTCACTTTGCAAATTCCACAAGAACAGTCTTAGCGAAAGAATTATTGAGGGGAAAGCTGTAACTCTGTGAGGTGAATTAACAGAACAAAAGGGAGTTTCTCAGAAAGATTCTTTCCGCTTTTTAACTCAAGATATTTCCTTTTTCACCATAGTCCTCTATGGGCTTCCAAATATCACTTTGCACATTCGACAACAACAGCCTTAGCGAAAGGCTTCCTGAGGGAAATGTTGTAACTCTGTCAGATGAATTAACAGAACACAAAGCAGTTTCTCAGAAAGCGTCTTTCCAGTTTTTAACGGAAAATAATTCCTTTTTCACCATAGCCCTCTATGGGATTCTAAATATCACTTTCAAATTTGAGAAGAACAGTCTTAGTGAACGGCCTCTTGAGTGGAAATCTGTAACTCTCTGAGATGAATTATCAGAACACAAAGCAGTTTCTTTTCGGATTTAATCTTACTATTTTTCCTTTTTCAACATAGCCCTCTGTGGCCTTCCAAAAATCACTTTGCAAATTACACAAGAACAGTCTTTGTGAAAGACTTCTTGAAGGGAAAGCCGTAACTCCCTGAGATGAATTAACAGAACACAAAGCAGTTTCTCAGAAAGCTTCTTTTCAGTTTTTATCTTAGGATATTTCCTTTTTCAGCATAGCCCTCTATGAGCTTCCAAAAATATTTGCAAATTCCACAAGAACAGTCTTAGCGAAAGGATTCTCGATGGGAAAGCTGTAACTCTGTGAGATGAACTAACAGAACACAAAGCGGTTTCTCAGAAACCTTCTTTTCGTTTTTTATCTTAGGATATTTCCTTTTACAGCAAAGCCCACTATGGGCTTCCAAATATCACTTTGCAAATTCCAGAAGAACAGTCTTAGAGAAAGGCTTCTTGAGGGTAAAACTGTAACTCTGTAAGATGAATTAACATAACACAAAACATTTTCTCAGAAACCTACTTTTCAGTTTTTACCTTAGGATATTTCCTTTTTCACCATAGTCCTCTATGGGATTCCAAATATCACTTTGCAAATTCCACATGAACAGTCTTAGCGAAAGGCTTCTTGAGGGGAAAGCTGTAACTCCGTGAGATGAATTAAGAGAACACAAAGCAGTTTCCTAGAAAGATTCTTTCCAGTATTTAACGCAACATATTTCCATTTTCTCCGTAGCCCTGTATGGGCTTTCAACTATCACCTTGCAAATTCCACAGGAACAGTCTTAGTGAATGGCTTCTTGAGGGGAAAGCTGTAACTCTGTGAGATGAATTAAGAGGACACAATGCATTTTCTCAGAAAGCTTCTTTTCGGTTTTATCTTAGGATATATCCTTTTTTGGCATAACCCTCTATGGGCTTCCAATATCGCATTGCAAATTCCACAAGAACAGGCTCAGTGAACGGCTGCTGGAGGGTAAACTGTAATTCTGTGAGATGAATTACCAGAACATAAAGCAGTTTCTCAGAAAGCTTCTTTGCAGTTTTTAACGGAGGATATTTCCTTTTTCACCGTAGCCCTATATGGGCTTCCAAATATCACTTTGCAAGTTCTACAAGAACAATCTTAGCGAAAGGCTTCTGAGGGAAAAGCTGTAATTCTGTGAGATGAATTAACAGAACACAAAGCAGTTTCTCAGCAATCTTCTTTCCAGTTTTTAACGGTGGATATTTCCTTTTTAACCATAGCCCTCTAAGGGCTTCCAAATATCACTTTGCAAATTCCACAAGAACAGTCTTAGCGAGAGGGTTCTTGAGGGGAAAGCTGTAACTCGGTGAGATGTATTAACAGAACACACGGCAGTTTCTCAGAATGCTTCTTTCCAGTTTTTAACGGAAGATATTTTCATTTTCACCATAGCCTTCTATGAGCTTCCAAATATCACTTTGCAAATTTCACAAGAACAGTCTTGGTGAACGACTTCTTGAGGGGAAAGCTGTAACTCTGTGAGATAAACTAACACAACACAAAGCAGTTTCTCAGACAGTTTCTTTTCGGTTTTTATCTTAGGATATTTCCATTTTCACAATAGCCCTCTATGGGCTTCCAAATATCATTTTGCAAGTTTCACAAGAACAGTCTTAGTGAACGACTTCTTGAGGGGAAATCTCTAACTCTGTGAGATGAATTTACAGAACACAATGCAGTTTCACAGAAAGCTTCATTTCAGTTTTTATCTTAGGATGTTTTCTTTTTCACCATAGCCTTCAATGGGACTCCAAATATCACTTTGCAAATTCCACAAGAAAAGTCTTAGTGAACGGCTTCTTGAGGGGAAAGTTGTAACTCTGTGAGATGAATTAACAGAACACAAAGCAGTTTCTCAGAAAGCTTATTTCCAGTTTTTACCCGAAGATTTTTCCTTTTTCACCATAGCCCACTATGGGCTTCCAAATATCACTTTGCAAATTCCACAAGAACAGCCTTAGAGAAAGGTTTCTTGAGAGGAAAGCTGTAACTCGGTGAGATGTATGAACAGAACTCACGGCAGTTTCTCAGAAAGCTTCTTTCCAGTTTTTAACGGAAGATATTTCCTTTTTCACCATATCTCTGTAAGGGTTTCCAAATATCAGTTTGAAAATTTCACAAGAATAGTCCTAGTGAACGGCTTCTTGAGGGGAAAGCTGTAACTCTGTGAGATGAATTAAGAGAACACAAAGCAATTTCTCAGAAAGCTTCTATCCAATTTTTAACTGAAGATATTTCCTTTTTCACCATAGCCTTGTACGGGCTTCCAAATATCACTTTACATATTCCACAAGAACAGTCTTCGCGAAAGGCTTCTTGAGGGAAAAGATGTAAATCTGTGAGATGTATTAACAGAACACAAAACAGTTTCTCAGAAACCTTCTTTTCAGTTTCTGTCTTAGGATATTTCCTTTTTCACCATAGCCCTCTATGGCTTTATAAATATCACTTTGAATATTTCACAGGAATAGTCTTAGTGAACGACTTCTTGAGGGGAAAGCTGTAACTCTGTGATATGAACTAACAAAACAGAAAGAAGTTTCTCAGAAAGCTTCTTTTCGGTTTTTAACGGAAGATATTTCCTTTTTCAACATGGCCCTCTAAGGGCTTGCAAAAGGCTTCTGGAGAGGAAAGCTGTAACTCTGTGTGATAAATTAACAGAACACAAAGCAGTTTCTCAGAAATCTTCTTTCCAGTTTTTAACGGAAGAAATTTCCTTTATCACCTTAGAGCTATATGTGCTTCCAAACATGACTTTGCAGATTCCACAAGAACAGTCTTAGCGAAACGTTTCTTGAGGGGAAAGCTGTAACTCTGTGAGATGAATTAACAGAACACAAAGCAGTTTCTCAGAAAGTTTCTTTCAAGTTTTTAACTGAAGATATTTCCTTTTCACCACAGCACTCTATGGGCTTCCAAATATCACTTTGCAAATCCCACAAGAACAGTCTCAGCGAAGGGCTATTTGAGAGGAAAGCAGTATCTCGGTGAGATGTATAACCAGAACACACGGCAGTTTCTTAGAAAGCTTCTTTCCAGTTTTTAACGGAAGATATTTCTTTTTCACCATAACCCTCTATGGGATTCCAAATATCACTTTGGAAATAACAAAAAACAGTCTTACCGAAAGGCTTCTAGAGGGGAAACCTGTAACTCTGTGAGATGAATTAACAGAACACAAAGTAGTTTCTCAGAAATATTCCTTCCAGTTTTTAACGGAAGATATTTCCTTTTTCACCATAGCCTTCTATGGGCTTCAAAATATCACATTGCAAATTACACAAGAACAGGCTTACCGAAAGCCTTTTTGAGGGGAAAGCTGTAACTCTGTGAGATGAATTAACAGAACACAAAGCAGATTTTCAGAAAGCTTATTTTCAGATTCTATCTTAGGATAATTCCTTTTTCAAAATAGCCTTCTATGGGCTTCCAAATATCACTTTGCAAATTCCACAAGAACAGTCTTAGCGAAAGGCTTCTGGAGGAGAAGCTGTAACTCTGTGAGATGAATTAACAGAACAAATAGCAATTTCTCAGAAATCTTCTTTCCAGTTTTTAACGGAAGAAATTTCCTTTTTCACAATAGACCTCTATGGACTTCCAAATATCACTTTGCAAATCCCACAACAACAGTCTTAGCGAAAGTCTTCTTGAGGGGAAAGCTGTAACTCGGTGAGGTGCATTAAGAGAACACATGGCAGTTTCTCAGAAAGCTTATTTCCAGTTTTTAAGGGAATATATTTCCTTTTTCACCATAGCTCTCTAAGGGATTACAAATATCAGTTTGCAAATTTCACAAGAACAGTCTTAGTGAAGGGCTTCTTGAGGGGAAAGCTGTAACACAGTGAGATGAACTAACACAACACAAAGCAGTTTCTCTGACAGCTTCTTTTCGGTTTTTATCTTAGGGTATTTCCATTTTCAAAATAGCCCTCTATGGGCTTCCAAGTATCACATTGCAAATTCCACAAGAACATTTTTATAGAAAGGCTTCTTGAGGGTAGAGCTGTAACTCGGTGAGATGTATTAACAGAACACACGGCAGTTTCTTAGAAAGCTTCTTTCCAGTTCTTAACGGAAGTTATTACCCTTTTCACCATAGCCCTCCATGGGCTTCCAAATATCACTTTGCAAATTCCACTAGAACAGTCTTAGCGAAAGGCTTCTGGAGGGGAAATCTGTAACTCTGTGAGATGAATTAACAGAATAAAAAGCAGTTTCTCACAAATCTTCTTTCCAGTTTTTAACGGAAGATGTTTCGTTTTTCACCATAGTCCTCTATGGGCTTCCAAATATCACTTTGAAAATTCCACAAGAACAGTCTTAGCGAAAGGTTTCTTGAGGGGGAAGCTGTAACTCTGTGAGATGAATTAACAGAACACAAAGCAGTCTCTCAGAAAGCTTCTTTCCAGTATTTAACTGAAGATAATTCCTTTTTCACTATAGCCCTCTATGGGCTTCCAAATATCACTTTGGAAATCCCACAAGAACAGTCTTAGCGAAAGGCTTCTTGAGAGGAAAGCTGTAACTCGGTCATATGTACTAACAGAACACACCGCATTTTCTCAGAATGGTTCTTTCCAGTTTTTAACGGAAGATATTTCCTTTTTCACCATAGTCCACTATGGGTATCCAAATATCACTTTCCAAATTTCACAAAACTGTCTTAGTGAACGTCTTCTTGAGAGGAAATCTGTAGCTCTGTGCGATGAACTAACAGAACACAAAGCAGTTTTTTAGACAGCTTCTTTTCGGTTAGTATCTTAGGATATTTCCGTTTTCACAATAGCCTTCTATGGGCTTCCACATATCACTTTGGAAATTCCTCAAAAACAGTCTTAGTGGAAGGCTTCTTGAGGGGAAAGCTGTAACTCTTTGAGATGAATTAACAGAACACAAAGCAGTTTCTCGGAAAGCTTCTTTTCATTTTTAAACTGAAGGTATTTCCTTTTTCACCATAATTCTCTCTGGGCTTCCAAATATCACTTTGCAAATTTCACAATTACAGTGTTAGCGAAAGGTGTCTGGAGGGGAAAGCTGTAACTCTTTGAGATGAATTAACAGAACACAAAGCAGTTTCTCGGAAAGCTTCTTTTCATTTTTTAACTGAAGATATTTCCTTTTTCACCATAGTTCTCTCTGGGCTTCCAAATATCACTTTGCAAATTCCACAAGAACAGTGTTAGCGAAAGGTGTCTGGAGGGGAAAGCTGTAACCCTGTGAGATGCATTAACAGAACACAAAGCAGTTTCTCAGAAATCTTCTTTCCAGTTTTTAACGGAAGATATTTCCTTTTTCACCTTAGCCCTCTATAGGTTTCCAAATATCGCTTTGCAAATTCCCCAAGAACAGTCTTAGCGAAAGGCTTCTTGAGGGGAAAGCTGTAACTTTGTGAGACGAATTAACAGAACACAAAGCAATTTCTCACAAAGCTTCTTTTCAGTTTTTATCTTACGATGTTTCCTTTTTCAACATAGCCCTCTATGGGTTTCCAAATATCACTTTGCAAATTCCACAAGAACAGTCTTAGTGAACGATTTCTTGAGGGGAAAGCTGTAACTCTGTGAGATAAACTAACACAACACAGAGCAGTTTCTCAGACAGCTTCTTTTCGGTTTTTATCTTAGGATATTTCCATTTTCACCATAGCCTTCTATGGGCTTCCAAATATCGCTTTGCAAATTCCACAAGAAAAGTCTTAGTGAACGACTTCTTGAGGGGAAAGCTGTAACTCTGTGAGATAAACTAACACAACACAAAGCAGTTTCTCAGAAAGCTTCTTTCCAGTTTTTAACGGAGGATATTTCCTATTATTCCATAGCCCTCTGTGGGATTCCAAATATCACTTTGCAAATTTCACAAGAACAGTGTAAGCGAAAGATTTCCTGAGGGGAAAGTTGTAACTCTGTGAGATGAATTAACAGAACACAAAGCAGTTTTTCAACAAGCTTCTTTTCAGTTTCTAACGGAAGATATTTCCTTTTTCAACATATTCTTCTATGGGCTTCCAAATATCACTTTGCAAATTCAACAAGAACAGTCTTAGCGAAAGGGTTTTAGAGGGAAATGTTGTAACTATGTGAGATGAATTCACAGAACACAAAGCAGTTTCTCAGAAAGCTTCTTTTCAGTTTTTATCTTACGATATTTCCTTTTTCACCATAGCCCTCTATGGGCTTCCAAATCTCACTTTGCAAATTCCACAAGAACAGTCTTAGCGAAAGAATTATTGAGGGGAAAGCTGTAACTCTGTGAGGTGAATTAACAGAACAAAAGGGAGTTTCTCAGAAAGATTCTTTCCGCTTTTTAACTCAAGATATTTCCTTTTTCACCATAGTCCTCTATGGGCTTCCAAATATCACTTTGCACATTCGACAACAACAGCCTTAGCGAAAGGCTTCCTGAGGGAAATGTTGTAACTCTGTCAGATGAATTAACAGAACACAAAGCAGTTTCTCAGAAAGCGTCTTTCCAGTTTTTAACGGAAAATAATTCCTTTTTCACCATAGCCCTCTATGGGATTCTAAATATCACTTTCAAATTTGAGAAGAACAGTCTTAGTGAACGGCCTCTTGAGTGGAAATCTGTAACTCTCTGAGATGAATTATCAGAACACAAAGCAGTTTCTTTTCGGATTTAATCTTACTATTTTTCCTTTTTCAACATAGCCCTCTGTGGCCTTCCAAAAATCACTTTGCAAATTACACAAGAACAGTCTTTGTGAAAGACTTCTTGAAGGGAAAGCCGTAACTCCCTGAGATGAATTAACAGAACACAAAGCAGTTTCTCAGAAAGCTTCTTTTCAGTTTTTATCTTAGGATATTTCCTTTTTCAGCATAGCCCTCTATGAGCTTCCAAAAATATTTGCAAATTCCACAAGAACAGTCTTAGCGAAAGGATTCTCGATGGGAAAGCTGTAACTCTGTGAGATGAACTAACAGAACACAAAGCGGTTTCTCAGAAACCTTCTTTTCGTTTTTTATCTTAGGATATTTCCTTTTACAGCAAAGCCCACTATGGGCTTCCAAATATCACTTTGCAAATTCCAGAAGAACAGTCTTAGAGAAAGGCTTCTTGAGGGTAAAACTGTAACTCTGTAAGATGAATTAACATAACACAAAACATTTTCTCAGAAACCTACTTTTCAGTTTTTACCTTAGGATATTTCCTTTTTCACCATAGTCCTCTATGGGATTCCAAATATCACTTTGCAAATTCCACATGAACAGTCTTAGCGAAAGGCTTCTTGAGGGGAAAGCTGTAACTCCGTGAGATGAATTAAGAGAACACAAAGCAGTTTCCTAGAAAGATTCTTTCCAGTATTTAACGCAACATATTTCCATTTTCTCCGTAGCCCTGTATGGGCTTTCAACTATCACCTTGCAAATTCCACAGGAACAGTCTTAGTGAATGGCTTCTTGAGGGGAAAGCTGTAACTCTGTGAGATGAATTAAGAGGACACAATGCATTTTCTCAGAAAGCTTCTTTTCGGTTTTATCTTAGGATATATCCTTTTTTGCCATAACCCTCTATGGGCTTCCAATATCGCATTGCAAATTCCACAAGAACAGGCTCAGTGAACGGCTGCTGGAGGGTAAACTGTAATTCTGTGAGATGAATTACCAGAACATAAAGCAGTTTCTCAGAAAGCTTCTTTGCAGTTTTTAACGGAGGATATTTCCTTTTTCACCGTAGCCCTATATGGGCTTCCAAATATCACTTTGCAAGTTCTACAAGAACAATCTTAGCGAAAGGCTTCTGAGGGAAAAGCTGTAATTCTGTGAGATGAATTAACAGAACACAAAGCAGTTTCTCAGCAATCTTCTTTCCAGTTTTTAACGGTGGATATTTCCTTTTTAACCATAGCCCTCTAAGGGCTTCCAAATATCACTTTGCAAATTCCACAAGAACAGTCTTAGCGAGAGGGTTCTTGAGGGGAAAGCTGTAACTCGGTGAGATGTATTAACAGAACACACGGCAGTTTCTCAGAATGCTTCTTTCCAGTTTTTAACGGAAGATATTTTCATTTTCACCATAGCCTTCTATGAGCTTCCAAATATCACTTTGCAAATTTCACAAGAACAGTCTTGGTGAACGACTTCTTGAGGGGAAAGCTGTAACTCTGTGAGATAAACTAACACAACACAAAGCAGTTTCTCAGACAGTTTCTTTTCGGTTTTTATCTTAGGATATTTCCATTTTCACAATAGCCCTCTATGGGCTTCCAAATATCATTTTGCAAGTTTCACAAGAACAGTCTTAGTGAACGACTTCTTGAGGGGAAATCTCTAACTCTGTGAGATGAATTTACAGAACACAATGCAGTTTCACAGAAAGCTTCATTTCAGTTTTTATCTTAGGATGTTTTCTTTTTCACCATAGCCTTCAATGGGACTCCAAATATCACTTTGCAAATTCCACAAGAAAAGTCTTAGTGAACGGCTTCTTGAGGGGAAAGTTGTAACTCTGTGAGATGAATTAACAGAACACAAAGCAGTTTCTCAGAAAGCTTATTTCCAGTTTTTACCCGAAGATTTTTCCTTTTTCACCATAGCCCACTATGGGCTTCCAAATATCACTTTGCAAATTCCACAAGAACAGCCTTAGAGAAAGGTTTCTTGAGAGGAAAGCTGTAACTCGGTGAGATGTATGAACAGAACTCACGGCAGTTTCTCAGAAAGCTTCTTTCCAGTTTTTAACGGAAGATATTTCCTTTTTCACCATATCTCTGTAAGGGTTTCCAAATATCAGTTTGAAAATTTCACAAGAATAGTCCTAGTGAACGGCTTCTTGAGGGGAAAGCTGTAACTCTGTGAGATGAATTAAGAGAACACAAAGCAATTTCTCAGAAAGCTTCTATCCAATTTTTAACTGAAGATATTTCCTTTTTCACCATAGCCTTGTACGGGCTTCCAAATATCACTTTGCAAATTCCACAAGAACACTCTTAGCGAAAGGATTTTTTCAGGGAAAGCTGTAACTCTGTGAGATGAATTAACAGAACACAAAGCAGTTCCTCAGAAAGCTTCTTTCCAGTTTTTAACGGAAGATATTTCCGTTTTCCCCATATCTCTCTGGGATTCCAAATATCACGTTGCAAATTACACAAGAACAGTCTTAGGGAACGGCTTCTTGAGGGGAAAGCTGTCACACAGTGAGATGAATTAATAGAACACAAAGCAGTTTCACAGAAAGCTTCTTTCCAGTTTTTATCTGAGGACATTTCCTTTTTCACCGTAGTCCACTATGGGCTTCCAAATATCACTTTGCAAATTCCACAAGAACAGTCTTAGCGAAAGGCTTCCTGAGGGAAATGTTGTAACTCTGTCAGATGAATTAACAGAACACAAAGCAGTTTCTCAGAAAGCGTCTTTCCAGTTTTTAACGGAAAATAATTCCTTTTTCACCATAGCCCTCTATGGGATTCTAAATATCACTTTCAAATTTGAGAAGAACAGTCTTAGTGAACGGCCTCTTGAGTGGAAATCTGTAACTCTCTGAGATGAATTATCAGAACACAAAGCAGTTTCTCAAAAAGTTTCTTTTCGGATTTAATCTTACTATTTTTCCTTTTTCAACATAGCCCTCTGTGGCCTTCCAAATATCACTTTGCAAATTACACAAGAACAGTCTTTGTGAAAGACTTCTTGAAGGGAAAGCCGTAACTCCCTGAGATGAATTATCAGAACACAAAGCAGTTTCTCAGAAAGCTTCTTTTCAGTTTTTATCTTAGGATATTTCCTTTTTCAGCATAGCCCTCTATGAGCTTCCAAAAATATTTGCAAATTCCACAAGAACAGTCTTAGCGAAAGGATTCTCGATGGGAAAGCTGTAACTCTGTGAGATGAACTAACAGAACACAAAGCGGTTTCTCAGAAACCTTCTTTTCGTTTTTTATCTTAGGATATTTCCTTTTACAGCAAAGCCCACTATGGGCTTCCAAATATCACTTTGCAAATTCCAGAAGAACAGTCTTAGAGAAAGGCTTCTTGAGGGTAAAACTGTAACTCTGTAAGATGAATTAACATAACACAAAACATTTTCTCAGAAACCTACTTTTCAGTTTTTACCTTAGGATATTTCCTTTTTCACCATAGTCCTCTATGGGATTCCAAATATCACTTTGCAAATTCCACATGAACAGTCTTAGCGAAAGGCTTCTTGAGGGGAAAGCTGTAACTCTGTGAGATGAATTAAGAGAACACAAAGCAGTTTCCTAGAAAGATTCTTTCCAGTATTTAACGCAACATATTTCCATTTTCTCCGTAGCCCTGTATGGGCTTTCAACTATCACCTTGCAAATTCCACAGGAACAGTCTTAGTGAATGGCTTCTTGAGGGGAAAGCTGTAACTCTGTGAGATGAATTAAGAGGACACAATGCATTTTCTCAGAAAGCTTCTTTTCGGTTTTTATCTTAGGATATATCCTTTTTCGCCATAACCCTCTATGGGCTTCCAATATCGCATTGCAAATTCCACAAGAACAGGCTCAGTGAACGGCTGCTGGAGGGTAAACTGTAATTCTGTGAGATGAATTAACAGAACATAAAGCAGTTTCTCAGAAAGCTTCTTTTCGGTTTTTATCTTAGGATATATCCTTTTTCGCCATAACCCTCTATGGGCTTCCAATATCGCATTGCAAATTCCACAAGAACAGGCTCAGTGAACGGCTGCTGGAGGGTAAACTGTAATTCTGTGAGATGAATTAACAGAACATAAAGCAGTTTCTCAGAAAGCTTCTTTGCAGTTTTTAACGGAGGATATTTCCTTTTTCACCATAGCCCTATATGGGCTTCCAAATATCACTTTGCAAGTTCTACAAGAACAATCTTAGCGAAAGGCTTCTGAGGGAAAAGCTGTAATTCTGTGAGATGAATTAACAGAACACAAAGCAGTTTCTCAGCAATCTTCTTTCCAGTTTTTAACGGTGGATATTTCCTTTTTAACCATAGCCCTCTAAGGGCTTCCAAATATCACTTTGCAAATTCCACAAGAACAGTCTTAGCGAGAGGGTTCTTGAGGGGAAAGCTGTAACTCGGTGAGATGTATTAACAGAACACACGGCAGTTTCTCAGAATGCTTCTTTCCAGTTTTTAACGGAAGATATTTTCATTTTCACCATAGCCTTCTATGAGCTTCCAAATATCACTTTGCAAATTTCACAAGAACAGTCTTGGTGAACGACTTCTTGAGGGGAAAGCTGTAACTCTGTGAGATAAACTAACACAACACAAAGCAGTTTCTCAGACAGTTTCTTTTCGGTTTTTATCTTAGGATATTTCCATTTTCACAATAGCCCTCTATGGGCTTCCAAATATCATTTTGCAAGTTTCACAAGAACAGTCTTAGTGAACGACTTCTTGAGGGGAAATCTCTAACTCTGTGAGATGAATTTACAGAACACAATGCAGTTTCACAGAAAGCTTCATTTCAGTTTTTATCTTGGGATGTTTCCTTTTTCACCATAGCCTTCAATGGGACTCCAAATATCACTTTGCAAATTCCACAAGAAAAGTCTTAGTGAACGGCTTCTTGAGGGGAAAGTTGTAACTCTGTGAGATGAATTAACAGAACACAAAGCAGTTTCTCAGAAAGCTTATTTCCAGTTTTTACCCGAAGATTTTTCCTTTTTCACCATAGCCCACTATGGGCTTCCAAATATCACTTTGCAAATTCCACAAGAACAGCCTTAGAGAAAGGTTTCTTGAGAGGAAAGCTGTAACTCGGTGAGATGTATGAACAGAACTCACGGCAGTTTCTCAGAAAGCTTCTTTCCAGTTTTTAACGGAAGATATTTCCTTTTTCACCATATCTCTGTAAGGGTTTCCAAATATCAGTTTGAAAATTTCACAAGAATAGTCCTAGTGAACGGCTTCTTGAGGGGAAAGCTGTAACTCTGTGAGATGAATTAAGAGAACACAAAGCAATTTCTCAGAAAGCTTCTATCCATTTTTTAACTGAAGATATTTCCTTTTTCACCATAGCCTTGTACGGGCTTCCAAATATCACTTTACATATTCCACAAGAACAGTCTTCGCGAAAGGCTTCTTGAGGGAAAAGATGTAAATCTGTGAGATGTATTAACAGAACACAAAACAGTTTCTCAGAAACCTTCTTTTCAGTTTCTGTCTTAGGATATTTCCTTTTTCACCATAGCCCTCTATGGCTTTATAAATATCACTTTGAATATTTCACAGGAATAGTCTTAGTGAACGACTTCTTGAGGGGAAAGCTGTAACTCTGTGATATGAACTAACAAAACAGAAAGAAGTTTCTCAGAAAGCTTCTTTTCGGTTTTTAACGGAAGATATTTCCTTTTTCAACATGGCCCTCTAAGGGCTTGCAAAAGGCTTCTGGAGAGGAAAGCTGTAACTCTGTGTGATAAATTAACAGAACACAAAGCAGTTTCTCAGAAATCTTCTTTCCAGTTTTTAACGGAAGAAATTTCCTTTATCACCTTAGAGCTATATGTGCTTCCAAACATGACTTTGCAGATTCCACAAGAACAGTCTTAGCGAAACGTTTCTTGAGGGGAAAGCTGTAACTCTGTGAGATGAATTAACAGAACACAAAGCAGTTTCTCAGAAAGTTTCTTTCAAGTTTTTAACTGAAGATATTTCCTTTTCACCACAGCACTCTATGGGCTTCCAAATATCACTTTGCAAATCCCACAAGAACAGTCTCAGCGAAGGGCTATTTGAGAGGAAAGCAGTATCTCGGTGAGATGTATAACCAGAACACACGGCAGTTTCTTAGAAAGCTTCTTTCCAGTTTTTAACGGAAGATATTTCTTTTTCACCATAACCCTCTATGGGATTCCAAATATCACTTTGGAAATAACAAAAAACAGTCTTACCGAAAGGCTTCTAGAGGGGAAACCTGTAACTCTGTGAGATGAATTAACAGAACACAAAGTAGTTTCTCAGAAATATTCCTTCCAGTTTTTAACGGAAGATATTTCCTTTTTCACCATAGCCTTCTATGGGCTTCAAAATATCACATTGCAAATTACACAAGAACAGGCTTACCGAAAGCCTTTTTGAGGGGAAAGCTGTAACTCTGTGAGATGAATTAACAGAACACAAAGCAGATTTTCAGAAAGCTTATTTTCAGATTCTATCTTAGGATAATTCCTTTTTCAAAATAGCCTTCTATGGGCTTCCAAATATCACTTTGCAAATTCCACAAGAACAGTCTTAGCGAAAGGCTTCTGGAGGAGAAGCTGTAACTCTGTGAGATGAATTAACAGAACAAATAGCAATTTCTCAGAAATCTTCTTTCCAGTTTTTAACGGAAGAAATTTCCTTTTTCACAATAGACCTCTATGGACTTCCAAATATCACTTTGCAAATCCCACAACAACAGTCTTAGCGAAAGTCTTCTTGAGGGGAAAGCTGTAACTCGGTGAGGTGCATTAAGAGAACACATGGCAGTTTCTCAGAAAGCTTATTTCCAGTTTTTAAGGGAATATATTTCCTTTTTCACCATAGCTCTCTAAGGGATTACAAATATCAGTTTGCAAATTTCACAAGAACAGTCTTAGTGAAGGGCTTCTTGAGGGGAAAGCTGTAACACAGTGAGATGAACTAACACAACACAAAGCAGTTTCTCTGACAGCTTCTTTTCGGTTTTTATCTTAGGGTATTTCCATTTTCAAAATAGCCCTCTATGGGCTTCCAAGTATCACATTGCAAATTCCACAAGAACATTTTTATAGAAAGGCTTCTTGAGGGTAGAGCTGTAACTCGGTGAGATGTATTAACAGAACACACGGCAGTTTCTTAGAAAGCTTCTTTCCAGTTCTTAACGGAAGTTATTACCCTTTTCACCATAGCCCTCCATGGGCTTCCAAATATCACTTTGCAAATTCCACTAGAACAGTCTTAGCGAAAGGCTTCTGGAGGGGAAATCTGTAACTCTGTGAGATGAATTAACAGAATAAAAAGCAGTTTCTCACAAATCTTCTTTCCAGTTTTTAACGGAAGATGTTTCGTTTTTCACCATAGTCCTCTATGGGCTTCCAAATATCACTTTGAAAATTCCACAAGAACAGTCTTAGCGAAAGGTTTCTTGAGGGGGAAGCTGTAACTCTGTGAGATGAATTAACAGAACACAAAGCAGTCTCTCAGAAAGCTTCTTTCCAGTATTTAACTGAAGATAATTCCTTTTTCACTATAGCCCTCTATGGGCTTCCAAATATCACTTTGGAAATCCCACAAGAACAGTCTTAGCGAAAGGCTTCTTGAGAGGAAAGCTGTAACTCGGTCATATGTACTAACAGAACACACCGCATTTTCTCAGAATGGTTCTTTCCAGTTTTTAACGGAAGATATTTCCTTTTTCACCATAGTCCACTATGGGTATCCAAATATCACTTTCCAAATTTCACAAAACTGTCTTAGTGAACGTCTTCTTGAGAGGAAATCTGTAGCTCTGTGCGATGAACTAACAGAACACAAAGCAGTTTTTTAGACAGCTTCTTTTCGGTTAGTATCTTAGGATATTTCCGTTTTCACAATAGCCTTCTATGGGCTTCCACATATCACTTTGGAAATTCCTCAAAAACAGTCTTAGTGGAAGGCTTCTTGAGGGGAAAGCTGTAACTCTTTGAGATGAATTAACAGAACACAAAGCAGTTTCTCGGAAAGCTTCTTTTCATTTTTAAACTGAAGGTATTTCCTTTTTCACCATAATTCTCTCTGGGCTTCCAAATATCACTTTGCAAATTTCACAATTACAGTGTTAGCGAAAGGTGTCTGGAGGGGAAAGCTGTAACTCTTTGAGATGAATTAACAGAACACAAAGCAGTTTCTCGGAAAGCTTCTTTTCATTTTTTAACTGAAGATATTTCCTTTTTCACCATAGTTCTCTCTGGGCTTCCAAATATCACTTTGCAAATTCCACAAGAACAGTGTTAGCGAAAGGTGTCTGGAGGGGAAAGCTGTAACCCTGTGAGATGCATTAACAGAACACAAAGCAGTTTCTCAGAAATCTTCTTTCCAGTTTTTAACGGAAGATATTTCCTTTTTCACCTTAGCCCTCTATAGGTTTCCAAATATCGCTTTGCAAATTCCCCAAGAACAGTCTTAGCGAAAGGCTTCTTGAGGGGAAAGCTGTAACTTTGTGAGACGAATTAACAGAACACAAAGCAATTTCTCACAAAGCTTCTTTTCAGTTTTTATCTTACGATGTTTCCTTTTTCAACATAGCCCTCTATGGGTTTCCAAATATCACTTTGCAAATTCCACAAGAACAGTCTTAGTGAACGATTTCTTGAGGGGAAAGCTGTAACTCTGTGAGATAAACTAACACAACACAGAGCAGTTTCTCAGACAGCTTCTTTTCGGTTTTTATCTTAGGATATTTCCATTTTCACCATAGCCTTCTATGGGCTTCCAAATATCGCTTTGCAAATTCCACAAGAAAAGTCTTAGTGAACGACTTCTTGAGGGGAAAGCTGTAACTCTGTGAGATAAACTAACACAACACAAAGCAGTTTCTCAGAAAGCTTCTTTCCAGTTTTTAACGGAGGATATTTCCTATTATTCCATAGCCCTCTGTGGGATTCCAAATATCACTTTGCAAATTTCACAAGAACAGTGTAAGCGAAAGATTTCCTGAGGGGAAAGTTGTAACTCTGTGAGATGAATTAACAGAACACAAAGCAGTTTTTCAACAAGCTTCTTTTCAGTTTCTAACGGAAGATATTTCCTTTTTCAACATATTCTTCTATGGGCTTCCAAATATCGCTTTGCAAATTCAACAAGAACAGTCTTAGCGAAAGGGTTTTAGAGGGAAATGTTGTAACTATGTGAGATGAATTCACAGAACACAAAGCAGTTTCTCAGAAAGCTTCTTTTCAGTTTTTATCTTACGATATTTCCTTTTTCACCATAGCCCTCTATGGGCTTCCAAATCTCACTTTGCAAATTCCACAAGAACAGTCTTAGCGAAAGAATTATTGAGGGGAAAGCTGTAACTCTGTGAGGTGAATTAACAGAACAAAAGGGAGTTTCTCAGAAAGATTCTTTCCGCTTTTTAACTCAAGATATTTCCTTTTTCACCATAGTCCTCTATGGGCTTCCAAATATCACTTTGCACATTCGACAACAACAGCCTTAGCGAAAGGCTTCCTGAGGGAAATGTTGTAACTCTGTCAGATGAATTAACAGAACACAAAGCAGTTTCTCAGAAAGCGTCTTTCCAGTTTTTAACGGAAAATAATTCCTTTTTCACCATAGCCCTCTATGGGATTCTAAATATCACTTTCAAATTTGAGAAGAACAGTCTTAGTGAACGGCCTCTTGAGTGGAAATCTGTAACTCTCTGAGATGAATTATCAGAACACAAAGCAGTTTCTTTTCGGATTTAATCTTACTATTTTTCCTTTTTCAACATAGCCCTCTGTGGCCTTCCAAAAATCACTTTGCAAATTACACAAGAACAGTCTTTGTGAAAGACTTCTTGAAGGGAAAGCCGTAACTCCCTGAGATGAATTAACAGAACACAAAGCAGTTTCTCAGAAAGCTTCTTTTCAGTTTTTATCTTAGGATATTTCCTTTTTCAGCATAGCCCTCTATGAGCTTCCAAAAATATTTGCAAATTCCACAAGAACAGTCTTAGCGAAAGGATTCTCGATGGGAAAGCTGTAACTCTGTGAGATGAACTAACAGAACACAAAGCGGTTTCTCAGAAACCTTCTTTTCGTTTTTTATCTTAGGATATTTCCTTTTACAGCAAAGCCCACTATGGGCTTCCAAATATCACTTTGCAAATTCCAGAAGAACAGTCTTAGAGAAAGGCTTCTTGAGGGTAAAACTGTAACTCTGTAAGATGAATTAACATAACACAAAACATTTTCTCAGAAACCTACTTTTCAGTTTTTACCTTAGGATATTTCCTTTTTCACCATAGTCCTCTATGGGATTCCAAATATCACTTTGCAAATTCCACATGAACAGTCTTAGCGAAAGGCTTCTTGAGGGGAAAGCTGTAACTCCGTGAGATGAATTAAGAGAACACAAAGCAGTTTCCTAGAAAGATTCTTTCCAGTATTTAACGCAACATATTTCCATTTTCTCCGTAGCCCTGTATGGGCTTTCAACTATCACCTTGCAAATTCCACAGGAACAGTCTTAGTGAATGGCTTCTTGAGGGGAAAGCTGTAACTCTGTGAGATGAATTAAGAGGACACAATGCATTTTCTCAGAAAGCTTCTTTTCGGTTTTATCTTAGGATATATCCTTTTTCGCCATAACCCTCTATGGGCTTCCAATATCGCATTGCAAATTCCACAAGAACAGGCTCAGTGAACGGCTGCTGGAGGGTAAACTGTAATTCTGTGAGATGAATTACCAGAACATAAAGCAGTTTCTCAGAAAGCTTCTTTGCAGTTTTTAACGGAGGATATTTCCTTTTTCACCGTAGCCCTATATGGGCTTCCAAATATCACTTTGCAAGTTCTACAAGAACAATCTTAGCGAAAGGCTTCTGAGGGAAAAGCTGTAATTCTGTGAGATGAATTAACAGAACACAAAGCAGTTTCTCAGCAATCTTCTTTCCAGTTTTTAACGGTGGATATTTCCTTTTTAACCATAGCCCTCTAAGGGCTTCCAAATATCACTTTGCAAATTCCACAAGAACAGTCTTAGCGAGAGGGTTCTTGAGGGGAAAGCTGTAACTCGGTGAGATGTATTAACAGAACACACGGCAGTTTCTCAGAATGCTTCTTTCCAGTTTTTAACGGAAGATATTTTCATTTTCACCATAGCCTTCTATGAGCTTCCAAATATCACTTTGCAAATTTCACAAGAACAGTCTTGGTGAACGACTTCTTGAGGGGAAAGCTGTAACTCTGTGAGATAAACTAACACAACACAAAGCAGTTTCTCAGACAGTTTCTTTTCGGTTTTTATCTTAGGATATTTCCATTTTCACAATAGCCCTCTATGGGCTTCCAAATATCATTTTGCAAGTTTCACAAGAACAGTCTTAGTGAACGACTTCTTGAGGGGAAATCTCTAACTCTGTGAGATGAATTTACAGAACACAATGCAGTTTCACAGAAAGCTTCATTTCAGTTTTTATCTTAGGATGTTTTCTTTTTCACCATAGCCTTCAATGGGACTCCAAATATCACTTTGCAAATTCCACAAGAAAAGTCTTAGTGAACGGCTTCTTGAGGGGAAAGTTGTAACTCTGTGAGATGAATTAACAGAACACAAAGCAGTTTCTCAGAAAGCTTATTTCCAGTTTTTACCCGAAGATTTTTCCTTTTTCACCATAGCCCACTATGGGCTTCCAAATATCACTTTGCAAATTCCACAAGAACAGCCTTAGAGAAAGGTTTCTTGAGAGGAAAGCTGTAACTCGGTGAGATGTATGAACAGAACTCACGGCAGTTTCTCGGAAAGCTTCTTTCCAGTTTTTAACGGAAGATATTTCCTTTTTCACCATATCTCTGTAAGGGTTTCCAAATATCAGTTTGAAAATTTCACAAGAATAGTCCTAGTGAACGGCTTCTTGAGGGGAAAGCTGTAACTCTGTGAGATGAATTAAGAGAACACAAAGCAATTTCTCAGAAAGCTTCTATCCAATTTTTAACTGAAGATATTTCCTTTTTCACCATAGCCTTGTACGGGCTTCCAAATATCACTTTGCAAATTCCACAAGAACACTCTTAGCGAAAGGATTTTTTCAGGGAAAGCTGTAACTCTGTGAGATGAATTAACAGAACACAAAGCAGTTCCTCAGAAAGCTTCTTTCCAGTTTTTAACGGAAGATATTTCCGTTTTCCCCATATCTCTCTGGGATTCCAAATATCACGTTGCAAATTACACAAGAACAGTCTTAGGGAACGGCTTCTTGAGGGGAAAGCTGTCACACAGTGAGATGAATTAATAGAACACAAAGCAGTTTCACAGAAAGCTTCTTTCCAGTTTTTATCTGAGGACATTTCCTTTTTCACCGTAGTCCACTATGGGCTTCCAAATATCACTTTGCAAATTCCACAAGAACAGTCTTAGCGAAAGGCTTCCTGAGGGAAATGTTGTAACTCTGTCAGATGAATTAACAGAACACAAAGCAGTTTCTCAGAAAGCGTCTTTCCAGTTTTTAACGGAAAATAATTCCTTTTTCACCATAGCCCTCTATGGGATTCTAAATATCACTTTCAAATTTGAGAAGAACAGTCTTAGTGAACGGCCTCTTGAGTGGAAATCTGTAACTCTCTGAGATGAATTATCAGAACACAAAGCAGTTTCTCAAAAAGTTTCTTTTCGGATTTAATCTTACTATTTTTCCTTTTTCAACATAGCCCTCTGTGGCCTTCCAAATATCACTTTGCAAATTACACAAGAACAGTCTTTGTGAAAGACTTCTTGAAGGGAAAGCCGTAACTCCCTGAGATGAATTAACAGAACACAAAGCAGTTTCTCAGAAAGCTTCTTTTCAGTTTTTATCTTAGGATATTTCCTTTTTCAGCATAGCCCTCTATGAGCTTCCAAAAATATTTGCAAATTCCACAAGAACAGTCTTAGCGAAAGGATTCTCGATGGGAAAGCTGTAACTCTGTGAGATGAACTAACAGAACACAAAGCGGTTTCTCAGAAACCTTCTTTTCGTTTTTTATCTTAGGATATTTCCTTTTACAGCAAAGCCCACTATGGGCTTCCAAATATCACTTTGCAAATTCCAGAAGAACAGTCTTAGAGAAAGGCTTCTTGAGGGTAAAACTGTAACTCTGTAAGATGAATTAACATAACACAAAACATTTTCTCAGAAACCTACTTTTCAGTTTTTACCTTAGGATATTTCCTTTTTCACCATAGTCCTCTATGGGATTCCAAATATCACTTTGCAAATTCCACATGAACAGTCTTAGCGAAAGGCTTCTTGAGGGGAAAGCTGTAACTCTGTGAGATGAATTAAGAGAACACAAAGCAGTTTCCTAGAAAGATTCTTTCCAGTATTTAACGCAACATATTTCCATTTTCTCCGTAGCCCTGTATGGGCTTTCAACTATCACCTTGCAAATTCCACAGGAACAGTCTTAGTGAATGGCTTCTTGAGGGGAAAGCTGTAACTCTGTGAGATGAATTAAGAGGACACAATGCATTTTCTCAGAAAGCTTCTTTTCGGTTTTTATCTTAGGATATATCCTTTTTCGCCATAACCCTCTATGGGCTTCCAATATCGCATTGCAAATTCCACAAGAACAGGCTCAGTGAACGGCTGCTGGAGGGTAAACTGTAATTCTGTGAGATGAATTAACAGAACATAAAGCAGTTTCTCAGAAAGCTTCTTTTCGGTTTTTATCTTAGGATATATCCTTTTTCGCCATAACCCTCTATGGGCTTCCAATATCGCATTGCAAATTCCACAAGAACAGGCTCAGTGAACGGCTGCTGGAGGGTAAACTGTAATTCTGTGAGATGAATTAACAGAACATAAAGCAGTTTCTCAGAAAGCTTCTTTGCAGTTTTTAACGGAGGATATTTCCTTTTTCACCATAGCCCTATATGGGCTTCCAAATATCACTTTGCAAGTTCTACAAGAACAATCTTAGCGAAAGGCTTCTGAGGGAAAAGCTGTAATTCTGTGAGATGAATTAACAGAACACAAAGCAGTTTCTCAGCAATCTTCTTTCCAGTTTTTAACGGTGGATATTTCCTTTTTAACCATAGCCCTCTAAGGGCTTCCAAATATCACTTTGCAAATTCCACAAGAACAGTCTTAGCGAGAGGGTTCTTGAGGGGAAAGCTGTAACTCGGTGAGATGTATTAACAGAACACACGGCAGTTTCTCAGAATGCTTCTTTCCAGTTTTTAACGGAAGATATTTTCATTTTCACCATAGCCTTCTATGAGCTTCCAAATATCACTTTGCAAATTTCACAAGAACAGTCTTGGTGAACGACTTCTTGAGGGGAAAGCTGTAACTCTGTGAGATAAACTAACACAACACAAAGCAGTTTCTCAGACAGTTTCTTTTCGGTTTTTATCTTAGGATATTTCCATTTTCACAATAGCCCTCTATGGGCTTCCAAATATCATTTTGCAAGTTTCACAAGAACAGTCTTAGTGAACGACTTCTTGAGGGGAAATCTCTAACTCTGTGAGATGAATTTACAGAACACAATGCAGTTTCACAGAAAGCTTCATTTCAGTTTTTATCTTAGGATGTTTTCTTTTTCACCATAGCCTTCAATGGGACTCCAAATATCACTTTGCAAATTCCACAAGAAAAGTCTTAGTGAACGGCTTCTTGAGGGGAAAGTTGTAACTCTGTGAGATGAATTATCAGAACACAAAGCAGTTTCTCAGAAAGCTTATTTCCAGTTTTTACCCGAAGATTTTTCCTTTTTCACCATAGCCCACTATGGGCTTCCAAATATCACTTTGCAAATTCCACAAGAACAGCCTTAGAGAAAGGTTTCTTGAGAGGAAAGCTGTAACTCGGTGAGATGTATGAACAGAACTCACGGCAGTTTCTCAGAAAGCTTCTTTCCAGTTTTTAACGGAAGATATTTCCTTTTTCACCATATCTCTGTAAGGGTTTCCAAATATCAGTTTGAAAATTTCACAAGAATAGTCCTAGTGAACGGCTTCTTGAGGGGAAAGCTGTAACTCTGTGAGATGAATTAAGAGAACACAAAGCAATTTCTCAGAAAGCTTCTATCCAATTTTTAACTGAAGATATTTCCTTTTTCACCATAGCCTTGTACGGGCTTCCAAATATCACTTTACATATTCCACAAGAACAGTCTTCGCGAAAGGCTTCTTGAGGGAAAAGATGTAAATCTGTGAGATGTATTAACAGAACACAAAACAGTTTCTCAGAAACCTTCTTTTCAGTTTCTGTCTTAGGATATTTCCTTTTTCACCATAGCCCTCTATGGCTTTATAAATATCACTTTGAATATTTCACAGGAATAGTCTTAGTGAACGACTTCTTGAGGGGAAAGCTGTAACTCTGTGATATGAACTAACAAAACAGAAAGAAGTTTCTCAGAAAGCTTCTTTTCGGTTTTTAACGGAAGATATTTCCTTTTTCAACATGGCCCTCTAAGGGCTTGCAAAAGGCTTCTGGAGAGGAAAGCTGTAACTCTGTGTGATAAATTAACAGAACACAAAGCAGTTTCTCAGAAATCTTCTTTCCAGTTTTTAACGGAAGAAATTTCCTTTATCACCTTAGAGCTATATGTGCTTCCAAACATGACTTTGCAGATTCCACAAGAACAGTCTTAGCGAAACGTTTCTTGAGGGGAAAGCTGTAACTCTGTGAGATGAATTAACAGAACACAAAGCAGTTTCTCAGAAAGTTTCTTTCAAGTTTTTAACTGAAGATATTTCCTTTTCACCACAGCACTCTATGGGCTTCCAAATATCACTTTGCAAATCCCACAAGAACAGTCTCAGCGAAGGGCTATTTGAGAGGAAAGCAGTATCTCGGTGAGATGTATAACCAGAACACACGGCAGTTTCTTAGAAAGCTTCTTTCCAGTTTTTAACGGAAGATATTTCTTTTTCACCATAACCCTCTATGGGATTCCAAATATCACTTTGGAAATAACAAAAAACAGTCTTACCGAAAGGCTTCTAGAGGGGAAACCTGTAACTCTGTGAGATGAATTAACAGAACACAAAGTAGTTTCTCAGAAATATTCCTTCCAGTTTTTAACGGAAGATATTTCCTTTTTCACCATAGCCTTCTATGGGCTTCAAAATATCACATTGCAAATTACACAAGAACAGGCTTACCGAAAGCCTTTTTGAGGGGAAAGCTGTAACTCTGTGAGATGAATTAACAGAACACAAAGCAGATTTTCAGAAAGCTTATTTTCAGATTCTATCTTAGGATAATTCCTTTTTCAAAATAGCCTTCTATGGGCTTCCAAATATCACTTTGCAAATTCCACAAGAACAGTCTTAGCGAAAGGCTTCTGGAGGAGAAGCTGTAACTCTGTGAGATGAATTAACAGAACAAATAGCAATTTCTCAGAAATCTTCTTTCCAGTTTTTAACGGAAGAAATTTCCTTTTTCACAATAGACCTCTATGGACTTCCAAATATCACTTTGCAAATCCCACAACAACAGTCTTAGCGAAAGTCTTCTTGAGGGGAAAGCTGTAACTCGGTGAGGTGCATTAAGAGAACACATGGCAGTTTCTCAGAAAGCTTATTTCCAGTTTTTAAGGGAATATATTTCCTTTTTCACCATAGCTCTCTAAGGGATTACAAATATCAGTTTGCAAATTTCACAAGAACAGTCTTAGTGAAGGGCTTCTTGAGGGGAAAGCTGTAACACAGTGAGATGAACTAACACAACACAAAGCAGTTTCTCTGACAGCTTCTTTTCGGTTTTTATCTTAGGGTATTTCCATTTTCAAAATAGCCCTCTATGGGCTTCCAAGTATCACATTGCAAATTCCACAAGAACATTTTTATAGAAAGGCTTCTTGAGGGTAGAGCTGTAACTCGGTGAGATGTATTAACAGAACACACGGCAGTTTCTTAGAAAGCTTCTTTCCAGTTCTTAACGGAAGTTATTACCCTTTTCACCATAGCCCTCCATGGGCTTCCAAATATCACTTTGCAAATTCCACTAGAACAGTCTTAGCGAAAGGCTTCTGGAGGGGAAATCTGTAACTCTGTGAGATGAATTAACAGAATAAAAAGCAGTTTCTCACAAATCTTCTTTCCAGTTTTTAACGGAAGATGTTTCGTTTTTCACCATAGTCCTCTATGGGCTTCCAAATATCACTTTGAAAATTCCACAAGAACAGTCTTAGCGAAAGGTTTCTTGAGGGGGAAGCTGTAACTCTGTGAGATGAATTAACAGAACACAAAGCAGTCTCTCAGAAAGCTTCTTTCCAGTATTTAACTGAAGATAATTCCTTTTTCACTATAGCCCTCTATGGGCTTCCAAATATCACTTTGGAAATCCCACAAGAACAGTCTTAGCGAAAGGCTTCTTGAGAGGAAAGCTGTAACTCGGTCATATGTACTAACAGAACACACCGCATTTTCTCAGAATGGTTCTTTCCAGTTTTTAACGGAAGATATTTCCTTTTTCACCATAGTCCACTATGGGTATCCAAATATCACTTTCCAAATTTCACAAAACTGTCTTAGTGAACGTCTTCTTGAGAGGAAATCTGTAGCTCTGTGCGATGAACTAACAGAACACAAAGCAGTTTTTTAGACAGCTTCTTTTCGGTTAGTATCTTAGGATATTTCCGTTTTCACAATAGCCTTCTATGGGCTTCCACATATCACTTTGGAAATTCCTCAAAAACAGTCTTAGTGGAAGGCTTCTTGAGGGGAAAGCTGTAACTCTTTGAGATGAATTAACAGAACACAAAGCAGTTTCTCGGAAAGCTTCTTTTCATTTTTAAACTGAAGGTATTTCCTTTTTCACCATAATTCTCTCTGGGCTTCCAAATATCACTTTGCAAATTTCACAATTACAGTGTTAGCGAAAGGTGTCTGGAGGGGAAAGCTGTAACTCTTTGAGATGAATTAACAGAACACAAAGCAGTTTCTCGGAAAGCTTCTTTTCATTTTTTAACTGAAGATATTTCCTTTTTCACCATAGTTCTCTCTGGGCTTCCAAATATCACTTTGCAAATTCCACAAGAACAGTGTTAGCGAAAGGTGTCTGGAGGGGAAAGCTGTAACCCTGTGAGATGCATTAACAGAACACAAAGCAGTTTCTCAGAAATCTTCTTTCCAGTTTTTAACGGAAGATATTTCCTTTTTCACCTTAGCCCTCTATAGGTTTCCAAATATCGCTTTGCAAATTCCCCAAGAACAGTCTTAGCGAAAGGCTTCTTGAGGGGAAAGCTGTAACTTTGTGAGACGAATTAACAGAACACAAAGCAATTTCTCACAAAGCTTCTTTTCAGTTTTTATCTTACGATGTTTCCTTTTTCAACATAGCCCTCTATGGGTTTCCAAATATCACTTTGCAAATTCCACAAGAACAGTCTTAGTGAACGATTTCTTGAGGGGAAAGCTGTAACTCTGTGAGATAAACTAACACAACACAGAGCAGTTTCTCAGACAGCTTCTTTTCGGTTTTTATCTTAGGATATTTCCATTTTCACCATAGCCTTCTATGGGCTTCCAAATATCGCTTTGCAAATTCCACAAGAAAAGTCTTAGTGAACGACTTCTTGAGGGGAAAGCTGTAACTCTGTGAGATAAACTAACACAACACAAAGCAGTTTCTCAGAAAGCTTCTTTCCAGTTTTTAACAGAGGATATTTCCTATTATTCCATAGCCCTCTGTGGGATTCCAAATATCACTTTGCAAATTTCACAAGAACAGTGTAAGCGAAAGATTTCCTGAGGGGAAAGTTGTAACTCTGTGAGATGAATTAACAGAACACAAAGCAGTTTTTCAACAAGCTTCTTTTCAGTTTCTAACGGAAGATATTTCCTTTTTCAACATATTCTTCTATGGGCTTCCAAATATCGCTTTGCAAATTCAACAAGAACAGTCTTAGCGAAAGGGTTTTAGAGGGAAATGTTGTAACTATGTGAGATGAATTCACAGAACACAAAGCAGTTTCTCAGAAAGCTTCTTTTCAGTTTTTATCTTACGATATTTCCTTTTTCACCATAGCCCTCTATGGGCTTCCAAATCTCACTTTGCAAATTCCACAAGAACAGTCTTAGCGAAAGAATTATTGAGGGGAAAGCTGTAACTCTGTGAGGTGAATTAACAGAACAAAAGGGAGTTTCTCAGAAAGATTCTTTCCGCTTTTTAACTCAAGATATTTCCTTTTTCACCATAGTCCTCTATGGGCTTCCAAATATCACTTTGCACATTCGACAACAACAGCCTTAGCGAAAGGCTTCCTGAGGGAAATGTTGTAACTCTGTCAGATGAATTAACAGAACACAAAGCAGTTTCTCAGAAAGCGTCTTTCCAGTTTTTAACGGAAAATAATTCCTTTTTCACCATAGCCCTCTATGGGATTCTAAATATCACTTTCAAATTTGAGAAGAACAGTCTTAGTGAACGGCCTCTTGAGTGGAAATCTGTAACTCTCTGAGATGAATTATCAGAACACAAAGCAGTTTCTTTTCGGATTTAATCTTACTATTTTTCCTTTTTCAACATAGCCCTCTGTGGCCTTCCAAAAATCACTTTGCAAATTACACAAGAACAGTCTTTGTGAAAGACTTCTTGAAGGGAAAGCCGTAACTCCCTGAGATGAATTAACAGAACACAAAGCAGTTTCTCAGAAAGCTTCTTTTCAGTTTTTATCTTAGGATATTTCCTTTTTCAGCATAGCCCTCTATGAGCTTCCAAAAATATTTGCAAATTCCACAAGAACAGTCTTAGCGAAAGGATTCTCGATGGGAAAGCTGTAACTCTGTGAGATGAACTAACAGAACACAAAGCGGTTTCTCAGAAACCTTCTTTTCGTTTTTTATCTTAGGATATTTCCTTTTACAGCAAAGCCCACTATGGGCTTCCAAATATCACTTTGCAAATTCCAGAAGAACAGTCTTAGAGAAAGGCTTCTTGAGGGTAAAACTGTAACTCTGTAAGATGAATTAACATAACACAAAACATTTTCTCAGAAACCTACTTTTCAGTTTTTACCTTAGGATATTTCCTTTTTCACCATAGTCCTCTATGGGATTCCAAATATCACTTTGCAAATTCCACATGAACAGTCTTAGCGAAAGGCTTCTTGAGGGGAAAGCTGTAACTCTGTGAGATGAATTAAGAGAACACAAAGCAGTTTCCTAGAAAGATTCCAGTATTTAACGCAACATATTTCCATTTTCTCCGTAGCCCTGTATGGGCTTTCAACTATCACCTTGCAAATTCCACAGGAACAGTCTTAGTGAATGGCTTCTTGAGGGGAAAGCTGTAACTCTGTGAGATGAATTAAGAGGACACAATGCATTTTCTCAGAAAGCTTCTTTTCGGTTTTTATCTTAGGATATATCCTTTTTCGCCATAACCCTCTATGGGCTTCCAATATCGCATTGCAAATTCCACAAGAACAGGCTCAGTGAACGGCTGCTGGAGGGTAAACTGTAATTCTGTGAGATGAATTAACAGAACATAAAGCAGTTTCTCAGAAAGCTTCTTTGCGGTTTTTAACGGAGGATATTTCCTTTTTCACCGTAGCCCTATATGGGCTTCCAAATATCACTTTGCAAGTTCTACAAGAACAATCTTAGCGAAAGGCTTCTGAGGGAAAAGCTGTAATTCTGTGAGATGAATTAACAGAACACAAAGCAGTTTCTCAGCAATCTTCTTTCCAGTTTTTAACGGTGGATATTTCCTTTTTAACCATAGCCCTCTAAGGGCTTCCAAATATCACTTTGCAAATTCCACAAGAACAGTCTTAGCGAGAGGGTTCTTGAGGGGAAAGCTGTAACTCGGTGAGATGTATTAACAGAACACACGGCAGTTTCTCAGAATGCTTCTTTCCAGTTTTTAACGGAAGATATTTTCATTTTCACCATAGCCTTCTATGAGCTTCCAAATATCACTTTGCAAATTTCACAAGAACAGTCTTGGTGAACGACTTCTTGAGGGGAAAGCTGTAACTCTGTGAGATAAACTAACACAACACAAAGCAGTTTCCCAGACAGTTTCTTTTCGGTTTTTATCTTAGGATATTTCCATTTTCACAATAGCCCTCTATGGGCTTCCAAATATCATTTTGCAAGTTTCACAAGAACAGTCTTAGTGAACGACTTCTTGAGGGGAAATCTCTAACTCTGTGAGATGAATTTACAGAACACAATGCAGTTTCACAGAAAGCTTCATTTCAGTTTTTATCTTAGGATGTTTTCTTTTTCACCATAGCCTTCAATGGGACTCCAAATATCACTTTGCAAATTCCACAAGAAAAGTCTTAGTGAACGGCTTCTTGAGGGGAAAGTTGTAACTCTGTGAGATGAATTAACAGAACACAAAGCAGTTTCTCAGAAAGCTTATTTCCAGTTTTTACCCGAAGATTTTTCCTTTTTCACCATAGCCCACTATGGGCTTCCAAATATCACTTTGCAAATTCCACAAGAACAGCCTTAGAGAAAGGTTTCTTGAGAGGAAAGCTGTAACTCGGTGAGATGTATGAACAGAACTCACGGCAGTTTCTCAGAAAGCTTCTTTCCAGTTTTTAACGGAAGATATTTCCTTTTTCACCATATCTCTGTAAGGGTTTCCAAATATCAGTTTGAAAATTTCACAAGAATAGTCCTAGTGAACGGCTTCTTGAGGGGAAAGCTGTAACTCTGTGAGATGAATTAAGAGAACACAAAGCAATTTCTCAGAAAGCTTCTATCCAATTTTTAACTGAAGATATTTCCTTTTTCACCATAGCCTTGTACGGGCTTCCAAATATCACTTTACATATTCCACAAGAACAGTCTTCGCGAAAGGCTTCTTGAGGGAAAAGATGTAAATCTGTGAGATGTATTAACAGAACACAAAACAGTTTCTCAGAAACCTTCTTTTCAGTTTCTGTCTTAGGATATTTCCTTTTTCACCATAGCCCTCTATGGCTTTATAAATATCACTTTGAATATTTCACAGGAATAGTCTTAGTGAACGACTTCTTGAGGGGAAAGCTGTAACTCTGTGATATGAACTAACAAAACAGAAAGAAGTTTCTCAGAAAGCTTCTTTTCGGTTTTTAACGGAAGATATTTCCTTTTTCAACATGGCCCTCTAAGGGCTTGCAAAAGGCTTCTGGAGAGGAAAGCTGTAACTCTGTGTGATAAATTAACAGAACACAAAGCAGTTTCTCAGAAATCTTCTTTCCAGTTTTTAACGGAAGAAATTTCCTTTATCACCTTAGAGCTATATGTGCTTCCAAACATGACTTTGCAGATTCCACAAGAACAGTCTTAGCGAAACGTTTCTTGAGGGGAAAGCTGTAACTCTGTGAGATGAATTAACAGAACACAAAGCAGTTTCTCAGAAAGTTTCTTTCAAGTTTTTAACTGAAGATATTTCCTTTTCACCACAGCACTCTATGGGCTTCCAAATATCACTTTGCAAATCCCACAAGAACAGTCTCAGCGAAGGGCTATTTGAGAGGAAAGCAGTATCTCGGTGAGATGTATAACCAGAACACACGGCAGTTTCTTAGAAAGCTTCTTTCCAGTTTTTAACGGAAGATATTTCTTTTTCACCATAACCCTCTATGGGATTCCAAATATCACTTTGGAAATAACAAAAAACAGTCTTACCGAAAGGCTTCTAGAGGGGAAACCTGTAACTCTGTGAGATGAATTAACAGAACACAAAGTAGTTTCTCAGAAATATTCCTTCCAGTTTTTAACGGAAGATATTTCCTTTTTCACCATAGCCTTCTATGGGCTTCAAAATATCACATTGCAAATTACACAAGAACAGGCTTACCGAAAGCCTTTTTGAGGGGAAAGCTGTAACTCTGTGAGATGAATTAACAGAACACAAAGCAGATTTTCAGAAAGCTTATTTTCAGATTCTATCTTAGGATAATTCCTTTTTCAAAATAGCCTTCTATGGGCTTCCAAATATCACTTTGCAAATTCCACAAGAACAGTCTTAGCGAAAGGCTTCTGGAGGAGAAGCTGTAACTCTGTGAGATGAATTAACAGAACAAATAGCAATTTCTCAGAAATCTTCTTTCCAGTTTTTAACGGAAGAAATTTCCTTTTTCACAATAGACCTCTATGGACTTCCAAATATCACTTTGCAAATCCCACAACAACAGTCTTAGCGAAAGTCTTCTTGAGGGGAAAGCTGTAACTCGGTGAGGTGCATTAAGAGAACACATGGCAGTTTCTCAGAAAGCTTATTTCCAGTTTTTAAGGGAATATATTTCCTTTTTCACCATAGCTCTCTAAGGGATTACAAATATCAGTTTGCAAATTTCACAAGAACAGTCTTAGTGAAGGGCTTCTTGAGGGGAAAGCTGTAACACAGTGAGATGAACTAACACAACACAAAGCAGTTTCTCTGACAGCTTCTTTTCGGTTTTTATCTTAGGGTATTTCCATTTTCAAAATAGCCCTCTATGGGCTTCCAAGTATCACATTGCAAATTCCACAAGAACATTTTTATAGAAAGGCTTCTTGAGGGTAGAGCTGTAACTCGGTGAGATGTATTAACAGAACACACGGCAGTTTCTTAGAAAGCTTCTTTCCAGTTCTTAACGGAAGTTATTACCCTTTTCACCATAGCCCTCCATGGGCTTCCAAATATCACTTTGCAAATTCCACTAGAACAGTCTTAGCGAAAGGCTTCTGGAGGGGAAATCTGTAACTCTGTGAGATGAATTAACAGAATAAAAAGCAGTTTCTCACAAATCTTCTTTCCAGTTTTTAACGGAAGATGTTTCGTTTTTCACCATAGTCCTCTATGGGCTTCCAAATATCACTTTGAAAATTCCACAAGAACAGTCTTAGCGAAAGGTTTCTTGAGGGGGAAGCTGTAACTCTGTGAGATGAATTAACAGAACACAAAGCAGTCTCTCAGAAAGCTTCTTTCCAGTATTTAACTGAAGATAATTCCTTTTTCACTATAGCCCTCTATGGGCTTCCAAATATCACTTTGGAAATCCCACAAGAACAGTCTTAGCGAAAGGCTTCTTGAGAGGAAAGCTGTAACTCGGTCATATGTACTAACAGAACACACCGCATTTTCTCAGAATGGTTCTTTCCAGTTTTTAACGGAAGATATTTCCTTTTTCACCATAGTCCACTATGGGTATCCAAATATCACTTTCCAAATTTCACAAAACTGTCTTAGTGAACGTCTTCTTGAGAGGAAATCTGTAGCTCTGTGCGATGAACTAACAGAACACAAAGCAGTTTTTTAGACAGCTTCTTTTCGGTTAGTATCTTAGGATATTTCCGTTTTCACAATAGCCTTCTATGGGCTTCCACATATCACTTTGGAAATTCCTCAAAAACAGTCTTAGTGGAAGGCTTCTTGAGGGGAAAGCTGTAACTCTTTGAGATGAATTAACAGAACACAAAGCAGTTTCTCGGAAAGCTTCTTTTCATTTTTAAACTGAAGGTATTTCCTTTTTCACCATAATTCTCTCTGGGCTTCCAAATATCACTTTGCAAATTTCACAATTACAGTGTTAGCGAAAGGTGTCTGGAGGGGAAAGCTGTAACTCTTTGAGATGAATTAACAGAACACAAAGCAGTTTCTCGGAAAGCTTCTTTTCATTTTTTAACTGAAGATATTTCCTTTTTCACCATAGTTCTCTCTGGGCTTCCAAATATCACTTTGCAAATTCCACAAGAACAGTGTTAGCGAAAGGTGTCTGGAGGGGAAAGCTGTAACCCTGTGAGATGCATTAACAGAACACAAAGCAGTTTCTCAGAAATCTTCTTTCCAGTTTTTAACGGAAGATATTTCCTTTTTCACCTTAGCCCTCTATAGGTTTCCAAATATCGCTTTGCAAATTCCCCAAGAACAGTCTTAGCGAAAGGCTTCTTGAGGGGAAAGCTGTAACTTTGTGAGACGAATTAACAGAACACAAAGCAATTTCTCACAAAGCTTCTTTTCAGTTTTTATCTTACGATGTTTCCTTTTTCAACATAGCCCTCTATGGGTTTCCAAATATCACTTTGCAAATTCCACAAGAACAGTCTTAGTGAACGATTTCTTGAGGGGAAAGCTGTAACTCTGTGAGATAAACTAACACAACACAGAGCAGTTTCTCAGACAGCTTCTTTTCGGTTTTTATCTTAGGATATTTCCATTTTCACCATAGCCTTCTATGGGCTTCCAAATATCGCTTTGCAAATTCCACAAGAAAAGTCTTAGTGAACGACTTCTTGAGGGGAAAGCTGTAACTCTGTGAGATAAACTAACACAACACAAAGCAGTTTCTCAGAAAGCTTCTTTCCAGTTTTTAACGGAGGATATTTCCTATTATTCCATAGCCCTCTGTGGGATTCCAAATATCACTTTGCAAATTTCACAAGAACAGTGTAAGCGAAAGATTTCCTGAGGGGAAAGTTGTAACTCTGTGAGATGAATTAACAGAACACAAAGCAGTTTTTCAACAAGCTTCTTTTCAGTTTCTAACGGAAGATATTTCCTTTTTCAACATATTCTTCTATGGGCTTCCAAATATCGCTTTGCAAATTCAACAAGAACAGTCTTAGCGAAAGGGTTTTAGAGGGAAATGTTGTAACTATGTGAGATGAATTCACAGAACACAAAGCAGTTTCTCAGAAAGCTTCTTTTCAGTTTTTATCTTACGATATTTCCTTTTTCACCATAGCCCTCTATGGGCTTCCAAATCTCACTTTGCAAATTCCACAAGAACAGTCTTAGCGAAAGAATTATTGAGGGGAAAGCTGTAACTCTGTGAGGTGAATTAACAGAACAAAAGGGAGTTTCTCAGAAAGATTCTTTCCGCTTTTTAACTCAAGATATTTCCTTTTTCACCATAGTCCTCTATGGGCTTCCAAATATCACTTTGCACATTCGACAACAACAGCCTTAGCGAAAGGCTTCCTGAGGGAAATGTTGTAACTCTGTCAGATGAATTAACAGAACACAAAGCAGTTTCTCAGAAAGCGTCTTTCCAGTTTTTAACGGAAAATAATTCCTTTTTCACCATAGCCCTCTATGGGATTCTAAATATCACTTTCAAATTTGAGAAGAACAGTCTTAGTGAACGGCCTCTTGAGTGGAAATCTGTAACTCTCTGAGATGAATTATCAGAACGCAAAGCAGTTTCTTTTCGGATTTAATCTTACTATTTTTCCTTTTTCAACATAGCCCTCTGTGGCCTTCCAAAAATCACTTTGCAAATTACACAAGAACAGTCTTTGTGAAAGACTTCTTGAAGGGAAAGCCGTAACTCCCTGAGATGAATTAACAGAACACAAAGCAGTTTCTCAGAAAGCTTCTTTTCAGTTTTTATCTTAGGATATTTCCTTTTTCAGCATAGCCCTCTATGAGCTTCCAAAAATATTTGCAAATTCCACAAGAACAGTCTTAGCGAAAGGATTCTCGATGGGAAAGCTGTAACTCTGTGAGATGAACTAACAGAACACAAAGCGGTTTCTCAGAAACCTTCTTTTCGTTTTTTATCTTAGGATATTTCCTTTTACAGCAAAGCCCACTATGGGCTTCCAAATATCACTTTGCAAATTCCAGAAGAACAGTCTTAGAGAAAGGCTTCTTGAGGGTAAAACTGTAACTCTGTAAGATGAATTAACATAACACAAAACATTTTCTCAGAAACCTACTTTTCAGTTTTTACCTTAGGATATTTCCTTTTTCACCATAGTCCTCTATGGGATTCCAAATATCACTTTGCAAATTCCACATGAACAGTCTTAGCGAAAGGCTTCTTGAGGGGAAAGCTGTAACTCTGTGAGATGAATTAAGAGAACACAAAGCAGTTTCCTAGAAAGATTCTTTCCAGTATTTAACGCAACATATTTCCATTTTCTCCGTAGCCCTGTATGGGCTTTCAACTATCACCTTGCAAATTCCACAGGAACAGTCTTAGTGAATGGCTTCTTGAGGGGAAAGCTGTAACTCTGTGAGATGAATTAAGAGGACACAATGCATTTTCTCAGAAAGCTTCTTTTCGGTTTTTATCTTAGGATATATCCTTTTTCGCCATAACCCTCTATGGGCTTCCAATATCGCATTGCAAATTCCACAAGAACAGGCTCAGTGAACGGCTGCTGGAGGATAAACTGTAATTCTGTGAGATGAATTAACAGAACATAAAGCAGTTTCTCAGAAAGCTTCTTTTCGGTTTTTATCTTAGGATATATCCTTTTTCGCCATAACCCTCTATGGGCTTCCAATATCGCATTGCAAATTCCACAAGAACAGGCTCAGTGAACGGCTGCTGGAGGGTAAACTGTAATTCTGTGAGATGAATTAACAGAACATAAAGCAGTTTCTCAGAAAGCTTCTTTGCAGTTTTTAACGGAGGATATTTCCTTTTTCACCATAGCCCTATATGGGCTTCCAAATATCACTTTGCAAGTTCTACAAGAACAATCTTAGCGAAAGGCTTCTGAGGGAAAAGCTGTAATTCTGTGAGATGAATTAACAGAACACAAAGCAGTTTCTCAGCAATCTTCTTTCCAGTTTTTAACGGTGGATATTTCCTTTTTAACCATAGCCCTCTAAGGGCTTCCAAATATCACTTTGCAAATTCCACAAGAACAGTCTTAGCGAGAGGGTTCTTGAGGGAAAGCTGTAACTCGGTGAGATGTATTAACAGAACACACGGCAGTTTCTCAGAATGCTTCTTTCCAGTTTTTAACGGAAGATATTTTCATTTTCACCATAGCCTTCTATGAGCTTCCAAATATCACTTTGCAAATTTCACAAGAACAGTCTTGGTGAACGACTTCTTGAGGGGAAAGCTGTAACTCTGTGAGATAAACTAACACAACACAAAGCAGTTTCTCAGACAGTTTCTTTTCGGTTTTTATCTTAGGATATTTCCATTTTCACAATAGCCCTCTATGGGCTTCCAAATATCATTTTGCAAGTTTCACAAGAACAGTCTTAGTGAACGACTTCTTGAGGGGAAATCTCTAACTCTGTGAGATGAATTTACAGAACACAATGCAGTTTCACAGAAAGCTTCATTTCAGTTTTTATCTTAGGATGTTTTCTTTTTCACCATAGCCTTCAATGGGACTCCAAATATCACTTTGCAAATTCCACAAGAAAAGTCTTAGTGAACGGCTTCTTGAGGGGAAAGTTGTAACTCTGTGAGATGAATTAACAGAACACAAAGCAGTTTCTCAGAAAGCTTATTTCCAGTTTTTACCCGAAGATTTTTCCTTTTTCACCATAGCCCACTATGGGCTTCCAAATATCACTTTGCAAATTCCACAAGAACAGCCTTAGAGAAAGGTTTCTTGAGAGGAAAGCTGTAACTCGGTGAGATGTATGAACAGAACTCACGGCAGTTTCTCAGAAAGCTTCTTTCCAGTTTTTAACGGAAGATATTTCCTTTTTCACCATATCTCTGTAAGGGTTTCCAAATATCAGTTTGAAAATTTCACAAGAATAGTCCTAGTGAACGGCTTCTTGAGGGGAAAGCTGTAACTCTGTGAGATGAATTAAGAGAACACAAAGCAATTTCTCAGAAAGCTTCTATCCAATTTTTAACTGAAGATATTTCCTTTTTCACCATAGCCTTGTACGGGCTTCCAAATATCACTTTGCAAATTCCACAAGAACACTCTTAGCGAAAGGATTTTTTCAGGGAAAGCTGTAACTCTGTGAGATGAATTAACAGAACACAAAGCAGTTCCTCAGAAAGCTTCTTTCCAGTTTTTAACGGAAGATATTTCCGTTTTCCCCATATCTCTCTGGGATTCCAAATATCACGTTGCAAATTACACAAGAACAGTCTTAGGGAACGGCTTCTTGAGGGGAAAGCTGTCACACAGTGAGATGAATTAATAGAACACAAAGCAGTTTCACAGAAAGCTTCTTTCCAGTTTTTATCTGAGGACATTTCCTTTTTCACCGTAGTCCACTATGGGCTTCCAAATATCACTTTGCAAATTCCACAAGAACAGTCTTAGCGAAAGGCTTCCTGAGGGAAATGTTGTAACTCTGTCAGATGAATTAACAGAACACAAAGCAGTTTCTCAGAAAGCGTCTTTCCAGTTTTTAACGGAAAATAATTCCTTTTTCACCATAGCCCTCTATGGGATTCTAAATATCACTTTCAAATTTGAGAAGAACAGTCTTAGTGAACGGCCTCTTGAGTGGAAATCTGTAACTCTCTGAGATGAATTATCAGAACACAAAGCAGTTTCTCAAAAAGTTTCTTTTCGGATTTAATCTTACTATTTTTCCTTTTTCAACATAGCCCTCTGTGGCCTTCCAAATATCACTTTGCAAATTACACAAGAACAGTCTTTGTGAAAGACTTCTTGAAGGGAAAGCCGTAACTCCCTGAGATGAATTATCAGAACACAAAGCAGTTTCTCAGAAAGCTTCTTTTCAGTTTTTATCTTAGGATATTTCCTTTTTCAGCATAGCCCTCTATGAGCTTCCAAAAATATTTGCAAATTCCACAAGAACAGTCTTAGCGAAAGGATTCTCGATGGGAAAGCTGTAACTCTGTGAGATGAACTAACAGAACACAAAGCGGTTTCTCAGAAACCTTCTTTTCGTTTTTTATCTTAGGATATTTCCTTTTACAGCAAAGCCCACTATGGGCTTCCAAATATCACTTTGCAAATTCCAGAAGAACAGTCTTAGAGAAAGGCTTCTTGAGGGTAAAACTGTAACTCTGTAAGATGAATTAACATAACACAAAACATTTTCTCAGAAACCTACTTTTCAGTTTTTACCTTAGGATATTTCCTTTTTCACCATAGTCCTCTATGGGATTCCAAATATCACTTTGCAAATTCCACATGAACAGTCTTAGCGAAAGGCTTCTTGAGGGGAAAGCTGTAACTCCGTGAGATGAATTAAGAGAACACAAAGCAGTTTCCTAGAAAGATTCTTTCCAGTATTTAACGCAACATATTTCCATTTTCTCCGTAGCCCTGTATGGGCTTTCAACTATCACCTTGCAAATTCCACAGGAACAGTCTTAGTGAATGGCTTCTTGAGGGGAAAGCTGTAACTCTGTGAGATGAATTAAGAGGACACAATGCATTTTCTCAGAAAGCTTCTTTTCGGTTTTATCTTAGGATATATCCTTTTTTGCCATAACCCTCTATGGGCTTCCAATATCGCATTGCAAATTCCACAAGAACAGGCTCAGTGAACGGCTGCTGGAGGGTAAACTGTAATTCTGTGAGATGAATTAACAGAACATAAAGCAGTTTCTCAGAAAGCTTCTTTGCAGTTTTTAACGGAGGATATTTCCTTTTTCACCGTAGCCCTATATGGGCTTCCAAATATCACTTTGCAAGTTCTACAAGAACAATCTTAGCGAAAGGCTTCTGAGGGAAAAGCTGTAATTCTGTGAGATGAATTAACAGAACACAAAGCAGTTTCTCAGCAATCTTCTTTCCAGTTTTTAACGGTGGATATTTCCTTTTTAACCATAGCCCTCTAAGGGCTTCCAAATATCACTTTGCAAATTCCACAAGAACAGTCTTAGCGAGAGGGTTCTTGAGGGGAAAGCTGTAACTCGGTGAGATGTATTAACAGAACACACGGCAGTTTCTCAGAATGCTTCTTTCCAGTTTTTAACGGAAGATATTTTCATTTTCACCATAGCCTTCTATGAGCTTCCAAATATCACTTTGCAAATTTCACAAGAACAGTCTTGGTGAACGACTTCTTGAGGGGAAAGCTGTAACTCTGTGAGATAAACTAACACAACACAAAGCAGTTTCTCAGACAGTTTCTTTTCGGTTTTTATCTTAGGATATTTCCATTTTCACAATAGCCCTCTATGGGCTTCCAAATATCATTTTGCAAGTTTCACAAGAACAGTCTTAGTGAACGACTTCTTGAGGGGAAATCTCTAACTCTGTGAGATGAATTTACAGAACACAATGCAGTTTCACAGAAAGCTTCATTTCAGTTTTTATCTTAGGATGTTTTCTTTTTCACCATAGCCTTCAATGGGACTCCAAATATCACTTTGCAAATTCCACAAGAAAAGTCTTAGTGAACGGCTTCTTGAGGGGAAAGTTGTAACTCTGTGAGATGAATTAACAGAACACAAAGCAGTTTCTCAGAAAGCTTATTTCCAGTTTTTACCCGAAGATTTTTCCTTTTTCACCATAGCCCACTATGGGCTTCCAAATATCACTTTGCAAATTCCACAAGAACAGCCTTAGAGAAAGGTTTCTTGAGAGGAAAGCTGTAACTCGGTGAGATGTATGAACAGAACTCACGGCAGTTTCTCAGAAAGCTTCTTTCCAGTTTTTAACGGAAGATATTTCCTTTTTCACCATATCTCTGTAAGGGTTTCCAAATATCAGTTTGAAAATTTCACAAGAATAGTCCTAGTGAACGGCTTCTTGAGGGGAAAGCTGTAACTCTGTGAGATGAATTAAGAGAACACAAAGCAATTTCTCAGAAAGCTTCTATCCAATTTTTAACTGAAGATATTTCCTTTTTCACCATAGCCTTGTACGGGCTTCCAAATATCACTTTACATATTCCACAAGAACAGTCTTCGCGAAAGGCTTCTTGAGGGAAAAGATGTAAATCTGTGAGATGTATTAACAGAACACAAAACAGTTTCTCAGAAACCTTCTTTTCATTTTCTGTCTTAGGATATTTCCTTTTTCACCATAGCCCTCTATGGCTTTATAAATATCACTTTGAATATTTCACAGGAATAGTCTTAGTGAACGACTTCTTGAGGGGAAAGCTGTAACTCTGTGATATGAACTAACAAAACAGAAAGAAGTTTCTCAGAAAGCTTCTTTTCGGTTTTTAACGGAAGATATTTCCTTTTTCAACATGGCCCTCTAAGGGCTTGCAAAAGGCTTCTGGAGAGGAAAGCTGTAACTCTGTGTGATAAATTAACAGAACACAAAGCAGTTTCTCAGAAATCTTCTTTCCAGTTTTTAACGGAAGAAATTTCCTTGATCACCTTAGAGCTATATGTGCTTCCAAACATGACTTTGCAGATTCCACAAGAACAGTCTTAGCGAAACGTTTCTTGAGGGGAAAGCTGTAACTCTGTGAGATGAATTAACAGAACACAAAGCAGTTTCTCAGAAAGTTTCTTTCAAGTTTTTAACTGAAGATATTTCCTTTTCACCACAGCACTCTATGGGCTTCCAAATATCACTTTGCAAATCCCACAAGAACAGTCTCAGCGAAGGGCTATTTGAGAGGAAAGCAGTATCTCGGTGAGATGTATAACCAGAACACACGGCAGTTTCTTAGAAAGCTTCTTTCCAGTTTTTAACGGAAGATATTTCTTTTTCACCATAACCCTCTATGGGATTCCAAATATCACTTTGGAAATAACAAAAAACAGTCTTACCGAAAGGCTTCTAGAGGGGAAACCTGTAACTCTGTGAGATGAATTAACAGAACACAAAGTAGTTTCTCAGAAATATTCCTTCCAGTTTTTAACGGAAGATATTTCCTTTTTCACCATAGCCTTCTATGGGCTTCAAAATATCACATTGCAAATTACACAAGAACAGGCTTACCGAAAGCCTTTTTGAGGGGAAAGCTGTAACTCTGTGAGATGAATTAACAGAACACAAAGCAGATTTTCAGAAAGCTTATTTTCAGATTCTATCTTAGGATAATTCCTTTTTCAAAATAGCCTTCTATGGGCTTCCAAATATCACTTTGCAAATTCCACAAGAACAGTCTTAGCGAAAGGCTTCTGGAGGAGAAGCTGTAACTCTGTGAGATGAATTAACAGAACAAATAGCAATTTCTCAGAAATCTTCTTTCCAGTTTTTAACGGAAGAAATTTCCTTTTTCACAATAGACCTCTATGGACTTCCAAATATCACTTTGCAAATCCCACAACAACAGTCTTAGCGAAAGTCTTCTTGAGGGGAAAGCTGTAACTCGGTGAGGTGCATTAAGAGAACACATGGCAGTTTCTCAGAAAGCTTATTTCCAGTTTTTAAGGGAATATATTTCCTTTTTCACCATAGCTCTCTAAGGGATTACAAATATCAGTTTGCAAATTTCACAAGAACAGTCTTAGTGAAGGGCTTCTTGAGGGGAAAGCTGTAACACAGTGAGATGAACTAACACAACACAAAGCAGTTTCTCTGACAGCTTCTTTTCGGTTTTTATCTTAGGGTATTTCCATTTTCAAAATAGCCCTCTATGGGCTTCCAAGTATCACATTGCAAATTCCACAAGAACATTTTTATAGAAAGGCTTCTTGAGGGTAGAGCTGTAACTCGGTGAGATGTATTAACAGAACACACGGCAGTTTCTTAGAAAGCTTCTTTCCAGTTCTTAACGGAAGTTATTACCCTTTTCACCATAGCCCTCCATGGGCTTCCAAATATCACTTTGCAAATTCCACTAGAACAGTCTTAGCGAAAGGCTTCTGGAGGGGAAATCTGTAACTCTGTGAGATGAATTAACAGAATAAAAAGCAGTTTCTCACAAATCTTCTTTCCAGTTTTTAACGGAAGATGTTTCGTTTTTCACCATAGTCCTCTATGGGCTTCCAAATATCACTTTGAAAATTCCACAAGAACAGTCTTAGCGAAAGGTTTCTTGAGGGGGAAGCTGTAACTCTGTGAGATGAATTAACAGAACACAAAGCAGTCTCTCAGAAAGCTTCTTTCCAGTATTTAACTGAAGATAATTCCTTTTTCACTATAGCCCTCTATGGGCTTCCAAATATCACTTTGGAAATCCCACAAGAACAGTCTTAGCGAAAGGCTTCTTGAGAGGAAAGCTGTAACTCGGTCATATGTACTAACAGAACACACCGCATTTTCTCAGAATGGTTCTTTCCAGTTTTTAACGGAAGATATTTCCTTTTTCACCATAGTCCACTATGGGTATCCAAATATCACTTTCCAAATTTCACAAAACTGTCTTAGTGAACGTCTTCTTGAGAGGAAATCTGTAGCTCTGTGCGATGAACTAACAGAACACAAAGCAGTTTTTTAGACAGCTTCTTTTCGGTTAGTATCTTAGGATATTTCCGTTTTCACAATAGCCTTCTATGGGCTTCCACATATCACTTTGGAAATTCCTCAAAAACAGTCTTAGTGGAAGGCTTCTTGAGGGGAAAGCTGTAACTCTTTGAGATGAATTAACAGAACACAAAGCAGTTTCTCGGAAAGCTTCTTTTCATTTTTAAACTGAAGGTATTTCCTTTTTCACCATAATTCTCTCTGGGCTTCCAAATATCACTTTGCAAATTTCACAATTACAGTGTTAGCGAAAGGTGTCTGGAGGGGAAAGCTGTAACTCTTTGAGATGAATTAACAGAACACAAAGCAGTTTCTCGGAAAGCTTCTTTTCATTTTTTAACTGAAGATATTTCCTTTTTCACCATAGTTCTCTCTGGGCTTCCAAATATCACTTTGCAAATTCCACAAGAACAGTGTTAGCGAAAGGTGTCTGGAGGGGAAAGCTGTAACCCTGTGAGATGCATTAACAGAACACAAAGCAGTTTCTCAGAAATCTTCTTTCCAGTTTTTAACGGAAGATATTTCCTTTTTCACCTTAGCCCTCTATAGGTTTCCAAATATCGCTTTGCAAATTCCCCAAGAACAGTCTTAGCGAAAGGCTTCTTGAGGGGAAAGCTGTAACTTTGTGAGACGAATTAACAGAACACAAAGCAATTTCTCACAAAGCTTCTTTTCAGTTTTTATCTTACGATGTTTCCTTTTTCAACATAGCCCTCTATGGGTTTCCAAATATCACTTTGCAAATTCCACAAGAACAGTCTTAGTGAACGATTTCTTGAGGGGAAAGCTGTAACTCTGTGAGATAAACTAACACAACACAGAGCAGTTTCTCAGACAGCTTCTTTTCGGTTTTTATCTTAGGATATTTCCATTTTCACCATAGCCTTCTATGGGCTTCCAAATATCGCTTTGCAAATTCCACAAGAAAAGTCTTAGTGAACGACTTCTTGAGGGGAAAGCTGTAACTCTGTGAGATAAACTAACACAACACAAAGCAGTTTCTCAGAAAGCTTCTTTCCAGTTTTTAACGGAGGATATTTCCTATTATTCCATAGCCCTCTGTGGGATTCCAAATATCACTTTGCAAATTTCACAAGAACAGTGTAAGCGAAAGATTTCCTGAGGGGAAAGTTGTAACTCTGTGAGATGAATTAACAGAACACAAAGCAGTTTTTCAACAAGCTTCTTTTCAGTTTCTAACGGAAGATATTTCCTTTTTCAACATATTCTTCTATGGGCTTCCAAATATCGCTTTGCAAATTCAACAAGAACAGTCTTAGCGAAAGGGTTTTAGAGGGAAATGTTGTAACTATGTGAGATGAATTCACAGAACACAAAGCAGTTTCTCAGAAAGCTTCTTTTCAGTTTTTATCTTACGATATTTCCTTTTTCACCATAGCCCTCTATGGGCTTCCAAATCTCACTTTGCAAATTCCACAAGAACAGTCTTAGCGAAAGAATTATTGAGGGGAAAGCTGTAACTCTGTGAGGTGAATTAACAGAACAAAAGGGAGTTTCTCAGAAAGATTCTTTCCGCTTTTTAACTCAAGATATTTCCTTTTTCACCATAGTCCTCTATGGGCTTCCAAATATCACTTTGCACATTCGACAACAACAGCCTTAGCGAAAGGCTTCCTGAGGGAAATGTTGTAACTCTGTCAGATGAATTAACAGAACACAAAGCAGTTTCTCAGAAAGCGTCTTTCCAGTTTTTAACGGAAAATAATTCCTTTTTCACCATAGCCCTCTATGGGATTATAAATATCACTTTCAAATTTGAGAAGAACAGTCTTAGTGAACGGCCTCTTGAGTGGAAATCTGTAACTCTCTGAGATGAATTATCAGAACACAAAGCAGTTTCTTTTCGGATTTAATCTTACTATTTTTCCTTTTTCAACATAGCCCTCTGTAGCCTTCCAAAAATCACTTTGCAAATTACACAAGAACAGTCTTTGTGAAAGACTTCTTGAAGGGAAAGCCGTAACTCCCTGAGATGAATTAACAGAACACAAAGCAGTTTCTCAGAAAGCTTCTTTTCAGTTTTTATCTTAGGATATTTCCTTTTTCAGCATAGCCCTCTATGAGCTTCCAAAAATATTTGCAAATTCCACAAGAACAGTCTTAGCGAAAGGATTCTCGATGGGAAAGCTGTAACTCTGTGAGATGAACTAACAGAACACAAAGCGGTTTCTCAGAAACCTTCTTTTCGTTTTTTATCTTAGGATATTTCCTTTTACAGCAAAGCCCACTATGGGCTTCCAAATATCACTTTGCAAATTCCAGAAGAACAGTCTTAGAGAAAGGCTTCTTGAGGGTAAAACTGTAACTCTGTAAGATGAATTAACATAACACAAAACATTTTCTCAGAAACCTACTTTTCAGTTTTTACCTTAGGATATTTCCTTTTTCACCATAGTCCTCTATGGGATTCCAAATATCACTTTGCAAATTCCACATGAACAGTCTTAGCGAAAGGCTTCTTGAGGGGAAAGCTGTAACTCTGTGAGATGAATTAAGAGAACACAAAGCAGTTTCCTAGAAAGATTCCAGTATTTAACGCAACATATTTCCATTTTCTCCGTAGCCCTGTATGGGCTTTCAACTATCACCTTGCAAATTCCACAGGAACAGTCTTAGTGAATGGCTTCTTGAGGGGAAAGCTGTAACTCTGTGAGATGAATTAAGAGGACACAATGCATTTTCTCAGAAAGCTTCTTTTCGGTTTTTATCTTAGGATATATCCTTTTTCGCCATAACCCTCTATGGGCTTCCAATATCGCATTGCAAATTCCACAAGAACAGGCTCAGTGAACGGCTGCTGGAGGGTAAACTGTAATTCTGTGAGATGAATTAACAGAACATAAAGCAGTTTCTCAGAAAGCTTCTTTGCGGTTTTTAACGGAGGATATTTCCTTTTTCACCGTAGCCCTATATGGGCTTCCAAATATCACTTTGCAAGTTCTACAAGAACAATCTTAGCGAAAGGCTTCTGAGGGAAAAGCTGTAATTCTGTGAGATGAATTAACAGAACACAAAGCAGTTTCTCAGCAATCTTCTTTCCAGTTTTTAACGGTGGATATTTCCTTTTTAACCATAGCCCTCTAAGGGCTTCCAAATATCACTTTGCAAATTCCACAAGAACAGTCTTAGCGAGAGGGTTCTTGAGGGGAAAGCTGTAACTCGGTGAGATGTATTAACAGAACACACGGCAGTTTCTCAGAATGCTTCTTTCCAGTTTTTAACGGAAGATATTTTCATTTTCACCATAGCCTTCTATGAGCTTCCAAATATCACTTTGCAAATTTCACAAGAACAGTCTTGGTGAACGACTTCTTGAGGGGAAAGCTGTAACTCTGTGAGATAAACTAACACAACACAAAGCAGTTTCTCAGACAGTTTCTTTTCGGTTTTTATCTTAGGATATTTCCATTTTCACAATAGCCCTCTATGGGCTTCCAAATATCATTTTGCAAGTTTCACAAGAACAGTCTTAGTGAACGACTTCTTGAGGGGAAATCTCTAACTCTGTGAGATGAATTTACAGAACACAATGCAGTTTCACAGAAAGCTTCATTTCAGTTTTTATCTTAGGATGTTTTCTTTTTCACCATAGCCTTCAATGGGACTCCAAATATCACTTTGCAAATTCCACAAGAAAAGTCTTAGTGAACGGCTTCTTGAGGGGAAAGTTGTAACTCTGTGAGATGAATTAACAGAACACAAAGCAGTTTCTCAGAAAGCTTATTTCCAGTTTTTACCCGAAGATTTTTCCTTTTTCACCATAGCCCACTATGGGCTTCCAAATATCACTTTGCAAATTCCACAAGAACAGCCTTAGAGAAAGGTTTCTTGAGAGGAAAGCTGTAACTCGGTGAGATGTATGAACAGAACTCACGGCAGTTTCTCAGAAAGCTTCTTTCCAGTTTTTAACGGAAGATATTTCCTTTTTCACCATATCTCTGTAAGGGTTTCCAAATATCAGTTTGAAAATTTCACAAGAATAGTCCTAGTGAACGGCTTCTTGAGGGGAAAGCTGTAACTCTGTGAGATGAATTAAGAGAACACAAAGCAATTTCTCAGAAAGCTTCTATCCAATTTTTAACTGAAGATATTTCCTTTTTCACCATAGCCTTGTACGGGCTTCCAAATATCACTTTACATATTCCACAAGAACAGTCTTCGCGAAAGGCTTCTTGAGGGAAAAGATGTAAATCTGTGAGATGTATTAACAGAACACAAAACAGTTTCTCAGAAACCTTCTTTTCAGTTTCTGTCTTAGGATATTTCCTTTTTCACCATAGCCCTCTATGGCTTTATAAATATCACTTTGAATATTTCACAGGAATAGTCTTAGTGAACGACTTCTTGAGGGGAAAGCTGTAACTCTGTGATATGAACTAACAAAACAGAAAGAAGTTTCTCAGAAAGCTTCTTTTCGGTTTTTAACGGAAGATATTTCCTTTTTCAACATGGCCCTCTAAGGGCTTGCAAAAGGCTTCTGGAGAGGAAAGCTGTAACTCTGTGTGATAAATTAACAGAACACAAAGCAGTTTCTCAGAAATCTTCTTTCCAGTTTTTAACGGAAGAAATTTCCTTTATCACCTTAGAGCTATATGTGCTTCCAAACATGACTTTGCAGATTCCACAAGAACAGTCTTAGCGAAACGTTTCTTGAGGGGAAAGCTGTAACTCTGTGAGATGAATTAACAGAACACAAAGCAGTTTCTCAGAAAGTTTCTTTCAAGTTTTTAACTGAAGATATTTCCTTTTCACCACAGCACTCTATGGGCTTCCAAATATCACTTTGCAAATCCCACAAGAACAGTCTCAGCGAAGGGCTATTTGAGAGGAAAGCAGTATCTCGGTGAGATGTATAACCAGAACACACGGCAGTTTCTTAGAAAGCTTCTTTCCAGTTTTTAACGGAAGATATTTCTTTTTCACCATAACCCTCTATGGGATTCCAAATATCACTTTGGAAATAACAAAAAACAGTCTTACCGAAAGGCTTCTAGAGGGGAAACCTGTAACTCTGTGAGATGAATTAACAGAACACAAAGTAGTTTCTCAGAAATATTCCTTCCAGTTTTTAACGGAAGATATTTCCTTTTTCACCATAGCCTTCTATGGGCTTCAAAATATCACATTGCAAATTACACAAGAACAGGCTTACCGAAAGCCTTTTTGAGGGGAAAGCTGTAACTCTGTGAGATGAATTAACAGAACACAAAGCAGATTTTCAGAAAGCTTATTTTCAGATTCTATCTTAGGATAATTCCTTTTTCAAAATAGCCTTCTATGGGCTTCCAAATATCACTTTGCAAATTCCACAAGAACAGTCTTAGCGAAAGGCTTCTGGAGGAGAAGCTGTAACTCTGTGAGATGAATTAACAGAACAAATAGCAATTTCTCAGAAATCTTCTTTCCAGTTTTTAACGGAAGAAATTTCCTTTTTCACAATAGACCTCTATGGACTTCCAAATATCACTTTGCAAATCCCACAACAACAGTCTTAGCGAAAGTCTTCTTGAGGGGAAAGCTGTAACTCGGTGAGGTGCATTAAGAGAACACATGGCAGTTTCTCAGAAAGCTTATTTCCAGTTTTTAAGGGAATATATTTCCTTTTTCACCATAGCTCTCTAAGGGATTACAAATATCAGTTTGCAAATTTCACAAGAACAGTCTTAGTGAAGGGCTTCTTGAGGGGAAAGCTGTAACACAGTGAGATGAACTAACACAACACAAAGCAGTTTCTCTGACAGCTTCTTTTCGGTTTTTATCTTAGGGTATTTCCATTTTCAAAATAGCCCTCTATGGGCTTCCAAGTATCACATTGCAAATTCCACAAGAACATTTTTATAGAAAGGCTTCTTGAGGGTAGAGCTGTAACTCGGTGAGATGTATTAACAGAACACACGGCAGTTTCTTAGAAAGCTTCTTTCCAGTTCTTAACGGAAGTTATTACCCTTTTCACCATAGCCCTCCATGGGCTTCCAAATATCACTTTGCAAATTCCACTAGAACAGTCTTAGCGAAAGGCTTCTGGAGGGGAAATCTGTAACTCTGTGAGATGAATTAACAGAATAAAAAGCAGTTTCTCACAAATCTTCTTTCCAGTTTTTAACGGAAGATGTTTCGTTTTTCACCATAGTCCTCTATGGGCTTCCAAATATCACTTTGAAAATTCCACAAGAACAGTCTTAGCGAAAGGTTTCTTGAGGGGGAAGCTGTAACTCTGTGAGATGAATTAACAGAACACAAAGCAGTCTCTCAGAAAGCTTCTTTCCAGTATTTAACTGAAGATAATTCCTTTTTCACTATAGCCCTCTATGGGCTTCCAAATATCACTTTGGAAATCCCACAAGAACAGTCTTAGCGAAAGGCTTCTTGAGAGGAAAGCTGTAACTCGGTCATATGTACTAACAGAACACACCGCATTTTCTCAGAATGGTTCTTTCCAGTTTTTAACGGAAGATATTTCCTTTTTCACCATAGTCCACTATGGGTATCCAAATATCACTTTCCAAATTTCACAAAACTGTCTTAGTGAACGTCTTCTTGAGAGGAAATCTGTAGCTCTGTGCGATGAACTAACAGAACACAAAGCAGTTTTTTAGACAGCTTCTTTTCGGTTAGTATGTTAGGATATTTCCGTTTTCACAATAGCCTTCTATGGGCTTCCACATATCACTTTGGAAATTCCTCAAAAACAGTCTTAGTGGAAGGCTTCTTGAGGGGAAAGCTGTAACTCTTTGAGATGAATTAACAGAACACAAAGCAGTTTCTCGGAAAGCTTCTTTTCATTTTTAAACTGAAGGTATTTCCTTTTTCACCATAATTCTCTCTGGGCTTCCAAATATCACTTTGCAAATTTCACAATTACAGTGTTAGCGAAAGGTGTCTGGAGGGGAAAGCTGTAACTCTTTGAGATGAATTAACAGAACACAAAGCAGTTTCTCGGAAAGCTTCTTTTCATTTTTTAACTGAAGATATTTCCTTTTTCACCATAGTTCTCTCTGGGCTTCCAAATATCACTTTGCAAATTCCACAAGAACAGTGTTAGCGAAAGGTGTCTGGAGGGGAAAGCTGTAACCCTGTGAGATGCATTAACAGAACACAAAGCAGTTTCTCAGAAATCTTCTTTCCAGTTTTTAACGGAAGATATTTCCTTTTTCACCTTAGCCCTCTATAGGTTTCCAAATATCGCTTTGCAAATTCCCCAAGAACAGTCTTAGCGAAAGGCTTCTTGAGGGGAAAGCTGTAACTTTGTGAGACGAATTAACAGAACACAAAGCAATTTCTCACAAAGCTTCTTTTCAGTTTTTATCTTACGATGTTTCCTTTTTCAACATAGCCCTCTATGGGTTTCCAAATATCACTTTGCAAATTCCACAAGAACAGTCTTAGTGAACGATTTCTTGAGGGGAAAGCTGTAACTCTGTGAGATAAACTAACACAACACAGAGCAGTTTCTCAGACAGCTTCTTTTCGGTTTTTATCTTAGGATATTTCCATTTTCACCATAGCCTTCTATGGGCTTCCAAATATCGCTTTGCAAATTCCACAAGAAAAGTCTTAGTGAACGACTTCTTGAGGGGAAAGCTGTAACTCTGTGAGATAAACTAACACAACACAAAGCAGTTTCTCAGAAAGCTTCTTTCCAGTTTTTAACGGAGGATATTTCCTATTATTCCATAGCCCTCTGTGGGATTCCAAATATCACTTTGCAAATTTCACAAGAACAGTGTAAGCGAAAGATTTCCTGAGGGGAAAGTTGTAACTCTGTGAGATGAATTAACAGAACACAAAGCAGTTTTTCAACAAGCTTCTTTTCAGTTTCTAACGGAAGATATTTCCTTTTTCAACATATTCTTCTATGGGCTTCCAAATATCGCTTTGCAAATTCAACAAGAACAGTCTTAGCGAAAGGGTTTTAGAGGGAAATGTTGTAACTATGTGAGATGAATTCACAGAACACAAAGCAGTTTCTCAGAAAGCTTCTTTTCAGTTTTTATCTTACGATATTTCCTTTTTCACCATAGCCCTCTATGGGCTTCCAAATCTCACTTTGCAAATTCCACAAGAACAGTCTTAGCGAAAGAATTATTGAGGGGAAAGCTGTAACTCTGTGAGGTGAATTAACAGAACAAAAGGGAGTTTCTCAGAAAGATTCTTTCCGCTTTTTAACTCAAGATATTTCCTTTTTCACCATAGTCCTCTATGGGCTTCCAAATATCACTTTGCACATTCGACAACAACAGCCTTAGCGAAAGGCTTCCTGAGGGAAATGTTGTAACTCTGTCAGATGAATTAACAGAACACAAAGCAGTTTCTCAGAAAGCGTCTTTCCAGTTTTTAACGGAAAATAATTCCTTTTTCACCATAGCCCTCTATGGGATTCTAAATATCACTTTCAAATTTGAGAAGAACAGTCTTAGTGAACGGCCTCTTGAGTGGAAATCTGTAACTCTCTGAGATGAATTATCAGAACGCAAAGCAGTTTCTTTTCGGATTTAATCTTACTATTTTTCCTTTTTCAACATAGCCCTCTGTGGCCTTCCAAAAATCACTTTGCAAATTACACAAGAACAGTCTTTGTGAAAGACTTCTTGAAGGGAAAGCCGTAACTCCCTGAGATGAATTAACAGAACACAAAGCAGTTTCTCAGAAAGCTTCTTTTCAGTTTTTATCTTAGGATATTTCCTTTTTCAGCATAGCCCTCTATGAGCTTCCAAAAATATTTGCAAATTCCACAAGAACAGTCTTAGCGAAAGGATTCTCGATGGGAAAGCTGTAACTCTGTGAGATGAACTAACAGAACACAAAGCGGTTTCTCAGAAACCTTCTTTTCGTTTTTTATCTTAGGATATTTCCTTTTACAGCAAAGCCCACTATGGGCTTCCAAATATCACTTTGCAAATTCCAGAAGAACAGTCTTAGAGAAAGGCTTCTTGAGGGTAAAACTGTAACTCTGTAAGATGAATTAACATAACACAAAACATTTTCTCAGAAACCTACTTTTCAGTTTTTACCTTAGGATATTTCCTTTTTCACCATAGTCCTCTATGGGATTCCAAATATCACTTTGCAAATTCCACATGAACAGTCTTAGCGAAAGGCTTCTTGAGGGGAAAGCTGTAACTCTGTGAGATGAATTAAGAGAACACAAAGCAGTTTCCTAGAAAGATTCTTTCCAGTATTTAACGCAACATATTTCCATTTTCTCCGTAGCCCTGTATGGGCTTTCAACTATCACCTTGCAAATTCCACAGGAACAGTCTTAGTGAATGCCTTCTTGAGGGGAAAGCTGTAACTCTGTGAGATGAATTAAGAGGACACAATGCATTTTCTCAGAAAGCTTCTTTTCGGTTTTATCTTAGGATATATCCTTTTTTGCCATAACCCTCTATGGGCTTCCAATATCGCATTGCAAATTCCACAAGAACAGGCTCAGTGAACGGCTGCTGGAGGGTAAACTGTAATTCTGTGAGATGAATTAACAGAACATAAAGCAGTTTCTCAGAAAGCTTCTTTGCAGTTTTTAACGGAGGATATTTCCTTTTTCACCGTAGCCCTATATGGGCTTCCAAATATCACTTTGCAAGTTCTACAAGAACAATCTTAGCGAAAGGCTTCTGAGGGAAAAGCTGTAATTCTGTGAGATGAATTAACAGAACACAAAGCAGTTTCTCAGCAATCTTCTTTCCAGTTTTTAACGGTGGATATTTCCTTTTTAACCATAGCCCTCTAAGGGCTTCCAAATATCACTTTGCAAATTCCACAAGAACCGTCTTAGCGAGAGGGTTCTTGAGGGGAAAGCTGTAACTCGGTGAGATGTATTAACAGAACACACGGCAGTTTCTCAGAATGCTTCTTTCCAGTTTTTAACGGAAGATATTTTCATTTTCACCATAGCCTTCTATGAGCTTCCAAATATCACTTTGCAAATTTCACAAGAACAGTCTTGGTGAACGACTTCTTGAGGGGAAAGCTGTAACTCTGTGAGATAAACTAACACAACACAAAGCAGTTTCTCAGACAGTTTCTTTTCGGTTTTTATCTTAGGATATTTCCATTTTCACAATAGCCCTCTATGGGCTTCCAAATATCATTTTGCAAGTTTCACAAGAACAGTCTTAGTGAACGACTTCTTGAGGGGAAATCTCTAACTCTGTGAGATGAATTTACAGAACACAATGCAGTTTCACAGAAAGCTTCATTTCAGTTTTTATCTTAGGATGTTTTCTTTTTCACCATAGCCTTCAATGGGACTCCAAATATCACTTTGCAAATTCCACAAGAAAAGTCTTAGTGAACGGCTTCTTGAGGGGAAAGTTGTAACTCTGTGAGATGAATTAACAGAACACAAAGCAGTTTCTCAGAAAGCTTATTTCCAGTTTTTACCCGAAGATTTTTCCTTTTTCACCATAGCCCACTATGGGCTTCCAAATATCACTTTGCAAATTCCACAAGAACAGCCTTAGAGAAAGGTTTCTTGAGAGGAAAGCTGTAACTCGGTGAGATGTATGAACAGAACTCACGGCAGTTTCTCGGAAAGCTTCTTTCCAGTTTTTAACGGAAGATATTTCCTTTTTCACCATATCTCTGTAAGGGTTTCCAAATATCAGTTTGAAAATTTCACAAGAATAGTCCTAGTGAACGGCTTCTTGAGGGGAAAGCTGTAACTCTGTGAGATGAATTAAGAGAACACAAAGCAATTTCTCAGAAAGCTTCTATCCAATTTTTAACTGAAGATATTTCCTTTTTCACCATAGCCTTGTACGGGCTTCCAAATATCACTTTGCAAATTCCACAAGAACACTCTTAGCGAAAGGATTTTTTCAGGGAAAGCTGTAACTCTGTGAGATGAATTAACAGAACACAAAGCAGTTCCTCAGAAAGCTTCTTTCCAGTTTTTAACGGAAGATATTTCCGTTTTCCCCATATCTCTCTGGGATTCCAAATATCACGTTGCAAATTACACAAGAACAGTCTTAGGGAACGGCTTCTTGAGGGGAAAGCTGTCACACAGTGAGATGAATTAATAGAACACAAAGCAGTTTCACAGAAAGCTTCTTTCCAGTTTTTATCTGAGGACATTTCCTTTTTCACCGTAGTCCACTATGGGCTTCCAAATATCACTTTGCAAATTCCACAAGAACAGTCTTAGCGAAAGGCTTTTAGAGGGAAATGTTGTAACTCTGTCAGATGAATTAACAGAACACAAAGCAGTTTCTCAGAAAGCGTCTTTCCAGTTTTTAACGGAAAATAATTCCTTTTTCACCATAGCCCTCTATGGGATTCTAAATATCACTTTCAAATTTGAGAAGAACAGTCTTAGTGAACGGCCTCTTGAGTGGAAATCTGTAACTCTCTGAGATGAATTATCAGAACACAAAGCAGTTTCTCAAAAAGTTTCTTTTCGGATTTAATCTTACTATTTTTCCTTTTTCAACATAGCCCTCTGTGGCCTTCCAAATATCACTTTGCAAATTACACAAGAACAGTCTTTGTGAAAGACTTCTTGAAGGGAAAGCCGTAACTCCCTGAGATGAATTAACAGAACACAAAGCAGTTTCTCAGAAAGCTTCTTTTCAGTTTTTATCTTAGGATATTTCCTTTTTCAGCATAGCCCTCTATGAGCTTCCAAAAATATTTGCAAATTCCACAAGAACAGTCTTAGCGAAAGGATTCTCGATGGGAAAGCTGTAACTCTGTGAGATGAACTAACAGAACACAAAGCGGTTTCTCAGAAACCTTCTTTTCGTTTTTTATCTTAGGATATTTCCTTTTACAGCAAAGCCCACTATGGGCTTCCAAATATCACTTTGCAAATTCCAGAAGAACAGTCTTAGAGAAAGGCTTCTTGAGGGTAAAACTGTAACTCTGTAAGATGAATTAACATAACACAAAACATTTTCTCAGAAACCTACTTTTCAGTTTTTACCTTAGGATATTTCCTTTTTCACCATAGTCCTCTATGGGATTCCAAATATCACTTTGCAAATTCCACATGAACAGTCTTAGCGAAAGGCTTCTTGAGGGGAAAGCTGTAACTCTGTGAGATGAATTAAGAGAACACAAAGCAGTTTCCTAGAAAGATTCTTTCCAGTATTTAACGCAACATATTTCCATTTTCTCCGTAGCCCTGTATGGGCTTTCAACTATCACCTTGCAAATTCCACAGGAACAGTCTTAGTGAATGCCTTCTTGAGGGGAAAGCTGTAACTCTGTGAGATGAATTAAGAGGACACAATGCATTTTCTCAGAAAGCTTCTTTTCGGTTTTATCTTAGGATATATCCTTTTTTGCCATAACCCTCTATGGGCTTCCAATATCGCATTGCAAATTCCACAAGAACAGGCTCAGTGAACGGCTGCTGGAGGGTAAACTGTAATTCTGTGAGATGAATTAACAGAACATAAAGCAGTTTCTCAGAAAGCTTCTTTGCAGTTTTTAACGGAGGATATTTCCTTTTTCACCGTAGCCCTATATGGGCTTCCAAATATCACTTTGCAAGTTCTACAAGAACAATCTTAGCGAAAGGCTTCTGAGGGAAAAGCTGTAATTCTGTGAGATGAATTAACAGAACACAAAGCAGTTTCTCAGCAATCTTCTTTCCAGTTTTTAACGGTGGATATTTCCTTTTTAACCATAGCCCTCTAAGGGCTTCCAAATATCACTTTGCAAATTCCACAAGAACCGTCTTAGCGAGAGGGTTCTTGAGGGGAAAGCTGTAACTCGGTGAGATGTATTAACAGAACACACGGCAGTTTCTCAGAATGCTTCTTTCCAGTTTTTAACGGAAGATATTTTCATTTTCACCATAGCCTTCTATGAGCTTCCAAATATCACTTTGCAAATTTCACAAGAACAGTCTTGGTGAACGACTTCTTGAGGGGAAAGCTGTAACTCTGTGAGATAAACTAACACAACACAAAGCAGTTTCTCAGACAGTTTCTTTTCGGTTTTTATCTTAGGATATTTCCATTTTCACAATAGCCCTCTATGGGCTTCCAAATATCATTTTGCAAGTTTCACAAGAACAGTCTTAGTGAACGACTTCTTGAGGGGAAATCTCTAACTCTGTGAGATGAATTTACAGAACACAATGCAGTTTCACAGAAAGCTTCATTTCAGTTTTTATCTTAGGATGTTTTCTTTTTCACCATAGCCTTCAATGGGACTCCAAATATCACTTTGCAAATTCCACAAGAAAAGTCTTAGTGAACGGCTTCTTGAGGGGAAAGTTGTAACTCTGTGAGATGAATTAACAGAACACAAAGCAGTTTCTCAGAAAGCTTATTTCCAGTTTTTACCCGAAGATTTTTCCTTTTTCACCATAGCCCACTATGGGCTTCCAAATATCACTTTGCAAATTCCACAAGAACAGCCTTAGAGAAAGGTTTCTTGAGAGGAAAGCTGTAACTCGGTGAGATGTATGAACAGAACTCACGGCAGTTTCTCGGAAAGCTTCTTTCCAGTTTTTAACGGAAGATATTTCCTTTTTCACCATATCTCTGTAAGGGTTTCCAAATATCAGTTTGAAAATTTCACAAGAATAGTCCTAGTGAACGGCTTCTTGAGGGGAAAGCTGTAACTCTGTGAGATGAATTAAGAGAACACAAAGCAATTTCTCAGAAAGCTTCTATCCAATTTTTAACTGAAGATATTTCCTTTTTCACCATAGCCTTGTACGGGCTTCCAAATATCACTTTGCAAATTCCACAAGAACACTCTTAGCGAAAGGATTTTTTCAGGGAAAGCTGTAACTCTGTGAGATGAATTAACAGAACACAAAGCAGTTCCTCAGAAAGCTTCTTTCCAGTTTTTAACGGAAGATATTTCCGTTTTCCCCATATCTCTCTGGGATTCCAAATATCACGTTGCAAATTACACAAGAACAGTCTTAGGGAACGGCTTCTTGAGGGGAAAGCTGTCACACAGTGAGATGAATTAATAGAACACAAAGCAGTTTCACAGAAAGCTTCTTTCCAGTTTTTATCTGAGGACATTTCCTTTTTCACCGTAGTCCACTATGGGCTTCCAAATATCACTTTGCAAATTCCACAAGAACAGTCTTAGCGAAAGGCTTTTAGAGGGAAATGTTGTAACTCTGTCAGATGAATTAACAGAACACAAAGCAGTTTCTCAGAAAGCGTCTTTCCAGTTTTTAACGGAAAATAATTCCTTTTTCACCATAGCCCTCTATGGGATTCTAAATATCACTTTCAAATTTGAGAAGAACAGTCTTAGTGAACGGCCTCTTGAGTGGAAATCTGTAACTCTCTGAGATGAATTATCAGAACACAAAGCAGTTTCTCAAAAAGTTTCTTTTCGGATTTAATCTTACTATTTTTCCTTTTTCAACATAGCCCTCTGTGGCCTTCCAAATATCACTTTGCAAATTACACAAGAACAGTCTTTGTGAAAGACTTCTTGAAGGGAAAGCCGTAACTCCCTGAGATGAATTAACAGAACACAAAGCAGGTTCTCAGAAAGCTTCTTTTCAGTTTTTATCTTAGGATATTTCCTTTTTCAGCATAGCCCTCTATGAGCTTCCAAAAATATTTGCAAATTCCACAAGAACAGTCTTAGCGAAAGGATTCTCGATGGGAAAGCTGTAACTCTGTGAGATGAACTAACAGAACACAAAGCGGTTTCTCAGAAACCTTCTTTTCGTTTTTTATCTTAGGATATTTCCTTTTACAGCAAAGCCCACTATGGGCTTCCAAATATCACTTTGCAAATTCCAGAAGAGCAGTCTTAGAGAAAGGCTTCTTGAGGGTAAAACTGTAACTCTGTAAGATGAATTAACATAACACAAAACATTTTCTCAGAAACCTACTTTTCAGTTTTTACCTTAGGATATTTCCTTTTTCACCATAGTCCTCTATGGGATTCCAAATATCACTTTGCAAATTCCACATGAACAGTCTTAGCGAAAGGCTTCTTGAGGGGAAAGCTGTAACTCTGTGAGATGAATTAAGAGAACACAAAGCAGTTTCCTAGAAAGATTCTTTCCAGTATTTAACGCAACATATTTCCATTTTCTCCGTAGCCCTGTATGGGCTTTCAACTATCACCTTGCAAATTCCACAGGAACAGTCTTAGTGAATGGCTTCTTGAGGGGAAAGCTGTAACTCTGTGAGATGAATTAAGAGGACACAATGCATTTTCTCAGAAAGCTTCTTTTCGGTTTTTATCTTAGGATATATCCTTTTTCGCCATAACCCTCTATGGGCTTCGAATATTGCATTGCAAATTCCACAAGAACAGGCTCAGTGAACGGCTGCTGGAGGGTAAACTGTAATTCTGTGAGATTAATTAACAGAACATAAAGCAGTTTCTCAGAAAGCTTCTTTTCGGTTTTTATCTTAGGATATATCCTTTTTCACCATAACCCTCTATGGGCTTCCAATATCGCATTGCAAATTCCACAAGAACAGGCTCAGTGAACGGCTGCTGGAGGGTAAACTGTAATTCTGTGAGATGAATTAACAGAACATAAAGCAGTTTCTCAGAAAGCTTCTTTGCAGTTTTTAACGGAGGATATTTCCTTTTTCACCATAGCCCTATATGGGCTTCCAAATATCACTTTGCAAGTTCTACAAGAACAATCTTAGCGAAAGGCTTCTGAGGGAAAAGCTGTAATTCTGTGAGATGAATTAACAGAACACAAAGCAGTTTCTCAGCAATCTTCTTTCCAGTTTTTAACGGTGGATATTTCCTTTTTAACCATAGCCCTCTAAGGGCTTCCAAATATCACTTTGCAAATTCCACAAGAACAGTCTTAGCGAGAGGGTTCTTGAGGGGAAAGCTGTAACTCGGTGAGATGTATTAACAGAACACACGGCAGTTTCTCAGAATGCTTCTTTCCAGTTTTTAACGGAAGATATTTTCATTTTCACCATAGCCTTCTATGAGCTTCCAAATATCACTTTGCAAATTTCACAAGAACAGTCTTGGTGAACGACTTCTTGATGGGAAAGCTGTAACTCTGTGAGATAAACTAACACAACACAAAGCAGTTTCTCAGACAGTTTCTTTTCGGTTTTTATCTTAGGATATTTCCATTTTCACAATAGCCCTCTATGGGCTTCCAAATATCATTTTGCAAGTTTCACAAGAACAGTCTTAGTGAACGACTTCTTGAGGGGAAATCTCTAACTCTGTGAGATGAATTTACAGAACACAATGCAGTTTCACAGAAAGCTTCATTTCAGTTTTTATCTTAGGATGTTTTCTTTTTCACCATAGCCTTCAATGGGACTCCAAATATCACTTTGCAAATTCCACAAGAAAAGTCTTAGTGAACGGCTTCTTGAGGGGAAAGTTGTAACTCTGTGAGATGAATTAACAGAACACAAAGCAGTTTCTCAGAAAGCTTATTTCCAGTTTTTACCCGAAGATTTTTCCTTTTTCACCATAGCCCACTATGGGCTTCCAAATATCACTTTGCAAATTCCACAAGAACAGCCTTAGAGAAAGGTTTCTTGAGAGGAAAGCTGTAACTCGGTGAGATGTATGAACAGAACTCACGGCAGTTTCTCGGAAAGCTTCTTTCCAGTTTTTAACGGAAGATATTTCCTTTTTCACCATATCTCTGTAAGGGTTTCCAAATATCAGTTTGAAAATTTCACAAGAATAGTCCTAGTGAACGGCTTCTTGAGGGGAAAGCTGTAACTCTGTGAGATGAATTAAGAGAACACAAAGCAATTTCTCAGAAAGCTTCTATCCAATTTTTAACTGAAGATATTTCCTTTTTCACCATAGCCTTGTACGGGCTTCCAAATATCACTTTGCAAATTCCACAAGAACACTCTTAGCGAAAGGATTTTTTCAGGGAAAGCTGTAACTCTGTGAGATGAATTAACAGAACACAAAGCAGTTCCTCAGAAAGCTTCTTTCCAGTTTTTAACGGAAGATATTTCCGTTTTCCCCATATCTCTCTGGGATTCCAAATATCACGTTGCAAATTACACAAGAACAGTCTTAGGGAACGGCTTCTTGAGGGGAAAGCTGTCACACAGTGAGATGAATTAATAGAACACAAAGCAGTTTCACAGAAAGCTTCTTTCCAGTTTTTATCTGAGGACATTTCCTTTTTCACCGTAGTCCACTATGGGCTTCCAAATATCACTTTGCAAATTCCACAAGAACAGTCTTAGCGAAAGGCTTTTAGAGGGAAATGTTGTAACTCTGTCAGATGAATTAACAGAACACAAAGCAGTTTCTCAGAAAGCGTCTTTCCAGTTTTTAACGGAAAATAATTCCTTTTTCACCATAGCCCTCTATGGGATTCTAAATATCACTTTCAAATTTGAGAAGAACAGTCTTAGTGAACGGCCTCTTGAGTGGAAATCTGTAACTCTCTGAGATGAATTATCAGAACACAAAGCAGTTTCTCAAAAAGTTTCTTTTCGGATTTAATCTTACTATTTTTCCTTTTTCAACATAGCCCTCTGTGGCCTTCCAAATATCACTTTGCAAATTACACAAGAACAGTCTTTGTGAAAGACTTCTTGAAGGGAAAGCCGTAACTCCCTGAGATGAATTAACAGAACACAAAGCAGTTTCTCAGAAAGCTTCTTTTCAGTTTTTATCTTAGGATATTTCCTTTTTCAGCATAGCCCTCTATGAGCTTCCAAAAATATTTGCAAATTCCACAAGAACAGTCTTAGCGAAAGGATTCTCGATGGGAAAGCTGTAACTCTGTGAGATGAACTAACAGAACACAAAGCGGTTTCTCAGAAACCTTCTTTTCGTTTTTTATCTTAGGATATTTCCTTTTACAGCAAAGCCCACTATGGGCTTCCAAATATCACTTTGCAAATTCCAGAAGAGCAGTCTTAGAGAAAGGCTTCTTGAGGGTAAAACTGTAACTCTGTAAGATGAATTAACATAACACAAAACATTTTCTCAGAAACCTACTTTTCAGTTTTTACCTTAGGATATTTCCTTTTTCACCATAGTCCTCTATGGGATTCCAAATATCACTTTGCAAATTCCACATGAACAGTCTTAGCGAAAGGCTTCTTGAGGGGAAAGCTGTAACTCTGTGAGATGAATTAAGAGAACACAAAGCAGTTTCCTAGAAAGATTCCAGTATTTAACGCAACATATTTCCATTTTCTCCGTAGCCCTGTATGGGCTTTCAACTATCACCTTGCAAATTCCACAGGAACAGTCTTAGTGAATGGCTTCTTGAGGGGAAAGCTGTAACTCTGTGAGATGAATTAAGAGGACACAATGCATTTTCTCAGAAAGCTTCTTTTCGGTTTTTATCTTAGGATATATCCTTTTTCGCCATAACCCTCTATGGGCTTCGAATATTGCATTGCAAATTCCACAAGAACAGGCTCAGTGAACGGCTGCTGGAGGGTAAACTGTAATTCTGTGAGATTAATTAACAGAACATAAAGCAGTTTCTCAGAAAGCTTCTTTTCGGTTTTTATCTTAGGATATATCCTTTTTCACCATAACCCTCTATGGGCTTCCAATATCGCATTGCAAATTCCACAAGAACAGGCTCAGTGAACGGCTGCTGGAGGGTAAACTGTAATTCTGTGAGATGAATTAACAGAACATAAAGCAGTTTCTCAGAAAGCTTCTTTGCATTTTTTAACGGAGGATATTTCCTTTTTCACCATAGCCCTATATGGGCTTCCAAATATCACTTTGCAAATTTCACAAGAACAGTCTTGGTGAACGACTTCTTGAGGGGAAAGCTGTAACTCTGTGAGATAAACTAACACAACACAAAGCAGTTTCTCAGACAGTTTCTTTTCGGTTTTTATCTTAGGATATTTCCATTTTCACAATAGCCCTCTATGGGCTTCCAAATATCATTTTGCAAGTTTCACAAGAACAGTCTTAGTGAACGACTTCTTGAGGGGAAATCTCTAACTCTGTGAGGTGAATTTACAGAACACAATGCAGTTTCACAGAAAGCTTCATTTCAGTTTTTATCTTAGGATGTTTTCTTTTTCACCATAGCCTTCAATGGGACTCCAAATATCACTTTGCAAATTCCACAAGAAAAGTCTTAGTGAACGGCTTCTTGAGGGGAAAGTTGTAACTCTGTGAGATGAATTAACAGAACACAAAGCAGTTTCTCAGAAAGCTTATTTCCAGTTTTTACCCGAAGATTTTTCCTTTTTCACCATAGCCCACTATGGGCTTCCAAATATCACTTTGCAAATTCCACAAGAACAGCCTTAGAGAAAGGTTTCTTGAGAGGAAAGCTGTAACTCGGTGAGATGTATGAACAGAACTCACGGCAGTTTCTCGGAAAGCTTCTTTCCAGTTTTTAACGGAAGATATTTCCTTTTTCACCATATCTCTGTAAGGGTTTCCAAATATCAGTTTGAAAATTTCACAAGAATAGTCCTAGTGAACGGCTTCTTGAGGGGAAAGCTGTAACTCTGTGAGATGAATTAAGAGAACACAAAGCAATTTCTCAGAAAGCTTCTATCCAATTTTTAACTGAAGATATTTCCTTTTTCACCATAGCCTTGTACGGGCTTCCAAATATCACTTTGCAAATTCCACAAGAACACTCTTAGCGAAAGGATTTTTTCAGGGAAAGCTGTAACTCTGTGAGATGAATTAACAGAACACAAAGCAGTTCCTCAGAAAGCTTCTTTCCAGTTTTTAACGGAAGATATTTCCGTTTTCCCCATATCTCTCTGGGATTCCAAATATCACGTTGCAAATTACACAAGAACAGTCTTAGGGAACGGCTTCTTGAGGGGAAAGCTGTCACACAGTGAGATGAATTAATAGAACACAAAGCAGTTTCACAGAAAGCTTCTTTCCAGTTTTTATCTGAGGACATTTCCTTTTTCACCGTAGTCCACTATGGGCTTCCAAATATCACTTTGCAAATTCCACAAGAACAGTCTTAGCGAAAGGCTTTTAGAGGGAAATGTTGTAACTCTGTCAGATGAATTAACAGAACACAAAGCAGTTTCTCAGAAAGCGTCTTTCCAGTTTTTAACGGAAAATAATTCCTTTTTCACCATAGCCCTCTATGGGATTCTAAATATCACTTTCAAATTTGAGAAGAACAGTCTTAGTGAACGGCCTCTTGAGTGGAAATCTGTAACTCTCTGAGATGAATTATCAGAACACAAAGCAGTTTCTCAAAAAGTTTCTTTTCGGATTTAATCTTACTATTTTTCCTTTTTCAACATAGCCCTCTGTGGCCTTCCAAATATCACTTTGCAAATTACACAAGAACAGTCTTTGTGAAAGACTTCTTGAAGGGAAAGCCGTAACTCCCTGAGATGAATTAACAGAACACAAAGCAGTTTCTCAGAAAGCTTCTTTTCAGTTTTTATCTTAGGATATTTCCTTTTTCAGCATAGCCCTCTATGAGCTTCCAAAAATATTTGCAAATTCCACAAGAACAGTCTTAGCGAAAGGATTCTCGATGGGAAAGCTGTAACTCTGTGAGATGAACTAACAGAACACAAAGCGGTTTCTCAGAAACCTTCTTTTCGTTTTTTATCTTAGGATATTTCCTTTTACAGCAAAGCCCACTATGGGCTTCCAAATATCACTTTGCAAATTCCAGAAGAGCAGTCTTAGAGAAAGGCTTCTTGAGGGTAAAACTGTAACTCTGTAAGATGAATTAACATAACACAAAACATTTTCTCAGAAACCTACTTTTCAGTTTTTACCTTAGGATATTTCCTTTTTCACCATAGTCCTCTATGGGATTCCAAATATCACTTTGCAAATTCCACATGAACAGTCTTAGTGAAAGGCTTCTTGAGGGGAAAGCTGTAACTCTGTGAGATGAATTAAGAGAACACAAAGCAGTTTCCTAGAAAGATTCCAGTATTTAACGCAACATATTTCCATTTTCTCCGTAGCCCTGTATGGGCTTTCAACTATCACCTTGCAAATTCCACAGGAACAGTCTTAGTGAATGGCTTCTTGAGGGGAAAGCTGTAACTCTGTGAGATGAATTAAGAGGACACAATGCATTTTCTCAGAAAGCTTCTTTTCGGTTTTTATCTTAGGATATACCCTTTTTCGCCATAACCCTCTATGGGCTTCCAATATTGCATTGCAAATTCCACAAGAACAGGCTCAGTGAACGGCTGCTGGAGGGTAAACTGTAATTCTGTGAGATGAATTAACAGAACATAAAGCAGTTTCTCAGAAAGCTTCTTTTCGGTTTTTATCTTAGGATATATCCTTTTTCACCATAACCCTCTATGGGCTTCCAATATCGCATTGCAAATTCCACAAGAACAGACTCAGTGAACGGCTGCTGGAGGGTAAACTGTAATTCTGTGAGATGAATTAACAGAACATAAAGCAGTTTCTCAGAAAGCTTCTTTGCATTTTTTAACGGAGGATATTTCCTTTTTCACCATAGCCCTATATGGGCTTCCAAATATCACTTTGCAAATTTCACAAGAACAGTCTTGGTGAACGACTTCTTGAGGGGAAAGCTGTAACTCTGTGAGATAAACTAACACAACACAAAGCAGTTTCTCAGACAGTTTCTTTTCGGTTTTTATCTTAGGATATTTCCATTTTCACAATAGCCCTCTATGGGCTTCCAAATATCATTTTGCAAGTTTCACAAGAACAGTCTTAGTGAACGACTTCTTGAGGGGAAATCTCTAACTCTGTGAGGTGAATTTACAGAACACAATGCAGTTTCACAGAAAGCTTCATTTCAGTTTTTATCTTAGGATGTTTTCTTTTTCACCATAGCCTTCAATGGGACTCCAAATATCACTTTGCAAATTCCACAAGAAAAGTCTTAGTGAACGGCTTCTTGAGGGGAAAGTTGTAACTCTGTGAGATGAATTAACAGAACACAAAGCAGTTTCTCAGAAAGCTTATTTCCAGTTTTTACCCGAAGATTTTTCCTTTTTCACCATAGCCCACTATGGGCTTCCAAATATCACTTTGCAAATTCCACAAGAACAGCCTTAGAGAAAGGTTTCTTGAGAGGAAAGCTGTAACTCGGTGAGATGTATGAACAGAACTCACGGCAGTTTCTCGGAAAGCTTCTTTCCAGTTTTTAACGGAAGATATTTCCTTTTTCACCATATCTCTGTAAGGGTTTCCAAATATCAGTTTGAAAATTTCACAAGAATAGTCCTAGTGAACGGCTTCTTGAGGGGAAAGCTGTAACTCTGTGAGATGAATTAAGAGAACACAAAGCAATTTCTCAGAAAGCTTCTATCCAATTTTTAACTGAAGATATTTCCTTTTTCACCATAGCCTTGTACGGGCTTCCAAATATCACTTTGCAAATTCCACAAGAACACTCTTAGCGAAAGGATTTTTTCAGGGAAAGCTGTAACTCTGTGAGATGAATTAACAGAACACAAAGCAGTTCCTCAGAAAGCTTCTTTCCAGTTTTTAACGGAAGATATTTCCGTTTTCCCCATATCTCTCTGGGATTCCAAATATCACGTTGCAAATTACACAAGAACAGTCTTAGGGAACGGCTTCTTGAGGGGAAAGCTGTCACACAGTGAGATGAATTAATAGAACACAAAGCAGTTTCACAGAAAGCTTCTTTCCAGTTTTTATCTGAGGACATTTCCTTTTTCACCGTAGTCCACTATGGGCTTCCAAATATCACTTTGCAAATTCCACAAGAACAGTCTTAGCGAAAGGCTTTTAGAGGGAAATGTTGTAACTCTGTCAGATGAATTAACAGAACACAAAGCAGTTTCTCAGAAAGCGTCTTTCCAGTTTTTAACGGAAAATAATTCCTTTTTCACCATAGCCCTCTATGGGATTCTAAATATCACTTTCAAATTTGAGAAGAACAGTCTTAGTGAACGGCCTCTTGAGTGGAAATCTGTAACTCTCTGAGATGAATTATCAGAACACAAAGCAGTTTCTCAAAAAGTTTCTTTTCGGATTTAATCTTACTATTTTTCCTTTTTCAACATAGCCCTCTGTGGCCTTCCAAAAATCACTTTGCAAATTACACAAGAACAGTCTTTGTGAAAGACTTCTTGAAGGGAAAGCCGTAACTCCCTGAGATGAATTAACAGAACACAAAGCAGTTTCTCAGAAAGCTTCTTTTCAGTTTTTATCTTAGGATATTTCCTTTTTCAGCATAGCCCTCTATGAGCTTACAAAAATATTTGCAAATTCCACAAGAACAGTCTTAGCGAAAGGATTCTCGATGGGAAAGCTGTAACTCTGTGAGATGAACTAACAGAACACAAAGCGGTTTCTCAGAAACCTTCTTTTTGTTTTTTATCTTAGGATATTTCCTTTTACAGCAAAGCCCACTATGGGCTTCCAAATATCACTTTGCAAATTCCAGAAGAGCAGTCTTAGAGAAAGGCTTCTTGAGGGTAAAACTGTAACTCTGTAAGATGAATTAACATAACACAAAACATTTTCTCAGAAACCTACTTTTCAGTTTTTACCTTAGGATATTTCCTTTTTCACCATAGTCCTCTATGGGATTCCAAATATCACTTTGCAAATTCCACATGAACAGTCTTAGCGAAAGGCTTCTTGAGGGGAAAGCTGTAACTCTGTGAGATGAATTAAGAGAACACAAAGCAGTTTCCTAGAAAGATTCCAGTATTTAACGCAACATATTTCCATTTTCTCCGTAGCCCTGTATGGGCTTTCAACTATCACCTTGCAAATTCCACAGGAACAGTCTTAGTGAATGGCTTCTTGAGGGGAAAGCTGTAACTCTGTGAGATGAATTAAGAGGACACAATGCATTTTCTCAGAAAGCTTCTTTTCGGTTTTTATCTTAGGATATATCCTTTTTCGCCATAACCCTCTATGGGCTTCGAATATTGCATTGCAAATTCCACAAGAACAGGCTCAGTGAACGGCTGCTGGAGGGTAAACTGTAATTCTGTGAGATTAATTAACAGAACATAAAGCAGTTTCTCAGAAAGCTTCTTTTCGGTTTTTATCTTAGGATATATCCTTTTTCACCATAACCCTCTATGGGCTTCCAATATCGCATTGCAAATTCCACAAGAACAGGCTCAGTGAACGGCTGCTGGAGGGTAAACTGTAATTCTGTGAGATGAATTAACAGAACATAAAGCAGTTTCTCAGAAAGCTTCTTTGCATTTTTTAACGGAAGATATTTTCATTTTCACCATAGCCTTCTATGAGCTTCCAAATATCACTTTGCAAATTTCACAAGAACAGTCTTGGTGAACGACTTCTTGAGGGGAAAGCTGTAACTCTGTGAGATAAACTAACACAACACAAAGCAGTTTCTCAGACAGTTTCTTTTCGGTTTTTATCTTAGGATATTTCCATTTTCACAATAGCCCTCTATGGGCTTCCAAATATCATTTTGCAAGTTTCACAAGAACAGTCTTAGTGAACGACTTCTTGAGGGGAAATCTCTAACTCTGTGAGGTGAATTTACAGAACACAATGCAGTTTCACAGAAAGCTTCATTTCAGTTTTTATCTTAGGATGTTTTCTTTTTCACCATAGCCTTCAATGGGACTCCAAATATCACTTTGCAAATTCCACAAGAAAAGTCTTAGTGAACGGCTTCTTGAGGGGAAAGTTGTAACTCTGTGAGATGAATTAACAGAACACAAAGCAGTTTCTCAGAAAGCTTATTTCCAGTTTTTACCCGAAGATTTTTCCTTTTTCACCATAGCCCACTATGGGCTTCCAAATATCACTTTGCAAATTCCACAAGAACAGCCTTAGAGAAAGGTTTCTTGAGAGGAAAGCTGTAACTCGGTGAGATGTATGAACAGAACTCACGGCAGTTTCTCGGAAAGCTTCTTTCCAGTTTTTAACGGAAGATATTTCCTTTTTCACCATATCTCTGTAAGGGTTTCCAAATATCAGTTTGAAAATTTCACAAGAATAGTCCTAGTGAACGGCTTCTTGAGGGGAAAGCTGTAACTCTGTGAGATGAATTAAGAGAACACAAAGCAATTTCTCAGAAAGCTTCTATCCAATTTTTAACTGAAGATATTTCCTTTTTCACCATAGCCTTGTACGGGCTTCCAAATATCACTTTGCAAATTCCACAAGAACACTCTTAGCGAAAGGATTTTTTCAGGGAAAGCTGTAACTCTGTGAGATGAATTAACAGAACACAAAGCAGTTCCTCAGAAAGCTTCTTTCCAGTTTTTAACGGAAGATATTTCCGTTTTCCCCATATCTCTCTGGGATTCCAAATATCACGTTGCAAATTACACAAGAACAGTCTTAGGGAACGGCTTCTTGAGGGGAAAGCTGTCACACAGTGAGATGAATTAATAGAACACAAAGCAGTTTCACAGAAAGCTTCTTTCCAGTTTTTATCTGAGGACATTTCCTTTTTCACCGTAGTCCACTATGGGCTTCCAAATATCACTTTGCAAATTCCACAAGAACAGTCTTAGCGAAAGGCTTTTAGAGGGAAATGTTGTAACTCTGTCAGATGAATTAACAGAACACAAAGCAGTTTCTCAGAAAGCGTCTTTCCAGTTTTTAACGGAAAATAATTCCTTTTTCACCATAGCCCTCTATGGGATTCTAAATATCACTTTCAAATTTGAGAAGAACAGTCTTAGTGAACGGCCTCTTGAGTGGAAATCTGTAACTCTCTGAGATGAATTATCAGAACACAAAGCAGTTTCTCAAAAAGTTTCTTTTCGGATTTAATCTTACTATTTTTCCTTTTTCAACATAGCCCTCTGTGGCCTTCCAAATATCACTTTGCAAATTACACAAGAACAGTCTTTGTGAAAGACTTCTTGAAGGGAAAGCCGTAACTCCCTGAGATGAATTAACAGAACACAAAGCAGTTTCTCAGAAAGCTTCTTTTCAGTTTTTATCTTAGGATATTTCCTTTTTCAGCATAGCCCTCTATGAGCTTCCAAAAATATTTGCAAATTCCACAAGAACAGTCTTAGCGAAAGGATTCTCGATGGGAAAGCTGTAACTCTGTGAGATGAATAACAGAACACAAAGCGGTTTCTCAGAAACCTTCTTTTCGTTTTTTATCTTAGGATATTTCCTTTTACAGCAAAGCCCACTATGGGCTTCCAAATATCACTTTGCAAATTCCAGAAGAGCAGTCTTAGAGAAAGGCTTCTTGAGGGTAAAACTGTAACTCTGTAAGATGAATTAACATAACACAAAACATTTTCTCAGAAACCTACTTTTCAGTTTTTACCTTAGGATATTTCCTTTTTCACCATAGTCCTCTATGGGATTCCAAATATCACTTTGCAAATTCCACATGAACAGTCTTAGCGAAAGGCTTCTTGAGGGGAAAGCTGTAACTCTGTGAGATGAATTAAGAGAACACAAAGCAGTTTCCTAGAAAGATTCCAGTATTTAACGCAACATATTTCCATTTTCTCCGTAGCCCTGTATGGGCTTTCAACTATCACCTTGCAAATTCCACAGGAACAGTCTTAGTGAATGGCTTCTTGAGGGGAAAGCTGTAACTCTGTGAGATGAATTAAGAGGACACAATGCATTTTCTCAGAAAGCTTCTTTTCGGTTTTTATCTTAGGATATACCCTTTTTCGCCATAACCCTCTATGGGCTTCCAATATTGCATTGCAAATTCCACAAGAACAGGCTCAGTGAACGGCTGCTGGAGGGTAAACTGTAATTCTGTGAGATGAATTAACAGAACATAAAGCAGTTTCTCAGAAAGCTTCTTTTCGGTTTTTATCTTAGGATATATCCTTTTTCACCATAACCCTCTATGGGCTTCCAATATCGCATTGCAAATTCCACAAGAACAGGCTCAGTGAACGGCTGCTGGAGGGTAAACTGTAATTCTGTGAGATGAATTAACAGAACATAAAGCAGTTTCTCAGAAAGCTTCTTTGCATTTTTTAACGGAGGATATTTCCTTTTTCACCATAGCCCTATATGGGCTTCCAAATATCACTTTGCAAATTTCACAAGAACAGTCTTGGTGAACGACTTCTTGAGGGGAAAGCTGTAACTCTGTGAGATAAACTAACACAACACAAAGCAGTTTCTCAGACAGTTTCTTTTCGGTTTTTATCTTAGGATATTTCCATTTTCACAATAGCCCTCTATGGGCTTCCAAATATCATTTTGCAAGTTTCACAAGAACAGTCTTAGTGAACGACTTCTTGAGGGGAAATCTCTAACTCTGTGAGATGAATTTACAGAACACAATGCAGTTTCACAGAAAGCTTCATTTCAGTTTTTATCTTAGGATGTTTTCTTTTTCACCATAGCCTTCAATGGGACTCCAAATATCACTTTGCAAATTCCACAAGAAAAGTCTTAGTGAACGGCTTCTTGAGGGGAAAGTTGTAACTCTGTGAGATGAATTAACAGAACACAAAGCAGTTTCTCAGAAAGCTTATTTCCAGTTTTTACCCGAAGATTTTTCCTTTTTCACCATAGCCCACTATGGGCTTCCAAATATCACTTTGCAAATTCCACAAGAACAGCCTTAGAGAAAGGTTTCTTGAGAGGAAAGCTGTAACTCGGTGAGATGTATGAACAGAACTCACGGCAGTTTCTCGGAAAGCTTCTTTCCAGTTTTTAACGGAAGATATTTCCTTTTTCACCATATCTCTGTAAGGGTTTCCAAATATCAGTTTGAAAATTTCACAAGAATAGTCCTAGTGAACGGCTTCTTGAGGGGAAAGCTGTAACTCTGTGAGATGAATTAAGAGAACACAAAGCAATTTCTCAGAAAGCTTCTATCCAATTTTTAACTGAAGATATTTCCTTTTTCACCATAGCCTTGTACGGGCTTCCAAATATCACTTTGCAAATTCCACAAGAACACTCTTAGCGAAAGGATTTTTTCAGGGAAAGCTGTAACTCTGTGAGATGAATTAACAGAACACAAAGCAGTTCCTCAGAAAGCTTCTTTCCAGTTTTTAACGGAAGATATTTCCGTTTTCCCCATATCTCTCTGGGATTCCAAATATCACGTTGCAAATTACACAAGAACAGTCTTAGGGAACGGCTTCTTGAGGGGAAAGCTGTCACACAGTGAGATGAATTAATAGAACACAAAGCAGTTTCACAGAAAGCTTCTTTCCAGTTTTTATCTGAGGACATTTCCTTTTTCACCGTAGTCCACTATGGGCTTCCAAATATCACTTTGCAAATTCCACAAGAACAGTCTTAGCGAAAGGCTTTTAGAGGGAAATGTTGTAACTCTGTCAGATGAATTAACAGAACACAAAGCAGTTTCTCAGAAAGCGTCTTTCCAGTTTTTAACGGAAAATAATTCCTTTTTCACCATAGCCCTCTATGGGATTCTAAATATCACTTTCAAATTTGAGAAGAACAGTCTTAGTGAACGGCCTCTTGAGTGGAAATCTGTAACTCTCTGAGATGAATTATCAGAACACAAAGCAGTTTCTCAAAAAGTTTCTTTTCGGATTTAATCTTACTATTTTTCCTTTTTCAACATAGCCCTCTGTGGCCTTCCAAATATCACTTTGCAAATTACACAAGAACAGTCTTTGTGAAAGACTTCTTGAAGGGAAAGCCGTAACTCCCTGAGATGAATTAACAGAACACAAAGCAGTTTCTCAGAAAGCTTCTTTTCAGTTTTTATCTTAGGATATTTCCTTTTTCAGCATAGCCCTCTATGAGCTTCCAAAAATATTTGCAAATTCCACAAGAACAGTCTTAGCGAAAGGATTCTCGATGGGAAAGCTGTAACTCTGTGAGATGAACTAACAGAACACAAAGCGGTTTCTCAGAAACTTTCTTTTCGTTTTTTATCTTAGGATATTTCCTTTTACAGCAAAGCCCACTATGGGCTTCCAAATATCACTTTGCAAATTCCAGAAGAACAGTCTTAGAGAAAGGCTTCTTGAGGGTAAAACTGTAACTCTGTAAGATGAATTAACATAACACAAAACATTTTCTCAGAAACCTACTTTTCAGTTTTTACCTTAGGATATTTCCTTTTTCACCATAGTCCTCTATGGGATTCCAAATATCACTTTGCAAATTCCACATGAACAGTCTTAGCGAAAGGCTTCTTGAGGGGAAAGCTGTAACTCTGTGAGATGAATTAAGAGAACACAAAGCAGTTTCCTAGAAAGATTCTTTCCAGTATTTAACGCAACATATTTCCATTTTCTCCGTAGCCCTGTATGGGCTTTCAACTATCACCTTGCAAATTCCACAGGAACAGTCTTAGTGAATGGCTTCTTGAGGGGAAAGCTGTAACTCTGTGAGATGAATTAAGAGGACACAATGCATTTTCTCAGAAAGCTTCTTTTCGGTTTTATCTTAGGATATATCCTTTTTTGGCATAACCCTCTATGGGCTTCCAATATCGCATTGCAAATTCCACAAGAACAGGCTCAGTGAACGGCTGCTGGAGGGTAAACTGTAATTCTGTGAGATGAATTACCAGAACATAAAGCAGTTTCTCAGAAAGCTTCTTTGCAGTTTTTAACGGAGGATATTTCCTTTTTCACCGTAGCCCTATATGGGCTTCCAAATATCACTTTGCAAGTTCTACAAGAACAATCTTAGCGAAAGGCTTCTGAGGGAAAAGCTGTAATTCTGTGAGATGAATTAACAGAACACAAAGCAGTTTCTCAGCAATCTTCTTTCCAGTTTTTAACGGTGGATATTTCCTTTTTAACCATAGCCCTCTAAGGGCTTCCAAATATCACTTTGCAAATTCCACAAGAACAGTCTTAGCGAGAGGGTTCTTGAGGGGAAAGCTGTAACTCGGTGAGATGTATTAACAGAACACACGGCAGTTTCTCAGAATGCTTCTTTCCAGTTTTTAACGGAAGATATTTTCATTTTCACCATAGCCTTCTATGAGCTTCCAAATATCACTTTGCAAATTTCACAAGAACAGTCTTGGTGAACGACTTCTTGAGGGGAAAGCTGTAACTCTGTGAGATAAACTAACACAACACAAAGCAGTTTCTCAGACAGTTTCTTTTCGGTTTTTATCTTAGGATATTTCCATTTTCACAATAGCCCTCTATGGGCTTCCAAATATCATTTTGCAAGTTTCACAAGAACAGTCTTAGTGAACGACTTCTTGAGGGGAAATCTCTAACTCTGTGAGATGAATTTACAGAACACAATGCAGTTTCACAGAAAGCTTCATTTCAGTTTTTATCTTCGGATGTTTTCTTTTTCACCATAGCCTTCAATGGGACTCCAAATATCACTTTGCAAATTCCACAAGAAAAGTCTTAGTGAACGGCTTCTTGAGGGGAAAGTTGTAACTCTGTGAGATGAATTAACAGAACACAAAGCAGTTTCTCAGAAAGCTTATTTCCAGTTTTTACCCGAAGATTTTTCCTTTTTCACCATAGCCCACTATGGGCTTCCAAATATCACTTTGCAAATTCCACAAGAACAGCCTTAGAGAAAGGTTTCTTGAGAGGAAAGCTGTAACTCGGTGAGATGTATGAACAGAACTCACGGCAGTTTCTCGGAAAGCTTCTTTCCAGTTTTTAACGGAAGATATTTCCTTTTTCACCATATCTCTGTAAGGGTTTCCAAATATCAGTTTGAAAATTTCACAAGAATAGTCCTAGTGAACGGCTTCTTGAGGGGAAAGCTGTAACTCTGTGAGATGAATTAAGAGAACACAAAGCAATTTCTCAGAAAGCTTCTATCCAATTTTTAACTGAAGATATTTCCTTTTTCACCATAGCCTTGTACGGGCTTCCAAATATCACTTTGCAAATTCCACAAGAACACTCTTAGCGAAAGGATTTTTTCAGGGAAAGCTGTAACTCTGTGAGATGAATTAACAGAACACAAAGCAGTTCCTCAGAAAGCTTCTTTCCAGTTTTTAACGGAAGATATTTCCGTTTTCCCCATATCTCTCTGGGATTCCAAATATCACGTTGCAAATTACACAAGAACAGTCTTAGGGAACGGCTTCTTGAGGGGAAAGCTGTCACACAGTGAGATGAATTAATAGAACACAAAGCAGTTTCACAGAAAGCTTCTTTCCAGTTTTTATCTGAGGACATTTCCTTTTTCACCGTAGTCCACTATGGGCTTCCAAATATCACTTTGCAAATTCCACAAGAACAGTCTTAGCGAAAGGCTTTTAGAGGGAAATGTTGTAACTCTGTCAGATGAATTAACAGAACACAAAGCAGTTTCTCAGAAAGCGTCTGTCCAGTTTTTAACGGAAAATAATTCCTTTTTCACCATAGCCCTCTATGGGATTCTAAATATCACTTTCAAATTTGAGAAGAACAGTCTTAGTGAACGGCCTCTTGAGTGGAAATCTGTAACTCTCTGAGATGAATTATCAGAACACAAAGCAGTTTCTCAAAAAGTTTCTTTTCGGATTTAATCTTACTATTTTTCCTTTTTCAACATAGCCCTCTGTGGCCTTCCAAATATCACTTTGCAAATTACACAAGAACAGTCTTTGTGAAAGACTTCTTGAAGGGAAAGCCGTAACTCCCTGAGATGAATTAACAGAACACAAAGCAGTTTCTCAGAAAGCTTCTTTTCAGTTTTTATCTTAGGATATTTCCTTTTTCAGCATAGCCCTCTATGAGCTTCCAAAAATATTTGCAAATTCCACAAGAACAGTCTTAGCGAAAGGATTCTCGATGGGAAAGCTGTAACTCTGTGAGATGAACTAACAGAACACAAAGCGGTTTCTCAGAAACCTTCTTTTCGTTTTTTATCTTAGGATATTTCCTTTTACAGCAAAGCCCACTATGGGCTTCCAAATATCACTTTGCAAATTCCAGAAGAGCAGTCTTAGAGAAAGGCTTCTTGAGGGTAAAACTGTAACTCTGTAAGATGAATTAACATAACACAAAACATTTTCTCAGAAACCTACTTTTCAGTTTTTACCTTAGGATATTTCCTTTTTCACCATAGTCCTCTATGGGATTCCAAATATCACTTTGCAAATTCCACATGAACAGTCTTAGCGAAAGGCTTCTTGAGGGGAAAGCTGTAACTCTGTGAGATGAATTAAGAGAACACAAAGCAGTTTCCTAGAAAGATTCCAGTATTTAACGCAACATATTTCCATTTTCTCCGTAGCCCTGTATGGGCTTTCAACTATCACCTTGCAAATTCCACAGGAACAGTCTTAGTGAATGGCTTCTTGAGGGGAAAGCTGTAACTCTGTGAGATGAATTAAGAGGACACAATGCATTTTCTCAGAAAGCTTCTTTTCGGTTTTTATCTTAGGATATATCCTTTTTCGCCATAACCCTCTATGGGCTTCCAATATCGCATTGCAAATTCCACAAGAACAGGCTCAGTGAACGGCTGCTGGAGGGTAAACTGTAATTCTGTGAGATGAATTAACAGAACATAAAGCAGTTTCTCAGAAAGCTTCTTTTCGGTTTTTATCTTAGGATATATCCTTTTTCGCCATAACCCTCTATGGGCTTCCAATATCGCATTGCAAATTCCACAAGAACAGGCTCAGTGAACGGCTGCTGGAGGGTAAACTGTAATTCTGTGAGATGAATTAACAGAACATAAAGCAGTTTCTCAGAAAGCTTCTTTGCAGTTTTTAACGGAGGATATTTCCTTTTTCACCATAGCCCTATATGGGCTTCCAAATATCACTTTGCAAGTTCTACAAGAACAATCTTAGCGAAAGGCTTCTGAGAGAAAAGCTGTAATTCTGTGAGATGAATTAACAGAACACAAAGCAGTTTCTCAGCAATCTTCTTTCCAGTTTTTAACGGTGGATATTTCCTTTTTAACCATAGCCCTCTAAGGGCTTCCAAATATCACTTTGCAAATTCCACAAGAACAGTCTTAGCGAGAGGGTTCTTGAGGGGAAAGCTGTAACTCGGTGAGATGTATTAACAGAACACACGGCAGTTTCTCAGAATGCTTCTTTCCAGTTTTTAACGGAAGATATTTTCATTTTCACCATAGCCTTCTATGAGCTTCCAAATATCACTTTGCAAATTTCACAAGAACAGTCTTGGTGAACGACTTCTTGAGGGGAAAGCTGTAACTCTGTGAGATAAACTAACACAACACAAAGCAGTTTCTCAGACAGTTTCTTTTCGGTTTTTATCTTAGGATATTTCCATTTTCACAATAGCCCTCTATGGGCTTCCAAATATCATTTTGCAAGTTTCACAAGAACAGTCTTAGTGAACGACTTCTTGAGGGGAAATCTCTAACTCTGTGAGATGAATTTACAGAACACAATGCAGTTTCACAGAAAGCTTCATTTCAGTTTTTATCTTGGGATGTTTTCTTTTTCACCATAGCCTTCAATGGGACTCCAAATATCACTTTGCAAATTCCACAAGAAAAGTCTTAGTGAACGGCTTCTTGAGGGGAAAGTTGTAACTCTGTGAGATGAATTAACAGAACACAAAGCAGTTTCTCAGAAAGCTTATTTCCAGTTTTTACCCGAAGATTTTTCCTTTTTCACCATAGCCCACTATGGGCTTCCAAATATCACTTTGCAAATTCCACAAGAACAGCCTTAGAGAAAGGTTTCTTGAGAGGAAAGCTGTAACTCGGTGAGATGTATGAACAGAACTCACGGCAGTTTCTCAGAAAGCTTCTTTCCAGTTTTTAACGGAAGATATTTCCTTTTTCACCATATCTCTGTAAGGGTTTCCAAATATCAGTTTGAAAATTTCACAGGAATAGTCCTAGTGAACGGCTTCTTGAGGGGAAAGCTGTAACTCTGTGAGATGAATTAAGAGAACACAAAGCAATTTCTCAGAAAGCTTCTATCCAATTTTTAACTGAAGATATTTCCTTTTTCACCATAGCCTTGTACGGGCTTCCAAATATCACTTTACATATTCCACAAGAACAGTCTTCGCGAAAGGCTTCTTGAGGGAAAAGATGTAAATCTGTGAGATGTATTAACAGAACACAAAACAGTTTCTCAGAAACCTTCTTTTCAGTTTCTGTCTTAGGATATTTCCTTTTTCACCATAGCCCTCTATGGCTTTATAAATATCACTTTGAATATTTCACAAGAATAGTCTTAGTGAACGACTTCTTGAGGGGAAAGCTGTAACTCTGTGATATGAACTAACAAAACAGAAAGAAGTTTCTCAGAAAGCTTCTTTTCGGTTTTTAACGGAAGATATTTCCTTTTTCAACATGGCCCTCTAAGGGCTTGCAAAAGGCTTCTGGAGAGGAAAGCTGTAACTCTGTGTGATAAATTAACAGAACACAAAGCAGTTTCTCAGAAATCTTCTTTCCAGTTTTTAACGGAAGAAATTTCCTTGATCACCTTAGAGCTATATGTGCTTCCAAACATGACTTTGCAGATTCCACAAGAACAGTCTTAGCGAAACGTTTCTTGAGGGGAAAGCTGTAACTCTGTGAGATGAATTAACAGAACACAAAGCAGTTTCTCAGAAAGTTTCTTTCAAGTTTTTAACTGAAGATATTTCCTTTTCACCACAGCACTCTATGGGCTTCCAAATATCACTTTGCAAATCCCACAAGAACAGTCTCAGCGAAGGGCTATTTGAGAGGAAAGCAGTATCTCGGTGAGATGTATAACCAGAACACACGGCAGTTTCTTAGAAAGCTTCTTTCCAGTTTTTAACGGAAGATATTTCTTTTTCACCATAACCCTCTATGGGATTCCAAATATCACTTTGGAAATAACAAAAAACAGTCTTACCGAAAGGCTTCTAGAGGGGAAACCTGTAACTCTGTGAGATGAATTAACAGAACACAAAGTAGTTTCTCAGAAATATTCCTTCCAGTTTTTAACGGAAGATATTTCCTTTTTCACCATAGCCTTCTATGGGCTTCAAAATATCACATTGCAAATTACACAAGAACAGGCTTACCGAAAGCCTTTTTGAGGGGAAAGCTGTAACTCTGTGAGATGAATTAACAGAACACAAAGCAGATTTTCAGAAAGCTTATTTTCAGATTCTATCTTAGGATAATTCCTTTTTCAAAATAGCCTTCTATGGGCTTCCAAATATCACTTTGCAAATTCCACAAGAACAGTCTTAGCGAAAGGCTTCTGGAGGAGAAGCTGTAACTCTGTGAGATGAATTAACAGAACAAATAGCAATTTCTCAGAAATCTTCTTTCCAGTTTTTAACGGAAGAAATTTCCTTTTTCACAATAGACCTCTATGGACTTCCAAATATCACTTTGCAAATCCCACAACAACAGTCTTAGCGAAAGTCTTCTTGAGGGGAAAGCTGTAACTCGGTGAGGTGCATTAAGAGAACACATGGCAGTTTCTCAGAAAGCTTATTTCCAGTTTTTAAGGGAATATATTTCCTTTTTCACCATAGCTCTCTAAGGGATTACAAATATCAGTTTGCAAATTTCACAAGAACAGTCTTAGTGAAGGGCTTCTTGAGGGGAAAGCTGTAACACAGTGAGATGAACTAACACAACACAAAGCAGTTTCTCTGACAGCTTCTTTTCGGTTTTTATCTTAGGGTATTTCCATTTTCAAAATAGCCCTCTATGGGCTTCCAAGTATCACATTGCAAATTCCACAAGAACATTTTTATAGAAAGGCTTCTTGAGGGTAGAGCTGTAACTCGGTGAGATGTATTAACAGAACACACGGCAGTTTCTTAGAAAGCTTCTTTCCAGTTCTTAACGGAAGTTATTACCCTTTTCACCATAGCCCTCCATGGGCTTCCAAATATCACTTTGCAAATTCCACTAGAACAGTCTTAGCGAAAGGCTTCTGGAGGGGAAATCTGTAACTCTGTGAGATGAATTAACAGAATAAAAAGCAGTTTCTCACAAATCTTCTTTCCAGTTTTTAACGGAAGATGTTTCGTTTTTCACCATAGTCCTCTATGGGCTTCCAAATATCACTTTGAAAATTCCACAAGAACAGTCTTAGCGAAAGGTTTCTTGAGGGGGAAGCTGTAACTCTGTGAGATGAATTAACAGAACACAAAGCAGTCTCTCAGAAAGCTTCTTTCCAGTATTTAACTGAAGATAATTCCTTTTTCACTATAGCCCTCTATGGGCTTCCAAATATCACTTTGGAAATCCCACAAGAACAGTCTTAGCGAAAGGCTTCTTGAGAGGAAAGCTGTAACTCGGTCATATGTACTAACAGAACACACCGCATTTTCTCAGAATGGTTCTTTCCAGTTTTTAACGGAAGATATTTCCTTTTTCACCATAGTCCACTATGGGTATCCAAATATCACTTTCCAAATTTCACAAAACTGTCTTAGTGAACGTCTTCTTGAGAGGAAATCTGTAGCTCTGTGCGATGAACTAACAGAACACAAAGCAGTTTTTTAGACAGCTTCTTTTCGGTTAGTATCTTAGGATATTTCCGTTTTCACAATAGCCTTCTATGGGCTTCCACATATCACTTTGGAAATTCCTCAAAAACAGTCTTAGTGGAAGGCTTCTTGAGGGGAAAGCTGTAACTCTTTGAGATGAATTAACAGAACACAAAGCAGTTTCTCGGAAAGCTTCTTTTCATTTTTAAACTGAAGGTATTTCCTTTTTCACCATAATTCTCTCTGGGCTTCCAAATATCACTTTGCAAATTTCACAATTACAGTGTTAGCGAAAGGTGTCTGGAGGGGAAAGCTGTAACTCTTTGAGATGAATTAACAGAACACAAAGCAGTTTCTCGGAAAGCTTCTTTTCATTTTTTAACTGAAGATATTTCCTTTTTCACCATAGTTCTCTCTGGGCTTCCAAATATCACTTTGTAAATTCCACAAGAACAGTGTTAGCGAAAGGTGTCTGGAGGGGAAAGCTGTAACCCTGTGAGATGCATTAACAGAACACAAAGCAGTTTCTCAGAAATCTTCTTTCCAGTTTTTAACGGAAGATATTTCCTTTTTCACCTTAGCCCTCTATAGGTTTCCAAATATCGCTTTGCAAATTCCCCAAGAACAGTCTTAGCGAAAGGCTTCTTGAGGGGAAAGCTGTAACTTTGTGAGACGAATTAACAGAACACAAAGCAATTTCTCACAAAGCTTCTTTTCAGTTTTTATCTTACGATGTTTCCTTTTTCAACATAGCCCTCTATGGGTTTCCAAATATCACTTTGCAAATTCCACAAGAACAGTCTTAGTGAACGATTTCTTGAGGGGAAAGCTGTAACTCTGTGAGATAAACTAACACAACACAGAGCAGTTTCTCAGACAGCTTCTTTTCGGTTTTTATCTTAGGATATTTCCATTTTCACCATAGCCTTCTATGGGCTTCCAAATATCGCTTTGCAAATTCCACAAGAAAAGTCTTAGTGAACGACTTCTTGAGGGGAAAGCTGTAACTCTGTGAGATAAACTAACACAACACAAAGCAGTTTCTCAGAAAGCTTCTTTCCAGTTTTTAACGGAGGATATTTCCTATTATTCCATAGCCCTCTGTGGGATTCCAAATATCACTTTGCAAATTTCACAAGAACAGTGTAAGCGAAAGATTTCCTGAGGGGAAAGTTGTAACTCTGTGAGATGAATTAACAGAACACAAAGCAGTTTTTCAACAAGCTTCTTTTCAGTTTCTAACGGAAGATATTTCCTTTTTCAACATATTCTTCTATGGGCTTCCAAATATCGCTTTGCAAATTCAACAAGAACAGTCTTAGCGAAAGGGTTTTAGAGGGAAATGTTGTAACTATGTGAGATGAATTCACAGAACACAAAGCAGTTTCTCAGAAAGCTTCTTTTCAGTTTTTATCTTACGATATTTCCTTTTTCACCATAGCCCTCTATGGGCTTCCAAATCTCACTTTGCAAATTCCACAAGAACAGTCTTAGCGAAAGAATTATTGAGGGGAAAGCTGTAACTCTGTGAGGTGAATTAACAGAAAAAAAGGGAGTTTCTCAGAAAGATTCTTTCCGCTTTTTAACTCAAGATATTTCCTTTTTCACCATAGTCCTCTATGGGCTTCCAAATATCAATTTGCACATTCAACAACAACAGCCTTAGCGAAAGGCTTCCTGAGGGAAATGTTGTAACTCTGTCAGATGAATTAACAGAACACAAAGCAGTTTCTCAGAAAGCGTCTTTCCAGTTTTTAACGGAAAATAATTCCTTTTTCACCATAGCCCTCTATGGGATTCTAAATATCACTTTCAAATTTGAGAAGAACAGTCTTAGTGAACGGCCTCTTGAGTGGAAATCTGTAACTCTCTGAGATGAATTATCAGAACACAAAGCAGTTTCTTTTCGGATTTAATCTTACTATTTTTCCTTTTTCAACATAGCCCTCTGTAGCCTTCCAAAAATCACTTTGCAAATTACACAAGAACAGTCTTTGTGAAAGACTTCTTGAAGGGAAAGCCGTAACTCCCTGAGATGAATTAACAGAACACAAAGCAGTTTCTCAGAAAGCTTCTTTTCAGTTTTTATCTTAGGATATTTCCTTTTTCAGCATAGCCCTCTATGAGCTTACAAAAATATTTGCAAATTCCACAAGAACAGTCTTAGCGAAAGGATTCTCGATGGGAAAGCTGTAACTCTGTGAGATGAACTAACAGAACACAAAGCGGTTTCTCAGAAACCTTCTTTTCGTTTTTTATCTTAGGATATTTCCTTTTACAGCAAAGCCCACTATGGGCTTCCAAATATCACTTTGCAAATTCCAGAAGAACAGTCTTAGAGAAAGGCTTCTTGAGGGTAAAACTGTAACTCTGTAAGATGAATTAACATAACACAAAACATTTTCTCAGAAACCTACTTTTCAGTTTTTACCTTAGGATATTTCCTTTTTCACCATAGTCCTCTATGGGATTCCAAATATCACTTTGCAAATTCCACATGAACAGTCTTAGCGAAAGGCTTCTTGAGGGGAAAGCTGTAACTCTGTGAGATGAATTAAGAGAACACAAAGCAGTTTCCTAGAAAGATTCTTTCCAGTATTTAACGCAACATATTTCCATTTTCTCCGTAGCCCTGTATGGGCTTTCAACTATCACCTTGCAAATTCCACAGGAACAGTCTTAGTGAATGGCTTCTTGAGGGGAAAGCTGTAACTCTGTGAGATGAATTAAGAGGACACAATGCATTTTCTCAGAAAGCTTCTTTTCGGTTTTTATCTTAGGATATATCCTTTTTCGCCATAACCCTCTATGGGCTTCCAATATCGCATTGCAAATTCCACAAGAACAGGCTCAGTGAACGGCTGCTGGAGGGTAAACTGTAATTCTGTGAGATGAATTAACAGAACATAAAGCAGTTTCTCAGAAAGCTTCTTTGCAGTTTTTAACGGAGGATATTTCCTTTTTCACCATAGCCCTATATGGGCTTCCAAATATCACTTTGCAAGTTCTACAAGAACAATCTTAGCGAAAGGCTTCTGAGGGAAAAGCTGTAATTCTGTGAGATGAATTAACAGAACACAAAGCAGTTTCTCAGCAATCTTCTTTCCAGTTTTTAACGGTGGATATTTCCTTTTTAACCATAGCCCTCTAAGGGCTTCCAAATATCACTTTGCAAATTCCACAAGAACAGTCTTAGCGAGAGGGTTCTTGAGGGGAAAGCTGTAACTCGGTGAGATGTATTAACAGAACACACGGCAGTTTCTCAGAATGCTTCTTTCCAGTTTTTAACGGAAGATATTTTCATTTTCACCATAGCCTTCTATGAGCTTCCAAATATCACTTTGCAAATTTCACAAGAACAGTCTTGGTGAACGACTTCTTGAGGGGAAAGCTGTAACTCTGTGAGATAAACTAACACAACACAAAGCAGTTTCTCAGACAGTTTCTTTTCGGTTTTTATCTTAGGATATTTCCATTTTCACAATAGCCCTCTATGGGCTCCCAAATATCATTTTGCAAGTTTCACAAGAACAGTCTTAGTGAACGACTTCTTGAGGGGAAATCTCTAACTCTGTGAGATGAATTTACAGAACACAATGCAGTTTCACAGAAAGCTTCATTTCAGTTTTTATCTTAGGATGTTTTCTTTTTCACCATAGCCTTCAATGGGACTCCAAATATCACTTTGCAAATTCCACAAGAAAAGTCTTAGTGAACGGCTTCTTGAGGGGAAAGTTGTAACTCTGTGAGATGAATTAACAGAACACAAAGCAGTTTCTCAGAAAGCTTATTTCCAGTTTTTACCCGAAGATTTTTCCTTTTTCACCATAGCCCACTATGGGCTTCCAAATATCACTTTGCAAATTCCACAAGAACAGCCTTAGAGAAAGGTTTCTTGAGAGGAAAGCTGTAACTCGGTGAGATGTATGAACAGAACCCACGGCAGTTTCTCAGAAAGCTTCTTTCCAGTTTTTAACGGAAGATATTTCCTTTTTCACCATATCTCTGTAAGGGTTTCCAAATATCAGTTTGAAAATTTCACAAGAATAGTCCTAGTGAACGGCTTCTTGAGGGGAAAGCTGTAACTCTGTGAGATGAATTAAGAGAACACAAAGCAATTTCTCAGAAAGCTTCTATCCAATTTTTAACTGAAGATATTTCCTTTTTCACCATAGCCTTGTACGGGCTTCCAAATATCACTTTGCAAATTCCACAAGAACACTCTTAGCGAAAGGATTCTTTCAGGGAAAGCTGTATCTCTGTGAGATGAATTAACAGAACACAAAGCAGTTCCTCAGAAAGCTTCTTTCCAGTTTTTAACGGAAGATATTTCCGTTTTCCCCATATCTCTCTGGGATTCCAAATATCACGTTGCAAATTACACAAGAACAGTCTTAGGGAACGGCTTCTTGAGGGGAAAGCTGTCACACAGTGAGATGAATTAATAGAACACAAAGCAGTTTCACAGAAAGCTTCTTTCCAGTTTTTATCTGAGGACATTTCCTTTTTCACCGTATTCCACTATGGGCTTCCAAATATCACTTTGCAAATTCCACAAGAACAGTCTTAGCGAAAGGCTTTTAGAGGGAAATGTTGTAACTCTGTCAGATGAATTAACAGAACACAAAGCAGTTTCTCAGAAAGCGTCTTTCCAGTTTTTAACGGAAAATAATTCCTTTTTCACCATAGCCCTCTATGGGATTCTAAATATCACTTTCAAATTTGAGAAGAACAGTCTTAGTGAACGGCCTCTTGAGTGGAAATCTGTAACTCTCTGAGATGAATTATCAGAACACAAAGCAGTTTCTCAAAAAGTTTCTTTTCGGATTTAATCTTACTATTTTTCCTTTTTCAACATAGCCCTCTGTGGCCTTCCAAATATCACTTTGCAAATTACACAAGAACAGTCTTTGTGAAAGTCTTCTTGAAGGGAAAGCCGTAACTCCCTGAGATGAATTAACAGAACACAAAGCAGTTTCTCAGAAAGCTTCTTTTCAGTTTTTATCTTAGGATATTTCCTTTTTCAGCATAGCCCTCTATGAGCTTCCAAAAATATTTGCAAATTCCACAAGAACAGTCTTAGCGAAAGGATTCTCAATGGGAAAGCTGTAACTCTGTGAGATGAACTAACAGAACACAAAGCGGTTTCTCAGAAACCTTCTTTTCGTTTTTTATCTTAGGATATTTCCTTTTACAGCAAAGCCCACTATGGGCTTCCAAATATCACTTTGCAAATTCCAGAAGAACAGTCTTAGAGAAAGGCTTCTTGAGGGTAAAACTGTAACTCTGTAAGATGAATTAACATAACACAAAACATTTTCTCAGAAACCTACTTTTCAGTTTTTACCTTAGGATATTTCCTTTTTCACCATAGTCCTCTATGGGATTCCAAATATCACTTTGCAAATTCCACATGAACAGTCTTAGCGAAAGGCTTCTTGAGGGGAAAGCTGTAACTCTGTGAGATGAATTAAGAGAACACAATGCATTTTCTCAGAAAGCTTCTTTTCGGTTTTTATCTTAGGATATATCCTTTTTCGCCATAACCCTCTATGGGCTTCCAATATCGCATTGCAAATTCCACAAGAACAGGCTCAGTGAACGGCTGCTGGAGGGTAAACTGTAATTCTGTGAGATGAATTAACAGAACATAAAGCAGTTTCTCAGAAAGCTTCTTTTCGGTTTTTATCTTAGGATATATCCTTTTTCGCCATAACCCTCTATGGGCTTCCAATATCGCATTGCAAATTCCACAAGAACAGGCTCAGTGAACGGCTGCTGGAGGGTAAACTGTAATTCTGTGAGATGAATTAACAGAACATAAAGCAGTTTCTCAGAAAGCTTCTTTGCAGTTTTTAACGGAGGATATTTCCTTTTTCACCATAGCCCTATATGGGCTTCCAAATATCACTTTGCAAGTTCTACAAGAACAATCTTAGCGAAAGGCTTCTGAGAGAAAAGCTGTAATTCTGTGAGATGAATTAACAGAACACAAAGCAGTTTCTCAGCAATCTTCTTTCCAGTTTTTAACGGTGGATATTTCCTTTTTAACCATAGCCCTCTAAGGGCTTCCAAATATCACTTTGCAAATTCCACAAGAACAGTCTTAGCGAGAGGGTTCTTGAGGGGAAAGCTGTAACTCGGTGAGATGTATTAACAGAACACACGGCAGTTTCTCAGAATGCTTCTTTCCAGTTTTTAACGGAAGATATTTTCATTTTCACCATAGCCTTCTATGAGCTTCCAAATATCACTTTGCAAATTTCACAAGAACAGTCTTGGTGAACGACTTCTTGAGGGGAAAGCTGTAACTCTGTGAGATAAACTAACACAACACAAAGCAGTTTCTCAGACAGTTTCTTTTCGGTTTTTATCTTAGGATATTTCCATTTTCACAATAGCCCTCTATGGGCTTCCAAATATCATTTTGCAAGTTTCACAAGAACAGTCTTAGTGAACGACTTCTTGAGGGGAAATCTCTAACTCTGTGAGATGAATTTACAGAACACAATGCAGTTTCACAGAAAGCTTCATTTCAGTTTTTATCTTGGGATGTTTTCTTTTTCACCATAGCCTTCAATGGGACTCCAAATATCACTTTGCAAATTCCACAAGAAAAGTCTTAGTGAACGGCTTCTTGAGGGGAAAGTTGTAACTCTGTGAGATGAATTAACAGAACACAAAGCAGTTTCTCAGAAAGCTTATTTCCAGTTTTTACCCGAAGATTTTTCCTTTTTCACCATAGCCCACTATGGGCTTCCAAATATCACTTTGCAAATTCCACAAGAACAGCCTTAGAGAAAGGTTTCTTGAGAGGAAAGCTGTAACTCGGTGAGATGTATGAACAGAACTCACGGCAGTTTCTCAGAAAGCTTCTTTCCAGTTTTTAACGGAAGATATTTCCTTTTTCACCATATCTCTGTAAGGGTTTCCAAATATCAGTTTGAAAATTTCACAGGAATAGTCCTAGTGAACGGCTTCTTGAGGGGAAAGCTGTAACTCTGTGAGATGAATTAAGAGAACACAAAGCAATTTCTCAGAAAGCTTCTATCCAATTTTTAACTGAAGATATTTCCTTTTTCACCATAGCCTTGTACGGGCTTCCAAATATCACTTTACATATTCCACAAGAACAGTCTTCGCGAAAGGCTTCTTGAGGGAAAAGATGTAAATCTGTGAGATGTATTAACAGAACACAAAACAGTTTCTCAGAAACCTTCTTTTCAGTTTCTGTCTTAGGATATTTCCTTTTTCACCATAGCCCTCTATGGCTTTATAAATATCACTTTGAATATTTCACAAGAATAGTCTTAGTGAACGACTTCTTGAGGGGAAAGCTGTAACTCTGTGATATGAACTAACAAAACAGAAAGAAGTTTCTCAGAAAGCTTCTTTTCGGTTTTTAACGGAAGATATTTCCTTTTTCAACATGGCCCTCTAAGGGCTTGCAAAAGGCTTCTGGAGAGGAAAGCTGTAACTCTGTGTGATAAATTAACAGAACACAAAGCAGTTTCTCAGAAATCTTCTTTCCAGTTTTTAACGGAAGAAATTTCCTTGATCACCTTAGAGCTATATGTGCTTCCAAACATGACTTTGCAGATTCCACAAGAACAGTCTTAGCGAAACGTTTCTTGAGGGGAAAGCTGTAACTCTGTGAGATGAATTAACAGAACACAAAGCAGTTTCTCAGAAAGTTTCTTTCAAGTTTTTAACTGAAGATATTTCCTTTTCACCACAGCACTCTATGGGCTTCCAAATATCACTTTGCAAATCCCACAAGAACAGTCTCAGCGAAGGGCTATTTGAGAGGAAAGCAGTATCTCGGTGAGATGTATAACCAGAACACACGGCAGTTTCTTAGAAAGCTTCTTTCCAGTTTTTAACGGAAGATATTTCTTTTTCACCATAACCCTCTATGGGATTCCAAATATCACTTTGGAAATAACAAAAAACAGTCTTACCGAAAGGCTTCTAGAGGGGAAACCTGTAACTCTGTGAGATGAATTAACAGAACACAAAGTAGTTTCTCAGAAATATTCCTTCCAGTTTTTAACGGAAGATATTTCCTTTTTCACCATAGCCTTCTATGGGCTTCAAAATATCACATTGCAAATTACACAAGAACAGGCTTACCGAAAGCCTTTTTGAGGGGAAAGCTGTAACTCTGTGAGATGAATTAACAGAACACAAAGCAGATTTTCAGAAAGCTTATTTTCAGATTCTATCTTAGGATAATTCCTTTTTCAAAATAGCCTTCTATGGGCTTCCAAATATCACTTTGCAAATTCCACAAGAACAGTCTTAGCGAAAGGCTTCTGGAGGAGAAGCTGTAACTCTGTGAGATGAATTAACAGAACAAATAGCAATTTCTCAGAAATCTTCTTTCCAGTTTTTAACGGAAGAAATTTCCTTTTTCACAATAGACCTCTATGGACTTCCAAATATCACTTTGCAAATCCCACAACAACAGTCTTAGCGAAAGTCTTCTTGAGGGGAAAGCTGTAACTCGGTGAGGTGCATTAAGAGAACACATGGCAGTTTCTCAGAAAGCTTATTTCCAGTTTTTAAGGGAATATATTTCCTTTTTCACCATAGCTCTCTAAGGGATTACAAATATCAGTTTGCAAATTTCACAAGAACAGTCTTAGTGAAGGGCTTCTTGAGGGGAAAGCTGTAACACAGTGAGATGAACTAACACAACACAAAGCAGTTTCTCTGACAGCTTCTTTTCGGTTTTTATCTTAGGGTATTTCCATTTTCAAAATAGCCCTCTATGGGCTTCCAAGTATCACATTGCAAATTCCACAAGAACATTTTTATAGAAAGGCTTCTTGAGGGTAGAGCTGTAACTCGGTGAGATGTATTAACAGAACACACGGCAGTTTCTTAGAAAGCTTCTTTCCAGTTCTTAACGGAAGTTATTAGCCTTTTCACCATAGCCCTCCATGGGCTTCCAAATATCACTTTGCAAATTCCACTAGAACAGTCTTAGCGAAAGGCTTCTGGAGGGGAAATCTGTAACTCTGTGAGATGAATTAACAGAATAAAAAGCAGTTTCTCACAAATCTTCTTTCCAGTTTTTAACGGAAGATGTTTCGTTTTTCACCATAGTCCTCTATGGGCTTCCAAATATCACTTTGAAAATTCCACAAGAACAGTCTTAGCGAAAGGTTTCTTGAGGGGGAAGCTGTAACTCTGTGAGATGAATTAACAGAACACAAAGCAGTCTCTCAGAAAGCTTCTTTCCAGTATTTAACTGAAGATAATTCCTTTTTCACTATAGCCCTCTATGGGCTTCCAAATATCACTTTGGAAATCCCACAAGAACAGTCTTAGCGAAAGGCTTCTTGAGAGGAAAGCTGTAACTCGGTCATATGTACTAACAGAACACACCGCATTTTCTCAGAATGGTTCTTTCCAGTTTTTAACGGAAGATATTTCCTTTTTCACCATAGTCCACTATGGGTATCCAAATATCACTTTCCAAATTTCACAAAACTGTCTTAGTGAACGTCTTCTTGAGAGGAAATCTGTAGCTCTGTGCGATGAACTAACAGAACACAAAGCAGTTTTTTAGACAGCTTCTTTTCGGTTAGTATCTTAGGATATTTCCGTTTTCACAATAGCCTTCTATGGGCTTCCACATATCACTTTGGAAATTCCTCAAAAACAGTCTTAGTGGAAGGCTTCTTGAGGGGAAAGCTGTAACTCTTTGAGATGAATTAACAGAACACAAAGCAGTTTCTCGGAAAGCTTCTTTTCATTTTTAAACTGAAGGTATTTCCTTTTTCACCATAATTCTCTCTGGGCTTCCAAATATCACTTTGCAAATTTCACAATTACAGTGTTAGCGAAAGGTGTCTGGAGGGGAAAGCTGTAACTCTTTGAGATGAATTAACAGAACACAAAGCAGTTTCTCGGAAAGCTTCTTTTCATTTTTTAACTGAAGATATTTCCTTTTTCACCATAGTTCTCTCTGGGCTTCCAAATATCACTTTGCAAATTCCACAAGAACAGTGTTAGCGAAAGGTGTCTGGAGGGGAAAGCTGTAACCCTGTGAGATGCATTAACAGAACACAAAGCAGTTTCTCAGAAATCTTCTTTCCAGTTTTTAACGGAAGATATTTCCTTTTTCACCTTAGCCCTCTATAGGTTTCCAAATATCGCTTTGCAAATTCCCCAAGAACAGTCTTAGCGAAAGGCTTCTTGAGGGGAAAGCTGTAACTTTGTGAGACGAATTAACAGAACACAAAGCAATTTCTCACAAAGCTTCTTTTCAGTTTTTATCTTACGATGTTTCCTTTTTCAACATAGCCCTCTATGGGTTTCCAAATATCACTTTGCAAATTCCACAAGAACAGTCTTAGTGAACGATTTCTTGAGGGGAAAGCTGTAACTCTGTGAGATAAACTAACACAACACAGAGCAGTTTCTCAGACAGCTTCTTTTCGGTTTTTATCTTAGGATATTTCCATTTTCACCATAGCCTTCTATGGGCTTCCAAATATCGCTTTGCAAATTCCACAAGAAAAGTCTTAGTGAACGACTTCTTGAGGGGAAAGCTGTAACTCTGTGAGATAAACTAACACAACACAAAGCAGTTTCTCAGAAAGCTTCTTTCCAGTTTTTAACGGAGGATATTTCCTATTATTCCATAGCCCTCTGTGGGATTCCAAATATCACTTTGCAAATTTCACAAGAACAGTGTAAGCGAAAGATTTCCTGAGGGGAAAGTTGTAACTCTGTGAGATGAATTAACAGAACACAAAGCAGTTTTTCAACAAGCTTCTTTTCAGTTTCTAACGGAAGATATTTCCTTTTTCAACATATTCTTCTATGGGCTTCCAAATATCGCTTTGCAAATTCAACAAGAACAGTCTTAGCGAAAGGGTTTTAGAGGGAAATGTTGTAACTATGTGAGATGAATTCACAGAACACAAAGCAGTTTCTCAGAAAGCTTCTTTTCAGTTTTTATCTTACGATATTTCCTTTTTCACCATAGCCCTCTATGGGCTTCCAAATCTCACTTTGCAAATTCCACAAGAACAGTCTTAGCGAAAGAATTATTGAGGGGAAAGCTGTAACTCTGTGAGGTGAATTAACAGAACAAAAGGGAGTTTCTCAGAAAGATTCTTTCCGCTTTTTAACTCAAGATATTTCCTTTTTCACCATAGTCCTCTATGGGCTTCCAAATATCACTTTGCACATTCGACAACAACAGCCTTAGCGAAAGGCTTCCTGAGGGAAATGTTGTAACTCTGTCAGATGAATTAACAGAACACAAAGCAGTTTCTCAGAAAGCGTCTTTCCAGTTTTTAACGGAAAATAATTCCTTTTTCACTATAGCCCTCTATGGGATTCTAAATATCACTTTCAAATTTGAGAAGAACAGTCTTAGTGAACGGCCTCTTGAGTGGAAATCTGTAACTCTCTGAGATGAATTATCAGAACACAAAGCAGTTTCTTTTCGGATTTAATCTTACTATTTTTCCTTTTTCAACATAGCCCTCTGTAGCCTTCCAAAAATCACTTTGCAAATTACACAAGAACAGTCTTTGTGAAAGACTTCTTGAAGGGAAAGCCGTAACTCCCTGAGATGAATTAACAGAACACAAAGCAGTTTCTCAGAAAGCTTCTTTTCAGTTTTTATCTTAGGATATTTCCTTTTTCAGCATAGCCCTCTATGAGCTTCCAAAAATATTTGCAAATTCCACAAGAACAGTCTTAGCGAAAGGATTCTCGATGGGAAAGCTGTAACTCTGTGAGATGAACTAACAGAACACAAAGCGGTTTCTCAGAAACCTTCTTTTCGTTTTTTATCTTAGGATATTTCCTTTTACAGCAAAGCCCACTATGGGCTTCCAAATATCACTTTGCAAATTCCAGAAGAACAGTCTTAGAGAAAGGCTTCTTGAGGGTAAAACTGTAACTCTGTAAGATGAATTAACATAACACAAAACATTTTCTCAGAAACCTACTTTTCAGTTTTTACCTTAGGATATTTCCTTTTTCACCATAGTCCTCTATGGGATTCCAAATATCACTTTGCAAATTCCACATGAACAGTCTTAGCGAAAGGCTTCTTGAGGGGAAAGCTGTAACTCTGTGAGATGAATTAAGAGAACACAAAGCAGTTTCCTAGAAAGATTCTTTCCAGTATTTAACGCAACATATTTCCATTTTCTCCGTAGCCCTGTATGGGCTTTCAACTATCACCTTGCAAATTCCACAGGAACAGTCTTAGTGAATGGCTTCTTGAGGGGAAAGCTGTAACTCTGTGAGATGAATTAAGAGGACACAATGCATTTTCTCAGAAAGCTTCTTTTCGGTTTTTATCTTAGGATATATCCTTTTTCGCCATAACCCTCTATGGGCTTCCAATATCGCATTGCAAATTCCACAAGAACAGGCTCAGTGAACGGCTGCTGGAGGGTAAACTGTAATTCTGTGAGATGAATTAACAGAACATAAAGCAGTTTCTCAGAAAGCTTCTTTGCAGTTTTTAACGGAGGATATTTCCTTTTTCACCATAGCCCTATATGGGCTTCCAAATATCACTTTGCAAGTTCTACAAGAACAATCTTAGCGAAAGGCTTCTGAGGGAAAAGCTGTAATTCTGTGAGATGAATTAACAGAACACAAAGCAGTTTCTCAGCAATCTTCTTTCCAGTTTTTAACGGTGGATATTTCCTTTTTAACCATAGCCCTCTAAGGGCTTCCAAATATCACTTTGCAAATTCCACAAGAACAGTCTTAGCGAGAGGGTTCTTGAGGGGAAAGCTGTAACTCGGTGAGATGTATTAACAGAACACACGGCAGTTTCTCAGAATGCTTCTTTCCAGTTTTTAACGGAAGATATTTTCATTTTCACCATAGCCTTCTATGAGCTTCCAAATATCACTTTGCAAATTTCACAAGAACAGTCTTGGTGAACGACTTCTTGAGGGGAAAGCTGTAACTCTGTGAGATAAACTAACACAACACAAAGCAGTTTCTCAGACAGTTTCTTTTCGGTTTTTATCTTAGGATATTTCCATTTTCACAATAGCCCTCTATGGGCTCCCAAATATCATTTTGCAAGTTTCACAAGAACAGTCTTAGTGAACGACTTCTTGAGGGGAAATCTCTAACTCTGTGAGATGAATTTACAGAACACAATGCAGTTTCACAGAAAGCTTCATTTCAGTTTTTATCTTAGGATGTTTTCTTTTTCACCATAGCCTTCAATGGGACTCCAAATATCACTTTGCAAATTCCACAAGAAAAGTCTTAGTGAACGGCTTCTTGAGGGGAAAGTTGTAACTCTGTGAGATGAATTAACAGAACACAAAGCAGTTTCTCAGAAAGCTTATTTCCAGTTTTTACCCGAAGATTTTTCCTTTTTCCCCATAGCCCACTATGGGCTTCCAAATATCACTTTGCAAATTCCACAAGAACAGCCTTAGAGAAAGGTTTCTTGAGAGGAAAGCTGTAACTCGGTGAGATGTATGAACAGAACCCACGGCAGTTTCTCAGAAAGCTTCTTTCCAGTTTTTAACGGAAGATATTTCCTTTTTCACCATATCTCTGTAAGGGTTTCCAAATATCAGTTTGAAAATTTCACAAGAATAGTCCTAGTGAACGGCTTCTTGAGGGGAAAGCTGTAACTCTGTGAGATGAATTAAGAGAACACAAAGCAATTTCTCAGAAAGCTTCTATCCAATTTTTAACTGAAGATATTTCCTTTTTCACCATAGCCTTGTACGGGCTTCCAAATATCACTTTGCAAATTCCACAAGAACACTCTTAGCGAAAGGATTCTTTCAGGGAAAGCTGTATCTCTGTGAGATGAATTAACAGAACACAAAGCAGTTCCTCAGAAAGCTTCTTTCCAGTTTTTAACGGAAGATATTTCCGTTTTCCCCATATCTCTCTGGGATTCCAAATATCACGTTGCAAATTACACAAGAACAGTCTTAGGGAACGGCTTCTTGAGGGGAAAGCTGTCACACAGTGAGATGAATTAATAGAACACAAAGCAGTTTCACAGAAAGCTTCTTTCCAGTTTTTATCTGAGGACATTTCCTTTTTCACCGTAGTCCACTATGGGCTTCCAAATATCACTTTGCAAATTCCACAAGAACAGTCTTAGCGAAAGGCTTTTAGAGGGAAATGTTGTAACTCTGTCAGATGAATTAACAGAACACAAAGCAGTTTCTCAGAAAGCGTCTTTCCAGTTTTTAACGGAAAATAATTCCTTTTTCACCATAGCCCTCTATGGGATTCTAAATATCACTTTCAAATTTGAGAAGAACAGTCTTAGTGAACGGCCTCTTGAGTGGAAATCTGTAACTCTCTGAGATGAATTATCAGAACACAAAGCAGTTTCTCAAAAAGTTTCTTTTCGGATTTAATCTTACTATTTTTCCTTTTTCAACATAGCCCTCTGTGGCCTTCCAAATATCACTTTGCAAATTACACAAGAACAGTCTTTGTGAAAGTCTTCTTGAAGGGAAAGCCGTAACTCCCTGAGATGAATTAACAGAACACAAAGCAGTTTCTCAGAAAGCTTCTTTTCAGTTTTTATCTTAGGATGTTTCCTTTTTCAGCATAGCCCTCTATGAGCTTCCAAAAATATTTGCAAATTCCACAAGAACAGTCTTAGCGAAAGGATTCTCGATGGGAAAGCTGTAACTCTGTGAGATGAACTAACAGAACACAAAGCGGTTTCTCAGAAACCTTCTTTTCGTTTTTTATCTTAGGATATTTCCTTTTACAGCAAAGCCCACTATGGGCTTCCAAATATCACTTTGCAAATTCCAGAAGAACAGTCTTAGAGAAAGGCTTCTTGAGGGTAAAACTGTAACTCTGTAAGATGAATTAACATAACACAAAACATTTTCTCAGAAACCTACTTTTCAGTTTTTACCTTAGGATATTTCCTTTTTCACCATAGTCCTCTATGGGATTCCAAATATCACTTTGCAAATTCCACATGAACAGTCTTAGCGAAAGGCTTCTTGAGGGGAAAGCTGTAACTCTGTGAGATGAATTAAGAGAACACAAAGCAGTTTCCTAGAAAGATTCTTTCCAGTATTTAACGCAACATATTTCCATTTTCTCCGTGGCCCTGTATGGGCTTTCAACTATCACCTTGCAAATTCCACAGGAACAGTCTTAGTGAATGGCTTCTTGAGGGGAAAGCTGTAACTCTGTGAGATGAATTAAGAGGACACAATGCATTTTCTCAGAAAGCTTCTTTTCGGTTTTTATCTTAGGATATATCCTTTTTCGCCATAACCCTCTATGGGCTTCCAATATCGCATTGCAAATTCCACAAGAACAGGCTCAGTGAACGGCTGCTGGAGGGTAAACTGTAATTCTGTGAGATGAATTAACAGAACATAAAGCAGTTTCTCAGAAAGCTTCTTTTCGGTTTTTATCTTAGGATATATCCTTTTTCGCCATAACCCTCTATGGGCTTCCAATATCGCATTGCAAATTCCACAAGAACAGGCTCAGTGAACGGCTGCTGGAGGGTAAACTGTAATTCTGTGAGATGAATTAACAGAACATAAAGCAGTTTCTCAGAAAGCTTCTTTGCAGTTTTTAACGGAGGATATTTCCTTTTTCACCATAGCCCTATATGGGCTTCCAAATATCACTTTGCAAGTTCTACAAGAACAATCTTAGCGAAAGGCTTCTGAGGGAAAAGCTGTAATTCTGTGAGATGAATTAACAGAACACAAAGCAGTTTCTCAGCAATCTTCTTTCCAGTTTTTAACGGTGGATATTTCCTTTTTAACCATAGCCCTCTAAGGGCTTCCAAATATCACTTTGCAAATTCCACAAGAACAGTCTTAGCGAGAGGGTTCTTGAGGGGAAAGCTGTAACTCGGTGAGATGTATTAACAGAACACACGGCAGTTTCTCAGAATGCTTCTTTCCAGTTTTTAACGGAAGATATTTTCATTTTCACCATAGCCTTCTATGAGCTTCCAAATATCACTTTGCAAATTTCACAAGAACAGTCTTGGTGAACGACTTCTTGAGGGGAAAGCTGTAACTCTGTGAGATAAACTAACACAACACAAAGCAGTTTCTCAGACAGTTTCTTTTCGGTTTTTATCTTAGGATATTTCCATTTTCACAATAGCCCTCTATGGGCTTCCAAATATCATTTTGCAAGTTTCACAAGAACAGTCTTAGTGAACGACTTCTTGAGGGGAAATCTCTAACTCTGTGAGATGAATTTACAGAACACAATGCAGTTTCACAGAAAGCTTCATTTCAGTTTTTATCTTAGGATGTTTTCTTTTTCACCATAGCCTTCAATGGGACTCCAAATATCACTTTGCAAATTCCACAAGAAAAGTCTTAGTGAACGGCTTCTTGAGGGGAAAGTTGTAACTCTGTGAGATGAATTAACAGAACACAAAGCAGTTTCTCAGAAAGCTTATTTCCAGTTTTTACCCGAAGATTTTTCCTTTTTCACCATAGCCCACTATGGGCTTCCAAATATCACTTTGCAAATTCCACAAGAACAGCCTTAGAGAAAGGTTTCTTGAGAGGAAAGCTGTAACTCGGTGAGATGTATGAACAGAACTCACGGCAGTTTCTCGGAAAGCTTCTTTCCAGTTTTTAACGGAAGATATTTCCTTTTTCACCATATCTCTGTAAGGGTTTCCAAATATCAGTTTGAAAATTTCACAGGAATAGTCCTAGTGAACGGCTTCTTGAGGGGAAAGCTGTAACTCTGTGAGATGAATTAAGAGAACACAAAGCAATTTCTCAGAAAGCTTCTATCCAATTTTTAACTGAAGATATTTCCTTTTTCACCATAGCCTTGTACGGGCTTCCAAATATCACTTTACATATTCCACAAGAACAGTCTTCGCGAAAGGCTTCTTGAGGGAAAAGATGTAAATCTGTGAGATGTATTAACAGAACACAAAACAGTTTCTCAGAAACCTTCTTTTCAGTTTCTGTCTTAGGATATTTCCTTTTTCACCATAGCCCTCTATGGCTTTATAAATATCACTTTGAATATTTCACAGGAATAGTCTTAGTGAACGACTTCTTGAGGGGAAAGCTGTAACTCTGTGATATGAACTAACAAAACAGAAAGAAGTTTCTCAGAAAGCTTCTTTTCGGTTTTTAACGGAAGATATTTCCTTTTTCAACATGGCCCTCTAAGGGCTTGCAAAAGGCTTCTGGAGAGGAAAGCTGTAACTCTGTGTGATAAATTAACAGAACACAAAGCAGTTTCTCAGAAATCTTCTTTCCAGTTTTTAACGGAAGAAATTTCCTTTATCACCTTAGAGCTATATGTGCTTCCAAACATGACTTTGCAGATTCCACAAGAACAGTCTTAGCGAAACGTTTCTTGAGGGGAAAGCTGTAACTCTGTGAGATGAATTAACAGAACACAAAGCAGTTTCTCAGAAAGTTTCTTTCAAGTTTTTAACTGAAGATATTTCCTTTTCACCACAGCACTCTATGGGCTTCCAAATATCACTTTGCAAATCCCACAAGAACAGTCTCAGCGAAGGGCTATTTGAGAGGAAAGCAGTATCTCGGTGAGATGTATAACCAGAACACACGGCAGTTTCTTAGAAAGCTTCTTTCCAGTTTTTAACGGAAGATATTTCTTTTTCACCATAACCCTCTATGGGATTCCAAATATCACTTTGGAAATAACAAAAAACAGTCTTACCGAAAGGCTTCTAGAGGGGAAACCTGTAACTCTGTGAGATGAATTAACAGAACACAAAGTAGTTTCTCAGAAATATTCCTTCCAGTTTTTAACGGAAGATATTTCCTTTTTCACCATAGCCTTCTATGGGCTTCAAAATATCACATTGCAAATTACACAAGAACAGGCTTACCGAAAGCCTTTTTGAGGGGAAAGCTGTAACTCTGTGAGATGAATTAACAGAACACAAAGCAGATTTTCAGAAAGCTTATTTTCAGATTCTATCTTAGGATAATTCCTTTTTCAAAATAGCCTTCTATGGGCTTCCAAATATCACTTTGCAAATTCCACAAGAACAGTCTTAGCGAAAGGCTTCTGGAGGAGAAGCTGTAACTCTGTGAGATGAATTAACAGAACAAATAGCAATTTCTCAGAAATCTTCTTTCCAGTTTTTAACGGAAGAAATTTCCTTTTTCACAATAGACCTCTATGGACTTCCAAATATCACTTTGCAAATCCCACAACAACAGTCTTAGCGAAAGTCTTCTTGAGGGGAAAGCTGTAACTCGGTGAGGTGCATTAAGAGAACACATGGCAGTTTCTCAGAAAGCTTATTTCCAGTTTTTAAGGGAATATATTTCCTTTTTCACCATAGCTCTCTAAGGGATTACAAATATCAGTTTGCAAATTTCACAAGAACAGTCTTAGTGAAGGGCTTCTTGAGGGGAAAGCTGTAACACAGTGAGATGAACTAACACAACACAAAGCAGTTTCTCTGACAGCTTCTTTTCGGTTTTTATCTTAGGGTATTTCCATTTTCAAAATAGCCCTCTATGGGCTTCCAAGTATCACATTGCAAATTCCACAAGAACATTTTTATAGAAAGGCTTCTTGAGGGTAGAGCTGTAACTCGGTGAGATGTATTAACAGAACACACGGCAGTTTCTTAGAAAGCTTCTTTCCAGTTCTTAACGGAAGTTATTACCCTTTTCACCATAGCCCTCCATGGGCTTCCAAATATCACTTTGCAAATTCCACTAGAACAGTCTTAGCGAAAGGCTTCTGGAGGGGAAATCTGTAACTCTGTGAGATGAATTAACAGAATAAAAAGCAGTTTCTCACAAATCTTCTTTCCAGTTTTTAACGGAAGATGTTTCGTTTTTCACCATAGTCCTCTATGGGCTTCCAAATATCACTTTGAAAATTCCACAAGAACAGTCTTAGCGAAAGGTTTCTTGAGGGGGAAGCTGTAACTCTGTGAGATGAATTAACAGAACACAAAGCAGTCTCTCAGAAAGCTTCTTTCCAGTATTTAACTGAAGATAATTCCTTTTTCACTATAGCCCTCTATGGGCTTCCAAATATCACTTTGGAAATCCCACAAGAACAGTCTTAGCGAAAGGCTTCTTGAGAGGAAAGCTGTAACTCGGTCATATGTACTAACAGAACACACCGCATTTTCTCAGAATGGTTCTTTCCAGTTTTTAACGGAAGATATTTCCTTTTTCACCATAGTCCACTATGGGTATCCAAATATCACTTTCCAAATTTCACAAAACTGTCTTAGTGAACGTCTTCTTGAGAGGAAATCTGTAGCTCTGTGCGATGAACTAACAGAACACAAAGCAGTTTTTTAGACAGCTTCTTTTCGGTTAGTATCTTAGGATATTTCCGTTTTCACAATAGCCTTCTATGGGCTTCCACATATCACTTTGGAAATTCCTCAAAAACAGTCTTAGTGGAAGGCTTCTTGAGGGGAAAGCTGTAACTCTTTGAGATGAATTAACAGAACACAAAGCAGTTTCTCGGAAAGCTTCTTTTCATTTTTAAACTGAAGGTATTTCCTTTTTCACCATAATTCTCTCTGGGCTTCCAAATATCACTTTGCAAATTTCACAATTACAGTGTTAGCGAAAGGTGTCTGGAGGGGAAAGCTGTAACTCTTTGAGATGAATTAACAGAACACAAAGCAGTTTCTCGGAAAGCTTCTTTTCATTTTTTAACTGAAGATATTTCCTTTTTCACCATAGTTCTCTCTGGGCTTCCAAATATCACTTTGCAAATTCCACAAGAACAGTGTTAGCGAAAGGTGTCTGGAGGGGAAAGCTGTAACCCTGTGAGATGCATTAACAGAACACAAAGCAGTTTCTCAGAAATCTTCTTTCCAGTTTTTAACGGAAGATATTTCCTTTTTCACCTTAGCCCTCTATAGGTTTCCAAATATCGCTTTGCAAATTCCCCAAGAACAGTCTTAGCGAAAGGCTTCTTGAGGGGAAAGCTGTAACTTTGTGAGACGAATTAACAGAACACAAAGCAATTTCTCACAAAGCTTCTTTTCAGTTTTTATCTTACGATGTTTCCTTTTTCAACATAGCCCTCTATGGGTTTCCAAATATCACTTTGCAAATTCCACAAGAACAGTCTTAGTGAACGATTTCTTGAGGGGAAAGCTGTAACTCTGTGAGATAAACTAACACAACACAGAGCAGTTTCTCAGACAGCTTCTTTTCGGTTTTTATCTTAGGATATTTCCATTTTCACCATAGCCTTCTATGGGCTTCCAAATATCGCTTTGCAAATTCCACAAGAAAAGTCTTAGTGAACGACTTCTTGAGGGGAAAGCTGTAACTCTGTGAGATAAACTAACACAACACAAAGCAGTTTCTCAGAAAGCTTCTTTCCAGTTTTTAACGGAGGATATTTCCTATTATTCCATAGCCCTCTGTGGGATTCCAAATATCACTTTGCAAATTTCACAAGAACAGTGTAAGCGAAAGATTTCCTGAGGGGAAAGTTGTAACTCTGTGAGATGAATTAACAGAACACAAAGCAGTTTTTCAACAAGCTTCTTTTCAGTTTCTAACGGAAGATATTTCCTTTTTCAACATATTCTTCTATGGGCTTCCAAATATCGCTTTGCAAATTCAACAAGAACAGTCTTAGCGAAAGGGTTTTAGAGGGAAATGTTGTAACTATGTGAGATGAATTCACAGAACACAAAGCAGTTTCTCAGAAAGCTTCTTTTCAGTTTTTATCTTACGATATTTCCTTTTTCACCATAGCCCTCTATGGGCTTCCAAATCTCACTTTGCAAATTCCACAAGAACAGTCTTAGCGAAAGAATTATTGAGGGGAAAGCTGTAACTCTGTGAGGTGAATTAACAGAACAAAAGGGAGTTTCTCAGAAAGATTCTTTCCGCTTTTTAACTCAAGATATTTCCTTTTTCACCATAGTCCTCTATGGGCTTCCAAATATCACTTTGCACATTCGACAACAACAGCCTTAGCGAAAGGCTTCCTGAGGGAAATGTTGTAACTCTGTCAGATGAATTAACAGAACACAAAGCAGTTTCTCAGAAAGCGTCTTTCCAGTTTTTAACGGAAAATAATTCCTTTTTCACCATAGCCCTCTATGGGATTCTAAATATCACTTTCAAATTTGAGAAGAACAGTCTTAGTGAACGGCCTCTTGAGTGGAAATCTGTAACTCTCTGAGATGAATTATCAGAACACAAAGCAGTTTCTTTTCGGATTTAATCTTACTATTTTTCCTTTTTCAACATAGCCCTCTGTAGCCTTCCAAAAATCACTTTGCAAATTACACAAGAACAGTCTTTGTGAAAGACTTCTTGAAGGGAAAGCCGTAACTCCCTGAGATGAATTAACAGAACACAAAGCAGTTTCTCAGAAAGCTTCTTTTCAGTTTTTATCTTAGGATATTTCCTTTTTCAGCATAGCCCTCTATGAGCTTCCAAAAATATTTGCAAATTCCACAAGAACAGTCTTAGCGAAAGGATTCTCGATGGGAAAGCTGTAACTCTGTGAGATGAACTAACAGAACACAAAGCGGTTTCTCAGAAACCTTCTTTTCGTTTTTTATCTTAGGATATTTCCTTTTACAGCAAAGCCCACTATGGGCTTCCAAATATCACTTTGCAAATTCCAGAAGAACAGTCTTAGAGAAAGGCTTCTTGAGGGTAAAACTGTAACTCTGTAAGATGAATTAACATAACACAAAACATTTTCTCAGAAACCTACTTTTCAGTTTTTACCTTAGGATATTTCCTTTTTCACCATAGTCCTCTATGGGATTCCAAATATCACTTTGCAAATTCCACATGAACAGTCTTAGCGAAAGGCTTCTTGAGGGGAAAGCTGTAACTCTGTGAGATGAATTAAGAGAACACAAAGCAGTTTCCTAGAAAGATTCTTTCCAGTATTTAACGCAACATATTTCCATTTTCTCCGTAGCCCTGTATGGGCTTTCAACTATCACCTTGCAAATTCCACAGGAACAGTCTTAGTGAATGGCTTCTTGAGGGGAAAGCTGTAACTCTGTGAGATGAATTAAGAGGACACAATGCATTTTCTCAGAAAGCTTCTTTTCGGTTTTATCTTAGGATATATCCTTTTTTGGCATAACCCTCTATGGGCTTCCAATATCGCATTGCAAATTCCACAAGAACAGGCTCAGTGAACGGCTGCTGGAGGGTAAACTGTAATTCTGTGAGATGAATTACCAGAACATAAAGCAGTTTCTCAGAAAGCTTCTTTGCAGTTTTTAACGGAGGATATTTCCTTTTTCACCATAGCCCTATATGGGCTTCCAAATATCACTTTGCAAGTTCTACAAGAACAATCTTAGCGAAAGGCTTCTGAGGGAAAAGCTGTAATTCTGTGAGATGAATTAACAGAACACAAAGCAGTTTCTCAGCAATCTTCTTTCCAGTTTTTAACGGTGGATATTTCCTTTTTAACCATAGCCCTCTAAGGGCTTCCAAATATCACTTTGCAAATTCCACAAGAACAGTCTTAGCGAGAGGGTTCTTGAGGGGAAAGCTGTAACTCGGTGAGATGTATTAACAGAACACACGGCAGTTTCTCAGAATGCTTCTTTCCAGTTTTTAACGGAAGATATTTTCATTTTCACCATAGCCTTCTATGAGCTTCCAAATATCACTTTGCAAATTTCACAAGAACAGTCTTGGTGAACGACTTCTTGAGGGGAAAGCTGTAACTCTGTGAGATAAACTAACACAACACAAAGCAGTTTCTCAGACAGTTTCTTTTCGGTTTTTATCTTAGGATATTTCCATTTTCACAATAGCCCTCTATGGGCTCCCAAATATCATTTTGCAAGTTTCACAAGAACAGTCTTAGTGAACGACTTCTTGAGGGGAAATCTCTAACTCTGTGAGATGAATTTACAGAACACAATGCAGTTTCACAGAAAGCTTCATTTCAGTTTTTATCTTAGGATGTTTTCTTTTTCACCATAGCCTTCAATGGGACTCCAAATATCACTTTGCAAATTCCACAAGAAAAGTCTTAGTGAACGGCTTCTTGAGGGGAAAGTTGTAACTCTGTGAGATGAATTAACAGAACACAAAGCAGTTTCTCAGAAAGCTTATTTCCAGTTTTTACCCGAAGATTTTTCCTTTTTCCCCATAGCCCACTATGGGCTTCCAAATATCACTTTGCAAATTCCACAAGAACAGCCTTAGAGAAAGGTTTCTTGAGAGGAAAGCTGTAACTCGGTGAGATGTATGAACAGAACCCACGGCAGTTTCTCAGAAAGCTTCTTTCCAGTTTTTAACGGAAGATATTTCCTTTTTCACCATATCTCTGTAAGGGTTTCCAAATATCAGTTTGAAAATTTCACAAGAATAGTCCTAGTGAACGGCTTCTTGAGGGGAAAGCTGTAACTCTGTGAGATGAATTAAGAGAACACAAAGCAATTTCTCAGAAAGCTTCTATCCAATTTTTAACTGAAGATATTTCCTTTTTCACCATAGCCTTGTACGGGCTTCCAAATATCACTTTGCAAATTCCACAAGAACACTCTTAGCGAAAGGATTCTTTCAGGGAAAGCTGTATCTCTGTGAGATGAATTAACAGAACACAAAGCAGTTCCTCAGAAAGCTTCTTTCCAGTTTTTAACGGAAGATATTTCCGTTTTCCCCATATCTCTCTGGGATTCCAAATATCACGTTGCAAATTACACAAGAACAGTCTTAGGGAACGGCTTCTTGAGGGGAAAGCTGTCACACAGTGAGATGAATTAATAGAACACAAAGCAGTTTCACAGAAAGCTTCTTTCCAGTTTTTATCTGAGGACATTTCCTTTTTCACCGTAGTCCACTATGGGCTTCCAAATATCACTTTGCAAATTCCACAAGAACAGTCTTAGCGAAAGGCTTTTAGAGGGAAATGTTGTAACTCTGTCAGATGAATTAACAGAACACAAAGCAGTTTCTCAGAAAGCGTCTTTCCAGTTTTTAACGGAAAATAATTCCTTTTTCACCATAGCCCTCTATGGGATTCTAAATATCACTTTCAAATTTGAGAAGAACAGTCTTAGTGAACGGCCTCTTGAGTGGAAATCTGTAACTCTCTGAGATGAATTATCAGAACACAAAGCAGTTTCTCAAAAAGTTTCTTTTCGGATTTAATCTTACTATTTTTCCTTTTTCAACATAGCCCTCTGTGGCCTTCCAAATATCACTTTGCAAATTACACAAGAACAGTCTTTGTGAAAGTCTTCTTGAAGGGAAAGCCGTAACTCCCTGAGATGAATTAACAGAACACAAAGCAGTTTCTCAGAAAGCTTCTTTTCAGTTTTTATCTTAGGATGTTTCCTTTTTCAGCATAGCCCTCTATGAGCTTCCAAAAATATTTGCAAATTCCACAAGAACAGTCTTAGCGAAAGGATTCTCGATGGGAAAGCTGTAACTCTGTGAGATGAACTAACAGAACACAAAGCGGTTTCTCAGAAACCTTCTTTTCGTTTTTTATCTTAGGATATTTCCTTTTACAGCAAAGCCCACTATGGGCTTCCAAATATCACTTTGCAAATTCCAGAAGAACAGTCTTAGAGAAAGGCTTCTTGAGGGTAAAACTGTAACTCTGTAAGATGAATTAACATAACACAAAACATTTTCTCAGAAACCTACTTTTCAGTTTTTACCTTAGGATATTTCCTTTTTCACCATAGTCCTCTATGGGATTCCAAATATCACTTTGCAAATTCCACATGAACAGTCTTAGCGAAAGGCTTCTTGAGGGGAAAGCTGTAACTCTGTGAGATGAATTAAGAGAACACAAAGCAGTTTCCTAGAAAGATTCTTTCCAGTATTTAACGCAACATATTTCCATTTTCTCCGTGGCCCTGTATGGGCTTTCAACTATCACCTTGCAAATTCCACAGGAACAGTCTTAGTGAATGGCTTCTTGAGGGGAAAGCTGTAACTCTGTGAGATGAATTAAGAGGACACAATGCATTTTCTCAGAAAGCTTCTTTTCGGTTTTTATCTTAGGATATATCCTTTTTCGCCATAACCCTCTATGGGCTTCCAATATCGCATTGCAAATTCCACAAGAACAGGCTCAGTGAACGGCTGCTGGAGGGTAAACTGTAATTCTGTGAGATGAATTAACAGAACATAAAGCAGTTTCTCAGAAAGCTTCTTTTCGGTTTTTATCTTAGGATATATCCTTTTTCGCCATAACCCTCTATGGGCTTCCAATATCGCATTGCAAATTCCACAAGAACAGGCTCAGTGAACGGCTGCTGGAGGGTAAACTGTAATTCTGTGAGATGAATTAACAGAACATAAAGCAGTTTCTCAGAAAGCTTCTTTGCAGTTTTTAACGGAGGATATTTCCTTTTTCACCATAGCCCTATATGGGCTTCCAAATATCACTTTGCAAGTTCTACAAGAACAATCTTAGCGAAAGGCTTCTGAGGGAAAAGCTGTAATTCTGTGAGATGAATTAACAGAACACAAAGCAGTTTCTCAGCAATCTTCTTTCCAGTTTTTAACGGTGGATATTTCCTTTTTAACCATAGCCCTCTAAGGGCTTCCAAATATCACTTTGCAAATTCCACAAGAACAGTCTTAGCGAGAGGGTTCTTGAGGGGAAAGCTGTAACTCGGTGAGATGTATTAACAGAACACACGGCAGTTTCTCAGAATGCTTCTTTCCAGTTTTTAACGGAAGATATTTTCATTTTCACCATAGCCTTCTATGAGCTTCCAAATATCACTTTGCAAATTTCACAAGAACAGTCTTGGTGAACGACTTCTTGAGGGGAAAGCTGTAACTCTGTGAGATAAACTAACACAACACAAAGCAGTTTCTCAGACAGTTTCTTTTCGGTTTTTATCTTAGGATATTTCCATTTTCACAATAGCCCTCTATGGGCTTCCAAATATCATTTTGCAAGTTTCACAAGAACAGTCTTAGTGAACGACTTCTTGAGGGGAAATCTCTAACTCTGTGAGATGAATTTACAGAACACAATGCAGTTTCACAGAAAGCTTCATTTCAGTTTTTATCTTAGGATGTTTTCTTTTTCACCATAGCCTTCAATGGGACTCCAAATATCACTTTGCAAATTCCACAAGAAAAGTCTTAGTGAACGGCTTCTTGAGGGGAAAGTTGTAACTCTGTGAGATGAATTAACAGAACACAAAGCAGTTTCTCAGAAAGCTTATTTCCAGTTTTTACCCGAAGATTTTTCCTTTTTCACCATAGCCCACTATGGGCTTCCAAATATCACTTTGCAAATTCCACAAGAACAGCCTTAGAGAAAGGTTTCTTGAGAGGAAAGCTGTAACTCGGTGAGATGTATGAACAGAACTCACGGCAGTTTCTCGGAAAGCTTCTTTCCAGTTTTTAACGGAAGATATTTCCTTTTTCACCATATCTCTGTAAGGGTTTCCAAATATCAGTTTGAAAATTTCACAGGAATAGTCCTAGTGAACGGCTTCTTGAGGGGAAAGCTGTAACTCTGTGAGATGAATTAAGAGAACACAAAGCAATTTCTCAGAAAGCTTCTATCCAATTTTTAACTGAAGATATTTCCTTTTTCACCATAGCCTTGTACGGGCTTCCAAATATCACTTTACATATTCCACAAGAACAGTCTTCGCGAAAGGCTTCTTGAGGGAAAAGATGTAAATCTGTGAGATGTATTAACAGAACACAAAACAGTTTCTCAGAAACCTTCTTTTCAGTTTCTGTCTTAGGATATTTCCTTTTTCACCATAGCCCTCTATGGCTTTATAAATATCACTTTGAATATTTCACAGGAATAGTCTTAGTGAACGACTTCTTGAGGGGAAAGCTGTAACTCTGTGATATGAACTAACAAAACAGAAAGAAGTTTCTCAGAAAGCTTCTTTTCGGTTTTTAACGGAAGATATTTCCTTTTTCAACATGGCCCTCTAAGGGCTTGCAAAAGGCTTCTGGAGAGGAAAGCTGTAACTCTGTGTGATAAATTAACAGAACACAAAGCAGTTTCTCAGAAATCTTCTTTCCAGTTTTTAACGGAAGAAATTTCCTTTATCACCTTAGAGCTATATGTGCTTCCAAACATGACTTTGCAGATTCCACAAGAACAGTCTTAGCGAAACGTTTCTTGAGGGGAAAGCTGTAACTCTGTGAGATGAATTAACAGAACACAAAGCAGTTTCTCAGAAAGTTTCTTTCAAGTTTTTAACTGAAGATATTTCCTTTTCACCACAGCACTCTATGGGCTTCCAAATATCACTTTGCAAATCCCACAAGAACAGTCTCAGCGAAGGGCTATTTGAGAGGAAAGCAGTATCTCGGTGAGATGTATAACCAGAACACACGGCAGTTTCTTAGAAAGCTTCTTTCCAGTTTTTAACGGAAGATATTTCTTTTTCACCATAACCCTCTATGGGATTCCAAATATCACTTTGGAAATAACAAAAAACAGTCTTACCGAAAGGCTTCTAGAGGGGAAACCTGTAACTCTGTGAGATGAATTAACAGAACACAAAGTAGTTTCTCAGAAATATTCCTTCCAGTTTTTAACGGAAGATATTTCCTTTTTCACCATAGCCTTCTATGGGCTTCAAAATATCACATTGCAAATTACACAAGAACAGGCTTACCGAAAGCCTTTTTGAGGGGAAAGCTGTAACTCTGTGAGATGAATTAACAGAACACAAAGCAGATTTTCAGAAAGCTTATTTTCAGATTCTATCTTAGGATAATTCCTTTTTCAAAATAGCCTTCTATGGGCTTCCAAATATCACTTTGCAAATTCCACAAGAACAGTCTTAGCGAAAGGCTTCTGGAGGAGAAGCTGTAACTCTGTGAGATGAATTAACAGAACAAATAGCAATTTCTCAGAAATCTTCTTTCCAGTTTTTAACGGAAGAAATTTCCTTTTTCACAATAGACCTCTATGGACTTCCAAATATCACTTTGCAAATCCCACAACAACAGTCTTAGCGAAAGTCTTCTTGAGGGGAAAGCTGTAACTCGGTGAGGTGCATTAAGAGAACACATGGCAGTTTCTCAGAAAGCTTATTTCCAGTTTTTAAGGGAATATATTTCCTTTTTCACCATAGCTCTCTAAGGGATTACAAATATCAGTTTGCAAATTTCACAAGAACAGTCTTAGTGAAGGGCTTCTTGAGGGGAAAGCTGTAACACAGTGAGATGAACTAACACAACACAAAGCAGTTTCTCTGACAGCTTCTTTTCGGTTTTTATCTTAGGGTATTTCCATTTTCAAAATAGCCCTCTATGGGCTTCCAAGTATCACATTGCAAATTCCACAAGAACATTTTTATAGAAAGGCTTCTTGAGGGTAGAGCTGTAACTCGGTGAGATGTATTAACAGAACACACGGCAGTTTCTTAGAGAGCTTCTTTCCAGTTCTTAACGGAAGTTATTACCCTTTTCACCATAGCCCTCCATGGGCTTCCAAATATCACTTTGCAAATTCCACTAGAACAGTCTTAGCGAAAGGCTTCTGGAGGGGAAATCTGTAACTCTGTGAGATGAATTAACAGAATAAAAAGCAGTTTCTCACAAATCTTCTTTCCAGTTTTTAACGGAAGATGTTTCGTTTTTCACCATAGTCCTCTATGGGCTTCCAAATATCACTTTGAAAATTCCACAAGAACAGTCTTAGCGAAAGGTTTCTTGAGGGGGAAGCTGTAACTCTGTGAGATGAATTAACAGAACACAAAGCAGTCTCTCAGAAAGCTTCTTTCCAGTATTTAACTGAAGATAATTCCTTTTTCACTATAGCCCTCTATGGGCTTCCAAATATCACTTTGGAAATCCCACAAGAACAGTCTTAGCGAAAGGCTTCTTGAGAGGAAAGCTGTAACTCGGTCATATGTACTAACAGAACACACCGCATTTTCTCAGAATGGTTCTTTCCAGTTTTTAACGGAAGATATTTCCTTTTTCACCATAGTCCACTATGGGTATCCAAATATCACTTTCCAAATTTCACAAAACTGTCTTAGTGAACGTCTTCTTGAGAGGAAATCTGTAGCTCTGTGCGATGAACTAACAGAACACAAAGCAGTTTTTTAGACAGCTTCTTTTCGGTTAGTATCTTAGGATATTTCCGTTTTCACAATAGCCTTCTATGGGCTTCCACATATCACTTTGGAAATTCCTCAAAAACAGTCTTAGTGGAAGGCTTCTTGAGGGGAAAGCTGTAACTCTTTGAGATGAATTAACAGAACACAAAGCAGTTTCTCGGAAAGCTTCTTTTCATTTTTAAACTGAAGGTATTTCCTTTTTCACCATAATTCTCTCTGGGCTTCCAAATATCACTTTGCAAATTTCACAATTACAGTGTTAGCGAAAGGTGTCTGGAGGGGAAAGCTGTAACTCTTTGAGATGAATTAACAGAACACAAAGCAGTTTCTCGGAAAGCTTCTTTTCATTTTTTAACTGAAGATATTTCCTTTTTCACCATAGTTCTCTCTGGGCTTCCAAATATCACTTTGCAAATTCCACAAGAACAGTGTTAGCGAAAGGTGTCTGGAGGGGAAAGCTGTAACCCTGTGAGATGCATTAACAGAACACAAAGCAGTTTCTCAGAAATCTTCTTTCCAGTTTTTAACGGAAGATATTTCCTTTTTCACCTTAGCCCTCTATAGGTTTCCAAATATCGCTTTGCAAATTCCCCAAGAACAGTCTTAGCGAAAGGCTTCTTGAGGGGAAAGCTGTAACTTTGTGAGACGAATTAACAGAACACAAAGCAATTTCTCACAAAGCTTCTTTTCAGTTTTTATCTTACGATGTTTCCTTTTTCAACATAGCCCTCTATGGGTTTCCAAATATCACTTTGCAAATTCCACAAGAACAGTCTTAGTGAACGATTTCTTGAGGGGAAAGCTGTAACTCTGTGAGATAAACTAACACAACACAGAGCAGTTTCTCAGACAGCTTCTTTTCGGTTTTTATCTTAGGATATTTCCATTTTCACCATAGCCTTCTATGGGCTTCCAAATATCGCTTTGCAAATTCCACAAGAAAAGTCTTAGTGAACGACTTCTTGAGGGGAAAGCTGTAACTCTGTGAGATAAACTAACACAACACAAAGCAGTTTCTCAGAAAGCTTCTTTCCAGTTTTTAACGGAGGATATTTCCTATTATTCCATAGCCCTCTGTGGGATTCCAAATATCACTTTGCAAATTTCACAAGAACAGTGTAAGCGAAAGATTTCCTGAGGGGAAAGTTGTAACTCTGTGAGATGAATTAACAGAACACAAAGCAGTTTTTCAACAAGCTTCTTTTCAGTTTCTAACGGAAGATACTTCCTTTTTCAACATATTCTTCTATGGGCTTCCAAATATCGCTTTGCAAATTCAACAAGAACAGTCTTAGCGAAAGGGTTTTAGAGGGAAATGTTGTAACTATGTGAGATGAATTCACAGAACACAAAGCAGTTTCTCAGAAAGCTTCTTTTCAGTTTTTATCTTACGATATTTCCTTTTTCACCATAGCCCTCTATGGGCTTCCAAATCTCACTTTGCAAATTCCACAAGAACAGTCTTAGCGAAAGAATTATTGAGGGGAAAGCTGTAACTCTGTGAGGTGAATTAACAGAACAAAAGGGAGTTTCTCAGAAAGATTCTTTCCGCTTTTTAACTCAAGATATTTCCTTTTTCACCATAGTCCTCTATGGGCTTCCAAATATCAATTTGCACATTCGACAACAACAGCCTTAGCGAAAGGCTTCCTGAGGGAAATGTTGTAACTCTGTCAGATGAATTAACAGAACACAAAGCAGTTTCTCAGAAAGCGTCTTTCCAGTTTTTAACGGAAAATAATTCCTTTTTCACCATAGCCCTCTATGGGATTCTAAATATCACTTTCAAATTTGAGAAGAACAGTCTTAGTGAACGGCCTCTTGAGTGGAAATCTGTAACTCTCTGAGATGAATTATCAGAACACAAAGCAGTTTCTTTTCGGATTTAATCTTACTATTTTTCCTTTTTCAACATAGCCCTCTGTAGCCTTCCAAAAATCACTTTGCAAATTACACAAGAACAGTCTTTGTGAAAGACTTCTTGAAGGGAAAGCCGTAACTCCCTGAGATGAATTAACAGAACACAAAGCAGTTTCTCAGAAAGCTTCTTTTCAGTTTTTATCTTAGGATATTTCCTTTTTCAGCATAGCCCTCTATGAGCTTCCAAAAATATTTGAAAATTCCACAAGAACAGTCTTAGCGAAAGGATTCTCGATGGGAAAGCTGTAACTCTGTGAGATGAACTAACAGAACACAAAGCGGTTTCTCAGAAACCTTCTTTTCGTTTTTTATCTTAGGATATTTCCTTTTACAGCAAAGCCCACTATGGGCTTCCAAATATCACTTTGCAAATTCCAGAAGAACAGTCTTAGAGAAAGGCTTCTTGAGGGTAAAACTGTAACTCTGTAAGATGAATTAACATAACACAAAACATTTTCTCAGAAACCTACTTTTCAGTTTTTACCTTAGGATATTTCCTTTTTCACCATAGTCCTCTATGGGATTCCAAATATCACTTTGCAAATTCCACATGAACAGTCTTAGCGAAAGGCTTCTTGAGGGGAAAGCTGTAACTCCGTGAGATGAATTAAGAGAACACAAAGCAGTTTCCTAGAAAGATTCTTTCCAGTATTTAACGCAACATATTTCCATTTTCTCCGTAGCCCTGTATGGGCTTTCAACTATCACCTTGCAAATCCCACAGGAACAGTCTTAGTGAATGGCTTCTTGAGGGGAAAGCTGTAACTCTGTGAGATGAATTAAGAGGACACAATGCATTTTCTCAGAAAGCTTCTTTTCGGTTTTATCTTAGGATATATCCTTTTTTGCCATAACCCTCTATGGGCTTCCAATATCGCATTGCAAATTCCACAAGAACAGGCTCAGTGAACGGCTGCTGGAGGGTAAACTGTAATTCTGTGAGATGAATTAACAGAACATAAAGCAGTTTCTCAGAAAGCTTCTTTGCAGTTTTTAACGGAGGATATTTCCTTTTTCACCGTAGCCCTATATGGGCTTCCAAATATCACTTTGCAAGTTCTACAAGAACAATCTTAGCGAAAGGCTTCTGAGGGAAAAGCTGTAATTCTGTGAGATGAATTAACAGAACACAAAGCAGTTTCTCAGCAATCTTCTTTCCAGTTTTTAACGGTGGATATTTCCTTTTTAACCATAGCCCTCTAAGGGCTTCCAAATATCACTTTGCAAATTCCACAAGAACAGTCTTAGCGAGAGGGTTCTTGAGGGGAAAGCTGTAACTCGGTGAGATGTATTAACAGAACACACGGCAGTTTCTCAGAATGCTTCTTTCCAGTTTTTAACGGAAGATATTTTCATTTTCACCATAGCCTTCTATGAGCTTCCAAATATCACTTTGCAAATTTCACAAGAACAGTCTTGGTGAACGACTTCTTGAGGGGAAAGCTGTAACTCTGTGAGATAAACTAACACAACACAAAGCAGTTTCTCAGACAGTTTCTTTTCGGTTTTTATCTTAGGATATTTCCATTTTCACAATAGCCCTCTATGGGCTTCCAAATATCATTTTGCAAGTTTCACAAGAACAGTCTTAGTGAACGACTTCTTGAGGGGAAATCTCTAACTCTGTGAGATGAATTTACAGAACACAATGCAGTTTCACAGAAAGCTTCATTTCAGTTTTTATCTTAGGATGTTTTCTTTTTCACCATAGCCTTCAATGGGACTCCAAATATCACTTTGCAAATTCCACAAGAAAAGTCTTAGTGAACGGCTTCTTGAGGGGAAAGTTGTAACTCTGTGAGATGAATTAACAGAACACAAAGCAGTTTCTCAGAAAGCTTATTTCCAGTTTTTACCCGAAGATTTTTCCTTTTTCACCATAGCCCACTATGGGCTTCCAAATATCACTTTGCAAATTCCACAAGAACAGCCTTAGAGAAAGGTTTCTTGAGAGGAAAGCTGTAACTCGGTGAGATGTATGAACAGAACTCACGGCAGTTTCTCGGAAAGCTTCTTTCCAGTTTTTAACGGAAGATATTTCCTTTTTCACCATATCTCTGTAAGGGTTTCCAAATATCAGTTTGAAAATTTCACAAGAATAGTCCTAGTGAACGGCTTCTTGAGGGGAAAGCTGTAACTCTGTGAGATGAATTAAGAGAACACAAAGCAATTTCTCAGAAAGCTTCTATCCAATTTTTAACTGAAGATATTTCCTTTTTCACCATAGCCTTGTACGGGCTTCCAAATATCACTTTGCAAATTCCACAAGAACACTCTTAGCGAAAGGATTTTTTCAGGGAAAGCTGTAACTCTGTGAGATGAATTAACAGAACACAAAGCAGTTCCTCAGAAAGCTTCTTTCCAGTTTTTAACGGAAGATATTTCCGTTTTCCCCATATCTCTCTGGGATTCCAAATATCACGTTGCAAATTACACAAGAACAGTCTTAGGGAACGGCTTCTTGAGGGGAAAGCTGTCACACAGTGAGATGAATTAATAGAACACAAAGCAGTTTCACAGAAAGCTTCTTTCCAGTTTTTATCTGAGGACATTTCCTTTTTCACCGTAGTCCACTATGGGCTTCCAAATATCACTTTGCAAATTCCACAAGAACAGTCTTAGCGAAAGGCTTTTAGAGGGAAATGTTGTAACTCTGTCAGATGAATTAACAGAACACAAAGCAGTTTCTCAGAAAGCGTCTGTCCAGTTTTTAACGGAAAATAATTCCTTTTTCACCATAGCCCTCTATGGGATTCTAAATATCACTTTCAAATTTGAGAAGAACAGTCTTAGTGAACGGCCTCTTGAGTGGAAATCTGTAACTCTCTGAGATGAATTATCAGAACACAAAGCAGTTTCTCAAAAAGTTTCTTTTCGGATTTAATCTTACTATTTTTCCTTTTTCAACATAGCCCTCTGTGGCCTTCCAAATATCACTTTGCAAATTACACAAGAACAGTCTTTGTGAAAGACTTCTTGAAGGGAAAGCCGTAACTCCCTGAGATGAATTATCAGAACACAAAGCAGTTTCTCAGAAAGCTTCTTTTCAGTTTTTATCTTAGGATATTTCCTTTTTCAGCATAGCCCTCTATGAGCTTACAAAAATTTTTGCAAATTCCACAAGAACAGTCTTAGCGAAAGGATTCTCGATGGGAAAGCTGTAACTCTGTGAGATGAACTAACAGAACACAAAGCGGTTTCTCAGAAACCTTCTTTTCGTTTTTTATCTTAGGATATTTCCTTTTACAGCAAAGCCCACTATGGGCTTCCAAATATCACTTTGCAAATTCCAGAAGAACAGTCTTAGAGAAAGGCTTCTTGAGGGTAAAACTGTAACTCTGTAAGATGAATTAACATAACACAAAACATTTTCTCAGAAACCTACTTTTCAGTTTTTACCTTAGGATATTTCCTTTTTCACCATAGTCCTCTATGGGATTCCAAATATCACTTTGCAAATTCCACATGAACAGTCTTAGCGAAAGCCTTCTTGAGGGGAAAGCTGTAACTCTGTGAGATGAATTAAGAGAACACAAAGCAGTTTCCTAGAAAGATTCTTTCCAGTATTTAACGCAACATATTTCCATTTTCTCCGTAGCCCTGTATGGGCTTTCAACTATCACCTTGCAAATTCCACAGGAACAGTCTTAGTGAATGGCTTCTTGAGGGGAAAGCTGTAACTCTGTGAGATGAATTAAGAGGACACAATGCATTTTCTCAGAAAGCTTCTTTTCGGTTTTTATCTTAGGATATATCCTTTTTCGCCATAACCCTCTATGGGCTTCCAATATCGCATTGCAAATTCCACAAGAACAGGCTCAGTGAACGGCTGCTGGAGGGTAAACTGTAATTCTGTGAGATGAATTAACAGAACATAAAGCAGTTTCTCAGAAAGCTTCTTTTCGGTTTTTATCTTAGGATATATCCTTTTTCGCCATAACCCTCTATGGGCTTCCAATATCGCATTGCAAATTCCACAAGAACAGGCTCAGTGAACGGCTGCTGGAGGGTAAACTGTAATTCTGTGAGATGAATTAACAGAACATAAAGCAGTTTCTCAGAAAGCTTCTTTTCGGTTTTTATCTTAGGATATATCCTTTTTCACAATAACCCTCTATGGGCTTCCAATATCGCATTGCAAATTCCACAAGAACAGGCTCAGTGAACGGCTGCTGGAGGGTAAACTGTAATTCTGTGAGATGAATTAACAGAACATAAAGCAGTTTCTCAGAAAGCTTCTTTGCAGTTTTTAACGGAGGATATTTCCTTTTTCACCATAGCCCTATATGGGCTTCCAAATATCACTTTGCAAGTTCTACAAGAACAATCTTAGCGAAAGGCTTCTGAGGGAAAAGCTGTAATTCTGTGAGATGAATTAACAGAACACAAAGCAGTTTCTCAGCAATCTTCTTTCCAGTTTTTAACGGTGGATATTTCCTTTTTAACCATAGCCCTCTAAGGGCTTCCAAATATCACTTTGCAAATTCCACAAGAACAGTCTTAGCGAGAGGGTTCTTGAGGGGAAAGCTGTAACTCGGTGAGATGTATTAACAGAACACACGGCAGTTTCTCAGAATGCTTCTTTCCAGTTTTTAACGGAAGATATTTTCATTTTCACCATAGCCTTCTATGAGCTTCCAAATATCACTTTGCAAATTTCACAAGAACAGTCTTGGTGAACGACTTCTTGAGGGGAAAGCTGTAACTCTGTGAGATAAACTAACACAACACAAAGCAGTTTCTCAGACAGTTTCTTTTCGGTTTTTATCTTAGGATATTTCCATTTTCACAATAGCCCTCTATGGGCTTCCAAATATCATTTTGCAAGTTTCACAAGAACAGTCTTAGTGAACGACTTCTTGAGGGGAAATCTCTAACTCTGTGAGATGAATTTACAGAACACAATGCAGTTTCACAGAAAGCTTCATTTCAGTTTTTATCTTGGGATGTTTCCTTTTTCACCATAGCCTTCAATGGGACTCCAAATATCACTTTGCAAATTCCACAAGAAAAGTCTTAGTGAACGGCTTCTTGAGGGGAAAGTTGTAACTCTGTGAGATGAATTAACAGAACACAAAGCAGTTTCTCAGAAAGCTTATTTCCAGTTTTTACCCGAAGATTTTTCCTTTTTCACCATAGCCCACTATGGGCTTCCAAATATCACTTTGCAAATTCCACAAGAACAGCCTTAGAGAAAGGTTTCTTGAGAGGAAAGCTGTAACTCGGTGAGATGTATGAACAGAACTCACGGCAGTTTCTCAGAAAGCTTCTTTCCAGTTTTTAACGGAAGATATTTCCTTTTTCACCATATCTCTGTAAGGGTTTCCAAATATCAGTTTGAAAATTTCACAAGAATAGTCCTAGTGAACGGCTTCTTGAGGGGAAAGCTGTAACTCTGTGAGATGAATTAAGAGAACACAAAGCAATTTCTCAGAAAGCTTCTATCCAATTTTTAACTGAAGATATTTCCTTTTTCACCATAGCCTTGTACGGGCTTCCAAATATCACTTTACATATTCCACAAGAACAGTCTTCGCGAAAGGCTTCTTGAGGGAAAAGATGTAAATCTGTGAGATGTATTAACAGAACACAAAACAGTTTCTCAGAAACCTTCTTTTCAGTTTCTGTCTTAGGATATTTCCTTTTTCACCATAGCCCTCTATGGCTTTATAAATATCACTTTGAATATTTCACAAGAATAGTCTTAGTGAACGACTTCTTGAGGGGAAAGCTGTAACTCTGTGATATGAACTAACAAAACAGAAAGAAGTTTCTCAGAAAGCTTCTTTTCGGTTTTTAACGGAAGATATTTCCTTTTTCAACATGGCCCTCTAAGGGCTTGCAAAAGGCTTCTGGAGAGGAAAGCTGTAACTCTGTGTGATAAATTAACAGAACACAAAGCAGTTTCTCAGAAATCTTCTTTCCTGTTTTTAACGGAAGAAATTTCCTTTATCACCTTAGAGCTATATGTGCTTCCAAACATGACTTTGCAGATTCCACAAGAACAGTCTTAGCGAAACGTTTCTTGAGGGGAAAGCTGTAACTCTGTGAGATGAATTAACAGAACACAAAGCAGTTTCTCAGAAAGTTTCTTTCAAGTTTTTAACTGAAGATATTTCCTTTTCACCACAGCACTCTATGGGCTTCCAAATATCACTTTGCAAATCCCACAAGAACAGTCTCAGCGAAGGGCTATTTGAGAGGAAAGCAGTATCTCGGTGAGATGTATAACCAGAACACACGGCAGTTTCTTAGAAAGCTTCTTTCCAGTTTTTAACGGAAGATATTTCTTTTTCACCATAACCCTCTATGGGATTCCAAATATCACTTTGGAAATAACAAAAAACAGTCTTACCGAAAGGCTTCTAGAGGGGAAACCTGTAACTCTGTGAGATGAATTAACAGAACACAAAGTAGTTTCTCAGAAATATTCCTTCCAGTTTTTAACGGAAGATATTTCCTTTTTCACCATAGCCTTCTATGGGCTTCAAAATATCACATTGCAAATTACACAAGAACAGGCTTACCGAAAGCCTTTTTGAGGGGAAAGCTGTAACTCTGTGAGATGAATTAACAGAACACAAAGCAGATTTTCAGAAAGCTTATTTTCAGATTCTATCTTAGGATAATTCCTTTTTCAAAATAGCCTTCTATGGGCTTCCAAATATCACTTTGCAAATTCCACAAGAACAGTCTTAGCGAAAGGCTTCTGGAGGAGAAGCTGTAACTCTGTGAGATGAATTAACAGAACAAATAGCAATTTCTCAGAAATCTTCTTTCCAGTTTTTAACGGAAGAAATTTCCTTTTTCACAATAGACCTCTATGGACTTCCAAATATCACTTTGCAAATCCCACAACAACAGTCTTAGCGAAAGTCTTCTTGAGGGGAAAGCTGTAACTCGGTGAGGTGCATTAAGAGAACACATGGCAGTTTCTCAGAAAGCTTATTTCCAGTTTTTAAGGGAATATATTTCCTTTTTCACCATAGCTCTCTAAGGGATTACAAATATCAGTTTGCAAATTTCACAAGAACAGTCTTAGTGAAGGGCTTCTTGAGGGGAAAGCTGTAACACAGTGAGATGAACTAACACAACACAAAGCAGTTTCTCTGACAGCTTCTTTTCGGTTTTTATCTTAGGGTATTTCCATTTTCAAAATAGCCCTCTATGGGCTTCCAAGTATCACATTGCAAATTCCACAAGAACATTTTTATAGAAAGGCTTCTTGAGGGTAGAGCTGTAACTCGGTGAGATGTATTAACAGAACACACGGCAGTTTCTTAGAAAGCTTCTTTCCAGTTCTTAACGGAAGTTATTACCCTTTTCACCATAGCCCTCCATGGGCTTCCAAATATCACTTTGCAAATTCCACTAGAACAGTCTTAGCGAAAGGCTTCTGGAGGGGAAATCTGTAACTCTGTGAGATGAATTAACAGAATAAAAAGCAGTTTCTCACAAATCTTCTTTCCAGTTTTTAACGGAAGATGTTTCGTTTTTCACCATAGTCCTCTATGGGCTTCCAAATATCACTTTGAAAATTCCACAAGAACAGTCTTAGCGAAAGGTTTCTTGAGGGGGAAGCTGTAACTCTGTGAGATGAATTAACAGAACACAAAGCAGTCTCTCAGAAAGCTTCTTTCCAGTATTTAACTGAAGATAATTCCTTTTTCACTATAGCCCTCTATGGGCTTCCAAATATCACTTTGGAAATCCCACAAGAACAGTCTTAGCGAAAGGCTTCTTGAGAGGAAAGCTGTAACTCGGTCATATGTACTAACAGAACACACCGCATTTTCTCAGAATGGTTCTTTCCAGTTTTTAACGGAAGATATTTCCTTTTTCACCATAGTCCACTATGGGTATCCAAATATCACTTTCCAAATTTCACAAAACTGTCTTAGTGAACGTCTTCTTGAGAGGAAATCTGTAGCTCTGTGCGATGAACTAACAGAACACAAAGCAGTTTTTTAGACAGCTTCTTTTCGGTTAGTATCTTAGGATATTTCCGTTTTCACAATAGCCTTCTATGGGCTTCCACATATCACTTTGGAAATTCCTCAAAAACAGTCTTAGTGGAAGGCTTCTTGAGGGGAAAGCTGTAACTCTTTGAGATGAATTAACAGAACACAAAGCAGTTTCTCGGAAAGCTTCTTTTCATTTTTAAACTGAAGGTATTTCCTTTTTCACCATAATTCTCTCTGGGCTTCCAAATATCACTTTGCAAATTTCACAATTACAGTGTTAGCGAAAGGTGTCTGGAGGGGAAAGCTGTAACTCTTTGAGATGAATTAACAGAACACAAAGCAGTTTCTCGGAAAGCTTCTTTTCATTTTTTAACTGAAGATATTTCCTTTTTCACCATAGTTCTCTCTGGGCTTCCAAATATCACTTTGCAAATTCCACAAGAACAGTGTTAGCGAAAGGTGTCTGGAGGGGAAAGCTGTAACCCTGTGAGATGCATTAACAGAACACAAAGCAGTTTCTCAGAAATCTTCTTTCCAGTTTTTAACGGAAGATATTTCCTTTTTCACCTTAGCCCTCTATAGGTTTCCAAATATCGCTTTGCAAATTCCCCAAGAACAGTCTTAGCGAAAGGCTTCTTGAGGGGAAAGCTGTAACTTTGTGAGACGAATTAACAGAACACAAAGCAATTTCTCACAAAGCTTCTTTTCAGTTTTTATCTTACGATGTTTCCTTTTTCAACATAGCCCTCTATGGGTTTCCAAATATCACTTTGCAAATTCCACAAGAACAGTCTTAGTGAACGATTTCTTGAGGGGAAAGCTGTAACTCTGTGAGATAAACTAACACAACACAGAGCAGTTTCTCAGACAGCTTCTTTTCGGTTTTTATCTTAGGATATTTCCATTTTCACCATAGCCTTCTATGGGCTTCCAAATATCGCTTTGCAAATTCCACAAGAAAAGTCTTAGTGAACGACTTCTTGAGGGGAAAGCTGTAACTCTGTGAGATAAACTAACACAACACAAAGCAGTTTCTCAGAAAGCTTCTTTCCAGTTTTTAACGGAGGATATTTCCTATTATTCCATAGCCCTCTGTGGGATTCCAAATATCACTTTGCAAATTTCACAAGAACAGTGTAAGCGAAAGATTTCCTGAGGGGAAAGTTGTAACTCTGTGAGATGAATTAACAGAACACAAAGCAGTTTTTCAACAAGCTTCTTTTCAGTTTCTAACGGAAGATACTTCCTTTTTCAACATATTCTTCTATGGGCTTCCAAATATCGCTTTGCAAATTCAACAAGAACAGTCTTAGCGAAAGGGTTTTAGAGGGAAATGTTGTAACTATGTGAGATGAATTCACAGAACACAAAGCAGTTTCTCAGAAAGCTTCTTTTCAGTTTTTATCTTACGATATTTCCTTTTTCACCATAGCCCTCTATGGGCTTCCAAATCTCACTTTGCAAATTCCACAAGAACAGTCTTAGCGAAAGAATTATTGAGGGGAAAGCTGTAACTCTGTGAGGTGAATTAACAGAACAAAAGGGAGTTTCTCAGAAAGATTCTTTCCGCTTTTTAACTCAAGATATTTCCTTTTTCACCATAGTCCTCTATGGGCTTCCAAATATCAATTTGCACATTCGACAACAACAGCCTTAGCGAAAGGCTTCCTGAGGGAAATGTTGTAACTCTGTCAGATGAATTAACAGAACACAAAGCAGTTTCTCAGAAAGCGTCTTTCCAGTTTTTAACGGAAAATAATTCCTTTTTCACCATAGCCCTCTATGGGATTCTAAATATCACTTTCAAATTTGAGAAGAACAGTCTTAGTGAACGGCCTCTTGAGTGGAAATCTGTAACTCTCTGAGATGAATTATCAGAACACAAAGCAGTTTCTCAAAAAGTTTCTTTTCGGATTTAATCTTACTATTTTTCCTTTTTCAACATAGCCCTCTGTGGCCTTCCAAATATCACTTTGCAAATTACACAAGAACAGTCTTTGTGAAAGACTTCTTGAAGGGAAAGCCGTAACTCCCTGAGATGAATTAACAGAACACAAAGCAGTTTCTCAGAAAGCTTCTTTTCAGTTTTTATCTTAGGATATTTCCTTTTTCAGCATAGCCCTCTATGAGCTTCCAAAAATATTTGCAAATTCCACAAGAACAGTCTTAGCGAAAGGATTCTCGATGGGAAAGCTGTAACTCTGTGAGATGAACTAACAGAACACAAAGCGGTTTCTCAGAAACCTTCTTTTCGTTTTTTATCTTAGGATATTTCCTTTTACAGCAAAGCCCACTATGGGCTTCCAAATATCACTTTGCAAATTCCAGAAGAACAGTCTTAGAGAAAGGCTTCTTGAGGGTAAAACTGTAACTCTGTAAGATGAATTAACATAACACAAAACATTTTCTCAGAAACCTACTTTTCAGTTTTTACCTTAGGATATTTCCTTTTTCACCATAGTCCTCTATGGGATTCCAAATATCACTTTGCAAATTCCACATGAACAGTCTTAGCGAAAGGCTTCTTGAGGGGAAAGCTGTAACTCTGTGAGATGAATTAAGAGAACACAAAGCAGTTTCCTAGAAAGATTCTTTCCAGTATTTAACGCAACATATTTCCATTTTCTCCGTAGCCCTGTATGGGCTTTCAACTATCACCTTGCAAATTCCACAGGAACAGTCTTAGTGAATGGCTTCTTGAGGGGAAAGCTGTAACTCTGTGAGATGAATTAAGAGGACACAATGCATTTTCTCAGAAAGCTTCTTTTCGGTTTTTATCTTAGGATATATCCTTTTTCGCCATAACCCTCTATGGGCTTCCAATATCGCATTGCAAATTCCACAAGAACAGGCTCAGTGAACGGCTGCTGGAGGGTAAACTGTAATTCTGTGAGATGAATTAACAGAACATAAAGCAGTTTCTCAGAAAGCTTCTTTGCAGTTTTTAACGGAGGATATTTCCTTTTTCACCGTAGCCCTATATGGGCTTCCAAATATCACTTTGCAAGTTCTACAAGAACAATCTTAGCGAAAGGCTTCTGAGGGAAAAGCTGTAATTCTGTGAGATGAATTAACAGAACACAAAGCAGTTTCTCAGCAATCTTCTTTCCAGTTTTTAACGGTGGATATTTCCTTTTTAACCATAGCCCTCTAAGGGCTTCCAAATATCACTTTGCAAATTCCACAAGAACAGTCTTAGCGAGAGGGTTCTTGAGGGGAAAGCTGTAACTCGGTGAGATGTATTAACAGAACACACGGCAGTTTCTCAGAATGCTTCTTTCCAGTTTTTAACGGAAGATATTTTCATTTTCACCATAGCCTTCTATGAGCTTCCAAATATCACTTTGCAAATTTCACAAGAACAGTCTTGGTGAACGACTTCTTGAGGGGAAAGCTGTAACTCTGTGAGATAAACTAACACAACACAAAGCAGTTTCTCAGACAGTTTCTTTTCGGTTTTTATCTTAGGATATTTCCATTTTCACAATAGCCCTCTATGGGCTTCCAAATATCATTTTGCAAGTTTCACAAGAACAGTCTTAGTGAACGACTTCTTGAGGGGAAATCTCTAACTCTGTGAGATGAATTTACAGAACACAATGCAGTTTCACAGAAAGCTTCATTTCAGTTTTTATCTTAGGATGTTTTCTTTTTCACCATAGCCTTCAATGGGACTCCAAATATCACTTTGCAAATTCCACAAGAAAAGTCTTAGTGAACGGCTTCTTGAGGGGAAAGTTGTAACTCTGTGAGATGAATTAACAGAACACAAAGCAGTTTCTCAGAAAGCTTATTTCCAGTTTTTACCCGAAGATTTTTCCTTTTTCACCATAGCCCACTATGGGCTTCCAAATATCACTTTGCAAATTCCACAAGAACAGCCTTAGAGAAAGGTTTCTTGAGAGGAAAGCTGTAACTCGGTGAGATGTATGAACAGAACTCACGGCAGTTTCTCAGAAAGCTTCTTTCCAGTTTTTAACGGAAGATATTTCCTTTTTCACCATATCTCTGTAAGGGTTTCCAAATATCAGTTTGAAAATTTCACAAGAATAGTCCTAGTGAACGGCTTCTTGAGGGGAAAGCTGTAACTCTGTGAGATGAATTAAGAGAACACAAAGCAATTTCTCAGAAAGCTTCTATCCAATTTTTAACTGAAGATATTTCCTTTTTCACCATAGCCTTGTACGGGCTTCCAAATATCACTTTGCAAATTCCACAAGAACACTCTTAGCGAAAGGATTTTTTCAGGGAAAGCTGTAACTCTGTGAGATGAATTAACAGAACACAAAGCAGTTCCTCAGAAAGCTTCTTTCCAGTTTTTAACGGAAGATATTTCCGTTTTCCCCATATCTCTCTGGGATTCCAAATATCACGTTGCAAATTACACAAGAACAGTCTTAGGGAACGGCTTCTTGAGGGGAAAGCTGTCACACAGTGAGATGAATTAATAGAACACAAAGCAGTTTCACAGAAAGCTTCTTTCCAGTTTTTATCTGAGGACATTTCCTTTTTCACCGTAGTCCACTATGGGCTTCCAAATATCACTTTGCAAATTCCACAAGAACAGTCTTAGCGAAAGGCTTTTAGAGGGAAATGTTGTAACTCTGTCAGATGAATTAACAGAACACAAAGCAGTTTCTCAGAAAGCGTCTGTCCAGTTTTTAACGGAAAATAATTCCTTTTTCACCATAGCCCTCTATGGGATTCTAAATATCACTTTCAAATTTGAGAAGAACAGTCTTAGTGAACGGCCTCTTGAGTGGAAATCTGTAACTCTCTGAGATGAATTATCAGAACACAAAGCAGTTTCTCAAAAAGTTTCTTTTCGGATTTAATCTTACTATTTTTCCTTTTTCAACATAGCCCTCTGTGGCCTTCCAAATATCACTTTGCAAATTACACAAGAACAGTCTTTGTGAAAGACTTCTTGAAGGGAAAGCCGTAACTCCCTGAGATGAATTATCAGAACACAAAGCAGTTTCTCAGAAAGCTTCTTTTCAGTTTTTATCTTAGGATATTTCCTTTTTCAGCATAGCCCTCTATGAGCTTACAAAAATTTTTGCAAATTCCACAAGAACAGTCTTAGCGAAAGGATTCTCGATGGGAAAGCTGTAACTCTGTGAGATGAACTAACAGAACACAAAGCGGTTTCTCAGAAACCTTCTTTTCGTTTTTTATCTTAGGATATTTCCTTTTACAGCAAAGCCCACTATGGGCTTCCAAATATCACTTTGCAAATTCCAGAAGAACAGTCTTAGAGAAAGGCTTCTTGAGGGTAAAACTGTAACTCTGTAAGATGAATTAACATAACACAAAACATTTTCTCAGAAACCTACTTTTCAGTTTTTACCTTAGGATATTTCCTTTTTCACCATAGTCCTCTATGGGATTCCAAATATCACTTTGCAAATTCCACATGAACAGTCTTAGCGAAAGCCTTCTTGAGGGGAAAGCTGTAACTCTGTGAGATGAATTAAGAGAACACAAAGCAGTTTCCTAGAAAGATTCTTTCCAGTATTTAACGCAACATATTTCCATTTTCTCCGTAGCCCTGTATGGGCTTTCAACTATCACCTTGCAAATTCCACAGGAACAGTCTTAGTGAATGGCTTCTTGAGGGGAAAGCTGTAACTCTGTGAGATGAATTAAGAGGACACAATGCATTTTCTCAGAAAGCTTCTTTTCGGTTTTTATCTTAGGATATATCCTTTTTCGCCATAACCCTCTATGGGCTTCCAATATCGCATTGCAAATTCCACAAGAACAGGCTCAGTGAACGGCTGCTGGAGGGTAAACTGTAATTCTGTGAGATGAATTAACAGAACATAAAGCAGTTTCTCAGAAAGCTTCTTTTCGGTTTTTATCTTAGGATATATCCTTTTTCGCCATAACCCTCTATGGGCTTCCAATATCGCATTGCAAATTCCACAAGAACAGGCTCAGTGAACGGCTGCTGGAGGGTAAACTGTAATTCTGTGAGATGAATTAACAGAACATAAAGCAGTTTCTCAGAAAGCTTCTTTTCGGTTTTTATCTTAGGATATATCCTTTTTCACAATAACCCTCTATGGGCTTCCAATATCGCATTGCAAATTCCACAAGAACAGGCTCAGTGAACGGCTGCTGGAGGGTAAACTGTAATTCTGTGAGATGAATTAACAGAACATAAAGCAGTTTCTCAGAAAGCTTCTTTGCAGTTTTTAACGGAGGATATTTCCTTTTTCACCATAGCCCTATATGGGCTTCCAAATATCACTTTGCAAGTTCTACAAGAACAATCTTAGCGAAAGGCTTCTGAGGGAAAAGCTGTAATTCTGTGAGATGAATTAACAGAACACAAAGCAGTTTCTCAGCAATCTTCTTTCCAGTTTTTAACGGTGGATATTTCCTTTTTAACCATAGCCCTCTAAGGGCTTCCAAATATCACTTTGCAAATTCCACAAGAACAGTCTTAGCGAGAGGGTTCTTGAGGGGAAAGCTGTAACTCGGTGAGATGTATTAACAGAACACACGGCAGTTTCTCAGAATGCTTCTTTCCAGTTTTTAACGGAAGATATTTTCATTTTCACCATAGCCTTCTATGAGCTTCCAAATATCACTTTGCAAATTTCACAAGAACAGTCTTGGTGAACGACTTCTTGAGGGGAAAGCTGTAACTCTGTGAGATAAACTAACACAACACAAAGCAGTTTCTCAGACAGTTTCTTTTCGGTTTTTATCTTAGGATATTTCCATTTTCACAATAGCCCTCTATGGGCTTCCAAATATCATTTTGCAAGTTTCACAAGAACAGTCTTAGTGAACGACTTCTTGAGGGGAAATCTCTAACTCTGTGAGATGAATTTACAGAACACAATGCAGTTTCACAGAAAGCTTCATTTCAGTTTTTATCTTGGGATGTTTCCTTTTTCACCATAGCCTTCAATGGGACTCCAAATATCACTTTGCAAATTCCACAAGAAAAGTCTTAGTGAACGGCTTCTTGAGGGGAAAGTTGTAACTCTGTGAGATGAATTAACAGAACACAAAGCAGTTTCTCAGAAAGCTTATTTCCAGTTTTTACCCGAAGATTTTTCCTTTTTCACCATAGCCCACTATGGGCTTCCAAATATCACTTTGCAAATTCCACAAGAACAGCCTTAGAGAAAGGTTTCTTGAGAGGAAAGCTGTAACTCGGTGAGATGTATGAACAGAACTCACGGCAGTTTCTCAGAAAGCTTCTTTCCAGTTTTTAACGGAAGATATTTCCTTTTTCACCATATCTCTGTAAGGGTTTCCAAATATCAGTTTGAAAATTTCACAAGAATAGTCCTAGTGAACGGCTTCTTGAGGGGAAAGCTGTAACTCTGTGAGATGAATTAAGAGAACACAAAGCAATTTCTCAGAAAGCTTCTATCCAATTTTTAACTGAAGATATTTCCTTTTTCACCATAGCCTTGTACGGGCTTCCAAATATCACTTTACATATTCCACAAGAACAGTCTTCGCGAAAGGCTTCTTGAGGGAAAAGATGTAAATCTGTGAGATGTATTAACAGAACACAAAACAGTTTCTCAGAAACCTTCTTTTCAGTTTCTGTCTTAGGATATTTCCTTTTTCACCATAGCCCTCTATGGCTTTATAAATATCACTTTGAATATTTCACAAGAATAGTCTTAGTGAACGACTTCTTGAGGGGAAAGCTGTAACTCTGTGATATGAACTAACAAAACAGAAAGAAGTTTCTCAGAAAGCTTCTTTTCGGTTTTTAACGGAAGATATTTCCTTTTTCAACATGGCCCTCTAAGGGCTTGCAAAAGGCTTCTGGAGAGGAAAGCTGTAACTCTGTGTGATAAATTAACAGAACACAAAGCAGTTTCTCAGAAATCTTCTTTCCAGTTTTTAACGGAAGAAATTTCCTTTATCACCTTAGAGCTATATGTGCTTCCAAACATGACTTTGCAGATTCCACAAGAACAGTCTTAGCGAAACGTTTCTTGAGGGGAAAGCTGTAACTCTGTGAGATGAATTAACAGAACACAAAGCAGTTTCTCAGAAAGTTTCTTTCAAGTTTTTAACTGAAGATATTTCCTTTTCACCACAGCACTCTATGGGCTTCCAAATATCACTTTGCAAATCCCACAAGAACAGTCTCAGCGAAGGGCTATTTGAGAGGAAAGCAGTATCTCGGTGAGATGTATAACCAGAACACACGGCAGTTTCTTAGAAAGCTTCTTTCCAGTTTTTAACGGAAGATATTTCTTTTTCACCATAACCCTCTATGGGATTCCAAATATCACTTTGGAAATAACAAAAAACAGTCTTACCGAAAGGCTTCTAGAGGGGAAACCTGTAACTCTGTGAGATGAATTAACAGAACACAAAGTAGTTTCTCAGAAATATTCCTTCCAGTTTTTAACGGAAGATATTTCCTTTTTCACCATAGCCTTCTATGGGCTTCAAAATATCACATTGCAAATTACACAAGAACAGGCTTACCGAAAGCCTTTTTGAGGGGAAAGCTGTAACTCTGTGAGATGAATTAACAGAACACAAAGCAGATTTTCAGAAAGCTTATTTTCAGATTCTATCTTAGGATAATTCCTTTTTCAAAATAGCCTTCTATGGGCTTCCAAATATCACTTTGCAAATTCCACAAGAACAGTCTTAGCGAAAGGCTTCTGGAGGAGAAGCTGTAACTCTGTGAGATGAATTAACAGAACAAATAGCAATTTCTCAGAAATCTTCTTTCCAGTTTTTAACGGAAGAAATTTCCTTTTTCACAATAGACCTCTATGGACTTCCAAATATCACTTTGCAAATCCCACAACAACAGTCTTAGCGAAAGTCTTCTTGAGGGGAAAGCTGTAACTCGGTGAGGTGCATTAAGAGAACACATGGCAGTTTCTCAGAAAGCTTATTTCCAGTTTTTAAGGGAATATATTTCCTTTTTCACCATAGCTCTCTAAGGGATTACAAATATCAGTTTGCAAATTTCACAAGAACAGTCTTAGTGAAGGGCTTCTTGAGGGGAAAGCTGTAACACAGTGAGATGAACTAACACAACACAAAGCAGTTTCTCTGACAGCTTCTTTTCGGTTTTTATCTTAGGGTATTTCCATTTTCAAAATAGCCCTCTATGGGCTTCCAAGTATCACATTGCAAATTCCACAAGAACATTTTTATAGAAAGGCTTCTTGAGGGTAGAGCTGTAACTCGGTGAGATGTATTAACAGAACACACGGCAGTTTCTTAGAAAGCTTCTTTCCAGTTCTTAACGGAAGTTATTACCCTTTTCACCATAGCCCTCCATGGGCTTCCAAATATCACTTTGCAAATTCCACTAGAACAGTCTTAGCGAAAGGCTTCTGGAGGGGAAATCTGTAACTCTGTGAGATGAATTAACAGAATAAAAAGCAGTTTCTCACAAATCTTCTTTCCAGTTTTTAACGGAAGATGTTTCGTTTTTCACCATAGTCCTCTATGGGCTTCCAAATATCACTTTGAAAATTCCACAAGAACAGTCTTAGCGAAAGGTTTCTTGAGGGGGAAGCTGTAACTCTGTGAGATGAATTAACAGAACACAAAGCAGTCTCTCAGAAAGCTTCTTTCCAGTATTTAACTGAAGATAATTCCTTTTTCACTATAGCCCTCTATGGGCTTCCAAATATCACTTTGGAAATCCCACAAGAACAGTCTTAGCGAAAGGCTTCTTGAGAGGAAAGCTGTAACTCGGTCATATGTACTAACAGAACACACCGCATTTTCTCAGAATGGTTCTTTCCAGTTTTTAACGGAAGATATTTCCTTTTTCACCATAGTCCACTATGGGTATCCAAATATCACTTTCCAAATTTCACAAAACTGTCTTAGTGAACGTCTTCTTGAGAGGAAATCTGTAGCTCTGTGCGATGAACTAACAGAACACAAAGCAGTTTTTTAGACAGCTTCTTTTCGGTTAGTATCTTAGGATATTTCCGTTTTCACAATAGCCTTCTATGGGCTTCCACATATCACTTTGGAAATTCCTCAAAAACAGTCTTAGTGGAAGGCTTCTTGAGGGGAAAGCTGTAACTCTTTGAGATGAATTAACAGAACACAAAGCAGTTTCTCGGAAAGCTTCTTTTCATTTTTAAACTGAAGGTATTTCCTTTTTCACCATAATTCTCTCTGGGCTTCCAAATATCACTTTGCAAATTTCACAATTACAGTGTTAGCGAAAGGTGTCTGGAGGGGAAAGCTGTAACTCTTTGAGATGAATTAACAGAACACAAAGCAGTTTCTCGGAAAGCTTCTTTTCATTTTTTAACTGAAGATATTTCCTTTTTCACCATAGTTCTCTCTGGGCTTCCAAATATCACTTTGCAAATTCCACAAGAACAGTGTTAGCGAAAGGTGTCTGGAGGGGAAAGCTGTAACCCTGTGAGATGCATTAACAGAACACAAAGCAGTTTCTCAGAAATCTTCTTTCCAGTTTTTAACGGAAGATATTTCCTTTTTCACCTTAGCCCTCTATAGGTTTCCAAATATCGCTTTGCAAATTCCCCAAGAACAGTCTTAGCGAAAGGCTTCTTGAGGGGAAAGCTGTAACTTTGTGAGACGAATTAACAGAACACAAAGCAATTTCTCACAAAGCTTCTTTTCAGTTTTTATCTTACGATGTTTCCTTTTTCAACATAGCCCTCTATGGGTTTCCAAATATCACTTTGCAAATTCCACAAGAACAGTCTTAGTGAACGATTTCTTGAGGGGAAAGCTGTAACTCTGTGAGATAAACTAACACAACACAGAGCAGTTTCTCAGACAGCTTCTTTTCGGTTTTTATCTTAGGATATTTCCATTTTCACCATAGCCTTCTATGGGCTTCCAAATATCGCTTTGCAAATTCCACAAGAAAAGTCTTAGTGAACGACTTCTTGAGGGGAAAGCTGTAACTCTGTGAGATAAACTAACACAACACAAAGCAGTTTCTCAGAAAGCTTCTTTCCAGTTTTTAACGGAGGATATTTCCTATTATTCCATAGCCCTCTGTGGGATTCCAAATATCACTTTGCAAATTTCACAAGAACAGTGTAAGCGAAAGATTTCCTGAGGGGAAAGTTGTAACTCTGTGAGATGAATTAACAGAACACAAAGCAGTTTTTCAACAAGCTTCTTTTCAGTTTCTAACGGAAGATACTTCCTTTTTCAACATATTCTTCTATGGGCTTCCAAATATCGCTTTGCAAATTCAACAAGAACAGTCTTAGCGAAAGGGTTTTAGAGGGAAATGTTGTAACTATGTGAGATGAATTCACAGAACACAAAGCAGTTTCTCAGAAAGCTTCTTTTCAGTTTTTATCTTACGATATTTCCTTTTTCACCATAGCCCTCTATGGGCTTCCAAATCTCACTTTGCAAATTCCACAAGAACAGTCTTAGCGAAAGAATTATTGAGGGGAAAGCTGTAACTCTGTGAGGTGAATTAACAGAACAAAAGGGAGTTTCTCAGAAAGATTCTTTCCGCTTTTTAACTCAAGATATTTCCTTTTTCACCATAGTCCTCTATGGGCTTCCAAATATCAATTTGCACATTCGACAACAACAGCCTTAGCGAAAGGCTTCCTGAGGGAAATGTTGTAACTCTGTCAGATGAATTAACAGAACACAAAGCAGTTTCTCAGAAAGCGTCTTTCCAGTTTTTAACGGAAAATAATTCCTTTTTCACCATAGCCCTCTATGGGATTCTAAATATCACTTTCAAATTTGAGAAGAACAGTCTTAGTGAACGGCCTCTTGAGTGGAAATCTGTAACTCTCTGAGATGAATTATCAGAACACAAAGCAGTTTCTTTTCGGATTTAATCTTACTATTTTTCCTTTTTCAACATAGCCCTCTGTAGCCTTCCAAAAATCACTTTGCAAATTACACAAGAACAGTCTTTGTGAAAGACTTCTTGAAGGGAAAGCCGTAACTCCCTGAGATGAATTAACAGAACACAAAGCAGTTTCTCAGAAAGCTTCTTTTCAGTTTTTATCTTAGGATATTTCCTTTTTCAGCATAGCCCTCTATGAGCTTCCAAAAATATTTGAAAATTCCACAAGAACAGTCTTAGCGAAAGGATTCTCGATGGGAAAGCTGTAACTCTGTGAGATGAACTAACAGAACACAAAGCGGTTTCTCAGAAACCTTCTTTTCGTTTTTTATCTTAGGATATTTCCTTTTACAGCAAAGCCCACTATGGGCTTCCAAATATCACTTTGCAAATTCCAGAAGAACAGTCTTAGAGAAAGGCTTCTTGAGGGTAAAACTGTAACTCTGTAAGATGAATTAACATAACACAAAACATTTTCTCAGAAACCTACTTTTCAGTTTTTACCTTAGGATATTTCCTTTTTCACCATAGTCCTCTATGGGATTCCAAATATCACTTTGCAAATTCCACATGAACAGTCTTAGCGAAAGGCTTCTTGAGGGGAAAGCTGTAACTCCGTGAGATGAATTAAGAGAACACAAAGCAGTTTCCTAGAAAGATTCTTTCCAGTATTTAACGCAACATATTTCCATTTTCTCCGTAGCCCTGTATGGGCTTTCAACTATCACCTTGCAAATCCCACAGGAACAGTCTTAGTGAATGGCTTCTTGAGGGGAAAGCTGTAACTCTGTGAGATGAATTAAGAGGACACAATGCATTTTCTCAGAAAGCTTCTTTTCGGTTTTATCTTAGGATATATCCTTTTTTGCCATAACCCTCTATGGGCTTCCAATATCGCATTGCAAATTCCACAAGAACAGGCTCAGTGAACGGCTGCTGGAGGGTAAACTGTAATTCTGTGAGATGAATTAACAGAACATAAAGCAGTTTCTCAGAAAGCTTCTTTTCGGTTTTTATCTTAGGATATATCCTTTTTCGCCATAACCCTCTATGGGCTTCCAATATCGCATTGCAAATTCCACAAGAACAGGCTCAGTGAACGGCTGCTGGAGGGTAAACTGTAATTCTGTGAGATGAATTAACAGAACATAAAGCAGTTTCTCAGAAAGCTTCTTTTCGGTTTTTATCTTAGGATATATCCTTTTTCACCATAACCCTCTATGGGCTTCCAATATCGCATTGCAAATTCCACAAGAACAGGCTCAGTGAACGGCTGCTGGAGGGTAAACTGTAATTCTGTGAGATGAATTAACAGAACATAAAGCAGTTTCTCAGAAAGCTTCTTTGCAGTTTTTAACGGAGGATATTTCCTTTTTCACCATAGCCCTATATGGGCTTCCAAATATCACTTTGCAAGTTCTACAAGAACAATCTTAGCGAAAGGCTTCTGAGGGAAAAGCTGTAATTCTGTGAGATGAATTAACAGAACACAAAGCAGTTTCTCAGCAATCTTCTTTCCAGTTTTTAACGGTGGATATTTCCTTTTTAACCATAGCCCTCTAAGGGCTTCCAAATATCACTTTGCAAATTCCACAAGAACAGTCTTAGCGAGAGGGTTCTTGAGGGGAAAGCTGTAACTCGGTGAGATGTATTAACAGAACACACGGCAGTTTCTCAGAATGCTTCTTTCCAGTTTTTAACGGAAGATATTTTCATTTTCACCATAGCCTTCTATGAGCTTCCAAATATCACTTTGCAAATTTCACAAGAACAGTCTTGGTGAACGACTTCTTGAGGGGAAAGCTGTAACTCTGTGAGATAAACTAACACAACACAAAGCAGTTTCTCAGACAGTTTCTTTTCGGTTTTTATCTTAGGATATTTCCATTTTCACAATAGCCCTCTATGGGCTTCCAAATATCATTTTGCAAGTTTCACAAGAACAGTCTTAGTGAACGACTTCTTGAGGGGAAATCTCTAACTCTGTGAGATGAATTTACAGAACACAATGCAGTTTCACAGAAAGCTTCATTTCAGTTTTTATCTTAGGATGTTTTCTTTTTCACCATAGCCTTCAATGGGACTCCAAATATCACTTTGCAAATTCCACAAGAAAAGTCTTAGTGAACGGCTTCTTGAGGGGAAAGTTGTAACTCTGTGAGATGAATTAACAGAACACAAAGCAGTTTCTCAGAAAGCTTATTTCCAGTTTTTACCCGAAGATTTTTCCTTTTTCACCATAGCCCACTATGGGCTTCCAAATATCACTTTGCAAATTCCACAAGAACAGCCTTAGAGAAAGGTTTCTTGAGAGGAAAGCTGTAACTCGGTGAGATGTATGAACAGAACTCACGGCAGTTTCTCGGAAAGCTTCTTTCCAGTTTTTAACGGAAGATATTTCCTTTTTCACCATATCTCTGTAAGGGTTTCCAAATATCAGTTTGAAAATTTCACAAGAATAGTCCTAGTGAACGGCTTCTTGAGGGGAAAGCTGTAACTCTGTGAGATGAATTAAGAGAACACAAAGCAATTTCTCAGAAAGCTTCTATCCAATTTTTAACTGAAGATATTTCCTTTTTCACCATAGCCTTGTACGGGCTTCCAAATATCACTTTGCAAATTCCACAAGAACACTCTTAGCGAAAGGATTTTTTCAGGGAAAGCTGTAACTCTGTGAGATGAATTAACAGAACACAAAGCAGTTCCTCAGAAAGCTTCTTTCCAGTTTTTAACGGAAGATATTTCCGTTTTCCCCATATCTCTCTGGGATTCCAAACATCACGTTGCAAATTACACAAGAACAGTCTTAGGGATCGGCTTCTTGAGGGGAAAGCTGTCACACAGTGAGATGAATTAATAGAACACAAAGCAGTTTCACAGAAAGCTTCTTTCCAGTTTTTATCTGAGGACATTTCCTTTTTCACCGTAGTCCACTATGGGCTTCCAAATATCACTTTGCAAATTCCACAAGAACAGTCTTAGCGAAAGGCTTTTAGAGGGAAATGTTGTAACTCTGTCAGATGAATTAACAGAACACAAAGCAGTTTCTCAGAAAGCGTCTTTCCAGTTTTTAACGGAAAATAATTCCTTTTTCACCATAGCCCTCTATGGGATTCTAAATATCACTTTCAAATTTGAGAAGAACAGTCTTAGTGAACGGCCTCTTGAGTGGAAATCTGTAACTCTCTGAGATGAATTATCAGAACACAAAGCAGTTTCTCAAAAAGTTTCTTTTCGGATTTAATCTTACTATTTTTCCTTTTTCAACATAGCCCTCTGTGGCCTTCCAAATATCACTTTGCAAATTACACAAGAACAGTCTTTGTGAAAGACTTCTTGAAGGGAAAGCCGTAACTCCCTGAGATGAATTATCAGAACACAAAGCAGTTTCTCAGAAAGCTTCTTTTCAGTTTTTATCTTAGGATATTTCCTTTTTCAGCATAGCCCTCTATGAGCTTACAAAAATTTTTGCAAATTCCACAAGAACAGTCTTAGCAAAAGGATTCTCGATGGGAAAGCTGTAACTCTGTGAGATGAACTAACAGAACACAAAGCGGTTTCTCAGAAACCTTCTTTTCGTTTTTTATCTTAGGATATTTCCTTTTACAGCAAAGCCCACTATGGGCTTCCAAATATCACTTTGCAAATTCCAGAAGAACAGTCTTAGAGAAAGGCTTCTTGAGGGTAAAACTGTAACTCTGTAAGATGAATTAACATAACACAAAACATTTTCTCAGAAACCTACTTTTCAGTTTTTACCTTAGGATATTTCCTTTTTCACCATAGTCCTCTATGGGATTCCAAATATCACTTTGCAAATTCCACATGAACAGTCTTAGCGAAAGGCTTCTTGAGGGGAAAGCTGTAACTCTGTGAGATGAATTAAGAGAACACAAAGCAGTTTCCTAGAAAGATTCTTTCCAGTATTTAACGCAACATATTTCCATTTTCTCCGTAGCCCTGTATGGGCTTTCAACTATCACCTTGCAAATTCCACAGGAACAGTCTTAGTGAATGGCTTCTTGAGGGGAAAGCTGTAACTCTGTGAGATGAATTAAGAGGACACAATGCATTTTCTCAGAAAGCTTCTTTTCGGTTTTTATCTTAGGATATATCCTTTTTCGCCATAACCCTCTATGGGCTTCCAATATCGCATTGCAAATTCCACAAGAACAGGCTCAGTGAACGGCTGCTGGAGGGTAAACTGTAATTCTATGAGATGAATTAACAGAACATAAAGCAGTTTCTCAGAAAGCTTCTTTGCAGTTTTTAACGGAGGATATTTCCTTTTTCACCATAGCCCTATATGGGCTTCCAAATATCACTTTGCAAGTTCTACAAGAACAATCTTAGCGAAAGGCTTCTGAGGGAAAAGCTGTAATTCTGTGAGATGAATTAACAGAACACAAAGCAGTTTCTCAGCAATCTTCTTTCCAGTTTTTAACGGTGGATATTTCCTTTTTAACCATAGCCCTCTAAGGGCTTCCAAATATCACTTTGCAAATTCCACAAGAACAGTCTTAGCGAGAGGGTTCTTGAGGGGAAAGCTGTAACTCGGTGAGATGTATTAACAGAACACACGGCAGTTTCTCAGAATGCTTCTTTCCAGTTTTTAACGGAAGATATTTTCATTTTCACCATAGCCTTCTATGAGCTTCCAAATATCACTTTGCAAATTTCACAAGAACAGTCTTGGTGAACGACTTCTTGAGGGGAAAGCTGTAACTCTGTGAGATAAACTAACACAACACAAAGCAGTTTCTCAGACAGTTTCTTTTCGGTTTTTATCTTAGGATATTTCCATTTTCACAATAGCCCTCTATGGGCTTCCAAATATCATTTTGCAAGTTTCACAAGAACAGTCTTAGTGAACGACTTCTTGAGGGGAAATCTCTAACTCTGTGAGATGAATTTACAGAACACAATGCAGTTTCACAGAAAGCTTCATTTCAGTTTTTATCTTAGGATGTTTTCTTTTTCACCATAGCCTTCAATGGGACTCCAAATATCACTTTGCAAATTCCACAAGAAAAGTCTTAGTGAACGGCTTCTTGAGGGGAAAGTTGTAACTCTGTGAGATGAATTAACAGAACACAAAGCAGTTTCTCAGAAAGCTTATTTCCAGTTTTTACCCGAAGATTTTTCCTTTTTCACCATAGCCCACTATGGGCTTCCAAATATCACTTTGCAAATTCCACAAGAACAGCCTTAGAGAAAGGTTTCTTGAGAGGAAAGCTGTAACTCGGTGAGATGTATGAACAGAACTCACGGCAGTTTCTCAGAAAGCTTCTTTCCAGTTTTTAACGGAAGATATTTCCTTTTTCACCATATCTCTGTAAGGGTTTCCAAATATCAGTTTGAAAATTTCACAGGAATAGTCCTAGTGAACGGCTTCTTGAGGGGAAAGCTGTAACTCTGTGAGATGAATTAAGAGAACACAAAGCAATTTCTCAGAAAGCTTCTATCCAATTTTTAACTGAAGATATTTCCTTTTTCACCATAGCCTTGTACGGGCTTCCAAATATCACTTTACATATTCCACAAGAACAGTCTTCGCGAAAGGCTTCTTGAGGGAAAAGATGTAAATCTGTGAGATGTATTAACAGAACACAAAACAGTTTCTCAGAAACCTTCTTTTCAGTTTCTGTCTTAGGATATTTCCTTTTTCACCATAGCCCTCTATGGCTTTATAAATATCACTTTGAATATTTCACAAGAATAGTCTTAGTGAACGACTTCTTGAGGGGAAAGCTGTAACTCTGTGATATGAACTAACAAAACAGAAAGAAGTTTCTCAGAAAGCTTCTTTTCGGTTTTTAACGGAAGATATTTCCTTTTTCAACATGGCCCTCTAAGGGCTTGCAAAAGGCTTCTGGAGAGGAAAGCTGTAACTCTGTGTGATAAATTAACAGAACACAAAGCAGTTTCTCAGAAATCTTCTTTCCAGTTTTTAACGGAAGAAATTTCCTTTATCACCTTAGAGCTATATGTGCTTCCAAACATGACTTTGCAGATTCCACAAGAACAGTCTTAGCGAAACGTTTCTTGAGGGGAAAGCTGTAACTCTGTGAGATGAATTAACAGAACACAAAGCAGTTTCTCAGAAAGTTTCTTTCAAGTTTTTAACTGAAGATATTTCCTTTTCACCACAGCACTCTATGGGCTTCCAAATATCACTTTGCAAATCCCACAAGAACAGTCTCAGCGAAGGGCTATTTGAGAGGAAAGCAGTATCTCGGTGAGATGTATAACCAGAACACACGGCAGTTTCTTAGAAAGCTTCTTTCCAGTTTTTAACGGAAGATATTTCTTTTTCACCATAACCCTCTATGGGATTCCAAATATCACTTTGGAAATAACAAAAAACAGTCTTACCGAAAGGCTTCTAGAGGGGAAACCTGTAACTCTGTGAGATGAATTAACAGAACACAAAGTAGTTCCTCAGAAATATTCCTTCCAGTTTTTAACGGAAGATATTTCCTTTTTCACCATAGCCTTCTATGGGCTTCAAAATATCACATTGCAAATTACACAAGAACAGGCTTACCGAAAGCCTTTTTGAGGGGAAAGCTGTAACTCTGTGAGATGAATTAACAGAACACAAAGCAGATTTTCAGAAAGCTTATTTTCTGATTCTATCTTAGGATAATTCCTTTTTCAAAATAGCCTTCTATGGGCTTCCAAATATCACTTTGCAAATTCCACAAGAACAGTCTTAGCGAAAGGCTTCTGGAGGAGAAGCTGTAACTCTGTGAGATGAATTAACAGAACAAATAGCAATTTCTCAGAAATCTTCTTTCCAGTTTTTAACGGAAGAAATTTCCTTTTTCACAATAGACCTCTATGGACTTCCAAATATCACTTTGCAAATCCCACAACAACAGTCTTAGCGAAAGTCTTCTTGAGGGGAAAGCTGTAACTCGGTGAGGTGCATTAAGAGAACACATGGCAGTTTCTCAGAAAGCTTATTTCCAGTTTTTAAGGGAATATATTTCCTTTTTCACCATAGCTCTCTAAGGGATTACAAATATCAGTTTGCAAATTTCACAAGAACAGTCTTAGTGAAGGGCTTCTTGAGGGGAAAGCTGTAACACAGTGAGATGAACTAACACAACACAAAGCAGTTTCTCTGACAGCTTCTTTTCGGTTTTTATCTTAGGGTATTTCCATTTTCAAAATAGCCCTCTATGGGCTTCCAAGTATCACATTGCAAATTCCACAAGAACATTTTTATAGAAAGGCTTCTTGAGGGTAGAGCTGTAACTCGGTGAGATGTATTAACAGAACACACGGCAGTTTCTTAGAAAGCTTCTTTCCAGTTCTTAACGGAAGTTATTACCCTTTTCACCATAGCCCTCCATGGGCTTCCAAATATCACTTTGCAAATTCCACTAGAACAGTCTTAGCGAAAGGCTTCTGGAGGGGAAATCTGTAACTCTGTGAGATGAATTAACAGAATAAAAAGCAGTTTCTCACAAATCTTCTTTCCAGTTTTTAACGGAAGATGTTTCGTTTTTCACCATAGTCCTCTATGGGCTTCCAAATATCACTTTGAAAATTCCACAAGAACAGTCTTAGCGAAAGGTTTCTTGAGGGGGAAGCTGTAACTCTGTGAGATGAATTAACAGAACACAAAGCAGTCTCTCAGAAAGCTTCTTTCCAGTATTTAACTGAAGATAATTCCTTTTTCACTATAGCCCTCTATGGGCTTCCAAATATCACTTTGGAAATCCCACAAGAACAGTCTTAGCGAAAGGCTTCTTGAGAGGAAAGCTGTAACTCGGTCATATGTACTAACAGAACACACCGCATTTTCTCAGAATGGTTCTTTCCAGTTTTTAACGGAAGATATTTCCTTTTTCACCATAGTCCACTATGGGTATCCAAATATCACTTTCCAAATTTCACAAAACTGTCTTAGTGAACGTCTTCTTGAGAGGAAATCTGTAGCTCTGTGCGATGAACTAACAGAACACAAAGCAGTTTTTTAGACAGCTTCTTTTCGGTTAGTATCTTAGGATATTTCCGTTTTCACAATAGCCTTCTATGGGCTTCCACATATCACTTTGGAAATTCCTCAAAAACAGTCTTAGTGGAAGGCTTCTTGAGGGGAAAGCTGTAACTCTTTGAGATGAATTAACAGAACACAAAGCAGTTTCTCGGAAAGCTTCTTTTCATTTTTAAACTGAAGGTATTTCCTTTTTCACCATAATTCTCTCTGGGCTTCCAAATATCACTTTGCAAATTTCACAATTACAGTGTTAGCGAAAGGTGTCTGGAGGGGAAAGCTGTAACTCTTTGAGATGAATTAACAGAACACAAAGCAGTTTCTCGGAAAGCTTCTTTTCATTTTTTAACTGAAGATATTTCCTTTTTCACCATAGTTCTCTCTGGGCTTCCAAATATCACTTTGCAAATTCCACAAGAACAGTGTTAGCGAAAGGTGTCTGGAGGGGAAAGCTGTAACCCTGTGAGATGCATTAACAGAACACAAAGCAGTTTCTCAGAAATCTTCTTTCCAGTTTTTAACGGAAGATATTTCCTTTTTCACCTTAGCCCTCTATAGGTTTCCAAATATCGCTTTGCAAATTCCCCAAGAACAGTCTTAGCGAAAGGCTTCTTGAGGGGAAAGCTGTAACTTTGTGAGACGAATTAACAGAACACAAAGCAATTTCTCACAAAGCTTCTTTTCAGTTTTTATCTTACGATGTTTCCTTTTTCAACATAGCCCTCTATGCGTTTCCAAATATCACTTTGCAAATTCCACAAGAACAGTCTTAGTGAACGATTTCTTGAGGGGAAAGCTGTAACTCTGTGAGATAAACTAACACAACACAGAGCAGTTTCTCAGACAGCTTCTTTTCGGTTTTTATCTTAGGATATTTCCATTTTCACCATAGCCTTCTATGGGCTTCCAAATATCGCTTTGCAAATTCCACAAGAAAAGTCTTAGTGAACGACTTCTTGAGGGGAAAGCTGTAACTCTGTGAGATAAACTAACACAACACAAAGCAGTTTCTCAGAAAGCTTCTTTCCAGTTTTTAACGGAGGATATTTCCTATTATTCCATAGCCCTCTGTGGGATTCCAAATATCACTTTGCAAATTTCACAAGAACAGTGTAAGCGAAAGATTTCCTGAGGGGAAAGTTGTAACTCTGTGAGATGAATTAACAGAACACAAAGCAGTTTTTCAACAAGCTTCTTTTCAGTTTCTAACGGAAGATACTTCCTTTTTCAACATATTCTTCTATGGGCTTCCAAATATCGCTTTGCAAATTCAACAAGAACAGTCTTAGCGAAAGGGTTTTAGAGGGAAATGTTGTAACTATGTGAGATGAATTCACAGAACACAAAGCAGTTTCTCAGAAAGCTTCTTTTCAGTTTTTATCTTACGATATTTCCTTTTTCACCATAGCCCTCTATGGGCTTCCAAATCTCACTTTGCAAATTCCACAAGAACAGTCTTAGCGAAAGAATTATTGAGGGGAAAGCTGTAACTCTGTGAGGTGAATTAACAGAACAAAAGGGAGTTTCTCAGAAAGATTCTTTCCGCTTTTTAACTCAAGATATTTCCTTTTTCACCATAGTCCTCTATGGGCTTCCAAATATCAATTTGCACATTCGACAACAACAGCCTTAGCGAAAGGCTTCCTGAGGGAAATGTTGTAACTCTGTCAGATGAATTAACAGAACACAAAGCAGTTTCTCAGAAAGCGTCTTTCCAGTTTTTAACGGAAAATAATTCCTTTTTCACCATAGCCCTCTATGGGATTCTAAATATCACTTTCAAATTTGAGAAGAACAGTCTTAGTGAACGGCCTCTTGAGTGGAAATCTGTAACTCTCTGAGATGAATTATCAGAACACAAAGCAGTTTCTTTTCGGATTTAATCTTACTATTTTTCCTTTTTCAACATAGCCCTCTGTAGCCTTCCAAAAATCACTTTGCAAATTACACAAGAACAGTCTTTGTGAAAGACTTCTTGAAGGGAAAGCCGTAACTCCCTGAGATGAATTAACAGAACACAAAGCAGTTTCTCAGAAAGCTTCTTTTCAGTTTTTATCTTAGGATATTTCCTTTTTCAGCATAGCCCTCTATGAGCTTCCAAAAATATTTGCAAATTCCACAAGAACAGTCTTAGCGAAAGGATTCTCGATGGGAAAGCTGTAACTCTGTGAGATGAACTAACAGAACACAAAGCGGTTTCTCAGAAACCTTCTTTTCGTTTTTTATCTTAGGATATTTCCTTTTACAGCAAAGCCCACTATGGGCTTCCAAATATCACTTTGCAAATTCCAGAAGAACAGTCTTAGAGAAAGGCTTCTTGAGGGTAAAACTGTAACTCTGTAAGATGAATTAACATAACACAAAACATTTTCTCAGAAACCTACTTTTCAGTTTTTACCTTAGGATATTTCCTTTTTCACCATAGTCCTCTATGGGATTCCAAATATCACTTTGCAAATTCCACATGAACAGTCTTAGCGAAAGGCTTCTTGAGGGGAAAGCTGTAACTCTGTGAGATGAATTAAGAGAACACAAAGCAGTTTCCTAGAAAGATTCTTTCCAGTATTTAACGCAACATATTTCCATTTTCTCCGTAGCCCTGTATGGGCTTTCAACTATCACCTTGCAAATTCCACAGGAACAGTCTTAGTGAATGGCTTCTTGAGGGGAAAGCTGTAACTCTGTGAGATGAATTAAGAGGACACAATGCATTTTCTCAGAAAGCTTCTTTTCGGTTTTTATCTTAGGATATATCCTTTTTCGCCATAACCCTCTATGGGCTTCCAATATCGCATTGCAAATTCCACAAGAACAGGCTCAGTGAACGGCTGCTGGAGGGTAAACTGTAATTCTGTGAGATGAATTAACAGAACATAAAGCAGTTTCTCAGAAAGCTTCTTTGCAGTTTTTAACGGAGGATATTTCCTTTTTCACCATAGCCCTATATGGGCTTCCAAATATCACTTTGCAAGTTCTACAAGAACAATCTTAGCGAAAGGCTTCTGAGGGAAAAGCTGTAATTCTGTGAGATGAATTAACAGAACACAAAGCAGTTTCTCAGCAATCTTCTTTCCAGTTTTTAACGGTGGATATTTCCTTTTTAACCATAGCCCTCTAAGGGCTTCCAAATATCACTTTGCAAATTCCACAAGAACAGTCTTAGCGAGAGGGTTCTTGAGGGGAAAGCTGTAACTCGGTGAGATGTATTAACAGAACACACGGCAGTTTCTCAGAATGCTTCTTTCCAGTTTTTAACGGAAGATATTTTCATTTTCACCATAGCCTTCTATGAGCTTCCAAATATCACTTTGCAAATTTCACAAGAACAGTCTTGGTGAACGACTTCTTGAGGGGAAAGCTGTAACTCTGTGAGATAAACTAACACAACACAAAGCAGTTTCTCAGACAGTTTCTTTTCGGTTTTTATCTTAGGATATTTCCATTTTCACAATAGCCCTCTATGGGCTTCCAAATATCATTTTGCAAGTTTCACAAGAACAGTCTTAGTGAACGACTTCTTGAGGGGAAATCTCTAACTCTGTGAGATGAATTTACAGAACACAATGCAGTTTCACAGAAAGCTTCATTTCAGTTTTTATCTTGGGATGTTTTCTTTTTCACCATAGCCTTCAATGGGACTCCAAATATCACTTTGCAAATTCCACAAGAAAAGTCTTAGTGAACGGCTTCTTGAGGGGAAAGTTGTAACTCTGTGAGATGAATTAACAGAACACAAAGCAGTTTCTCAGAAAGCTTATTTCCAGTTTTTACCCGAAGATTTTTCCTTTTTCACCATAGCCCACTATGGGCTTCCAAATATCACTTTGCAAATTCCACAAGAACAGCCTTAGAGAAAGGTTTCTTGAGAGGAAAGCTGTAACTCGGTGAGATGTATGAACAGAACTCACGGCAGTTTCTCGGAAAGCTTCTTTCCAGTTTTTAATGGAAGATATTTCCTTTTTCACCATATCTCTGTAAGGGTTTCCAAATATCAGTTTGAAAATTTCACAAGAATAGTCCTAGTGAACGGCTTCTTGAGGGGAAAGCTGTAACTCTGTGAGATGAATTAAGAGAACACAAAGCAATTTCTCAGAAAGCTTCTATCCAATTTTTAACTGAAGATATTTCCTTTTTCACCATAGCCTTGTACGGGCTTCCAAATATCACTTTACATATTCCACAAGAACAGTCTTCGCGAAAGGCTTCTTGAGGGAAAAGATGTAAATCTGTGAGATGTATTAAGAGAACACAAAACAGTTTCTCAGAAACCTTCTTTTCAGTTTCTGTCTTAGGATATTTCCTTTTTCACCATAGCCCTCTATGGCTTTATAAATATCACTTTGAATATTTCACAAGAATAGTCTTAGTGAACGACTTCTTGAGGGGAAAGCTGTAACTCTGTGATATGAACTAACAAAACAGAAAGAAGTTTCTCAGAAAGCTTCTTTTCGGTTTTTAACGGAAGATATTTCCTTTTTCAACATGGCCCTCTAAGGGCTTGCAAAAGGCTTCTGGAGAGGAAAGCTGTAACTCTGTGTGATAAATTAACAGAACACAAAGCAGTTTCTCAGAAATCTTCTTTCCAGTTTTTAACGGAAGAAATTTCCTTTATCACCTTAGAGCTATATGTGCTTCCAAACATGACTTTGCAGATTCCACAAGAACAGTCTTAGCGAAACGTTTCTTGAGGGGAAAGCTGTAACTCTGTGAGATGAATTAACAGAACACAAAGCAGTTTCTCAGAAAGTTTCTTTCAAGTTTTTAACTGAAGATATTTCCTTTTCACCACAGCACTCTATGGGCTTCCAAATATCACTTTGCAAATCCCACAAGAACAGTCTCAGCGAAGGGCTATTTGAGAGGAAAGCAGTATCTCGGTGAGATGTATAACCAGAACACACGGCAGTTTCTTAGAAAGCTTCTTTCCAGTTTTTAACGGAAGATATTTCTTTTTCACCATAACCCTCTATGGGATTCCAAATATCACTTTGGAAATAACAAAAAACAGTCTTACCGAAAGGCTTCTAGAGGGGAAACCTGTAACTCTGTGAGATGAATTAACAGAACACAAAGTAGTTTCTCAGAAATATTCCTTCCAGTTTTTAACGGAAGATATTTCCTTTTTCACCATAGCCTTCTATGGGCTTCAAAATATCACATTGCAAATTACACAAGAACAGGCTTACCGAAAGCCTTTTTGAGGGGAAAGCTGTAACTCTGTGAGATGAATTAACAGAACACAAAGCAGATTTTCAGAAAGCTTATTTTCAGATTCTATCTTAGGATAATTCCTTTTTCAAAATAGCCTTCTATGGGCTTCCAAATATCACTTTGCAAATTCCACAAGAACAGTCTTAGCGAAAGGCTTCTGGAGGAGAAGCTGTAACTCTGTGAGATGAATTAACAGAACAAATAGCAATTTCTCAGAAATCTTCTTTCCAGTTTTTAACGGAAGAAATTTCCTTTTTCACAATAGACCTCTATGGACTTCCAAATATCACTTTGCAAATCCCACAACAACAGTCTTAGCGAAAGTCTTCTTGAGGGGAAAGCTGTAACTCGGTGAGGTGCATTAAGAGAACACATGGCAGTTTCTCAGAAAGCTTATTTCCAGTTTTTAAGGGAATATATTTCCTTTTTCACCATAGCTCTCTAAGGGATTACAAATATCAGTTTGCAAATTTCACAAGAACAGTCTTAGTGAAGGGCTTCTTGAGGGGAAAGCTGTAACACAGTGAGATGAACTAACACAACACAAAGCAGTTTCTCTGACAGCTTCTTTTCGGTTTTTATCTTAGGGTATTTCCATTTTCAAAATAGCCCTCTATGGGCTTCCAAGTATCACATTGCAAATTCCACAAGAACATTTTTATAGAAAGGCTTCTTGAGGGTAGAGCTGTAACTCGGTGAGATGTATTAACAGAACACACGGCAGTTTCTTAGAAAGCTTCTTTCCAGTTCTTAACGGAAGTTATTACCCTTTTCACCATAGCCCTCCATGGGCTTCCAAATATCACTTTGCAAATTCCACTAGAACAGTCTTAGCGAAAGGCTTCTGGAGGGGAAATCTGTAACTCTGTGAGATGAATTAACAGAATAAAAAGCAGTTTCTCACAAATCTTCTTTCCAGTTTTTAACCGAAGATGTTTCGTTTTTCACCATAGTCCTCTATGGGCTTCCAAATATCACTTTGAAAATTCCACAAGAACAGTCTTAGCGAAAGGTTTCTTGAGGGGGAAGCTGTAACTCTGTGAGATGAATTAACAGAACACAAAGCAGTCTCTCAGAAAGCTTCTTTCCAGTATTTAACTGAAGATAATTCCTTTTTCACTATAGCCCTCTATGGGCTTCCAAATATCACTTTGGAAATCCCACAAGAACAGTCTTAGCGAAAGGCTTCTTGAGAGGAAAGCTGTAACTCGGTCATATGTACTAACAGAACACACCGCATTTTCTCAGAATGGTTCTTTCCAGTTTTTAACGGAAGATATTTCCTTTTTCACCATAGTCCACTATGGGTATCCAAATATCACTTTCCAAATTTCACAAAACTGTCTTAGTGAACGTCTTCTTGAGAGGAAATCTGTAGCTCTGTGCGATGAACTAACAGAACACAAAGCAGTTTTTTAGACAGCTTCTTTTCGGTTAGTATCTTAGGATATTTCCGTTTTCACAATAGCCTTCTATGGGCTTCCACATATCACTTTGGAAATTCCTCAAAAACAGTCTTAGTGGAAGGCTTCTTGAGGGGAAAGCTGTAACTCTTTGAGATGAATTAACAGAACACAAAGCAGTTTCTCGGAAAGCTTCTTTTCATTTTTAAACTGAAGGTATTTCCTTTTTCACCATAATTCTCTCTGGGCTTCCAAATATCACTTTGCAAATTTCACAATTACAGTGTTAGCGAAAGGTGTCTGGAGGGGAAAGCTGTAACTCTTTGAGATGAATTAACAGAACACAAAGCAGTTTCTCGGAAAGCTTCTTTTCATTTTTTAACTGAAGATATTTCCTTTTTCACCATAGTTCTCTCTGGGCTTCCAAATATCACTTTGCAAATTCCACAAGAACAGTGTTAGCGAAAGGTGTCTGGAGGGGAAAGCTGTAACCCTGTGAGATGCATTAACAGAACACAAAGCAGTTTCTCAGAAATCTTCTTTCCAGTTTTTAACGGAAGATATTTCCTTTTTCACCTTAGCCCTCTATAGGTTTCCAAATATCGCTTTGCAAATTCCCCAAGAACAGTCTTAGCGAAAGGCTTCTTGAGGGGAAAGCTGTAACTTTGTGAGACGAATTAACAGAACACAAAGCAATTTCTCACAAAGCTTCTTTTCAGTTTTTATCTTACGATGTTTCCTTTTTCAACATAGCCCTCTATGCGTTTCCAAATATCACTTTGCAAATTCCACAAGAACAGTCTTAGTGAACGATTTCTTGAGGGGAAAGCTGTAACTCTGTGAGATAAACTAACACAACACAGAGCAGTTTCTCAGACAGCTTCTTTTCGGTTTTTATCTTAGGATATTTCCATTTTCACCATAGCCTTCTATGGGCTTCCAAATATCGCTTTGCAAATTCCACAAGAAAAGTCTTAGTGAACGACTTCTTGAGGGGAAAGCTGTAACTCTGTGAGATAAACTAACACAACACAAAGCAGTTTCTCAGAAAGCTTCTTTCCAGTTTTTAACGGAGGATATTTCCTATTATTCCATAGCCCTCTGTGGGATTCCAAATATCACTTTGCAAATTTCACAAGAACAGTGTAAGCGAAAGATTTCCTGAGGGGAAAGTTGTAACTCTGTGAGATGAATTAACAGAACACAAAGCAGTTTTTCAACAAGCTTCTTTTCAGTTTCTAACGGAAGATATTTCCTTTTTCAACATATTCTTCTATGGGCTTCCAAATATCGCTTTGCAAATTCAACAAGAACAGTCTTAGCGAAAGGGTTTTAGAGGGAAATGTTGTAACTATGTGAGATGAATTCACAGAACACAAAGCAGTTTCTCAGAAAGCTTCTTTTCAGTTTTTATCTTACGATATTTCCTTTTTCACCATAGCCCTCTATGGGCTTCCAAATCTCACTTTGCAAATTCCACAAGAACAGTCTTAGCGAAAGAATTATTGAGGGGAAAGCTGTAACTCTGTGAGGTGAATTAACAGAACAAAAGGGAGTTTCTCAGAAAGATTCTTTCCGCTTTTTAACTCAAGATATTTCCTTTTTCACCATAGTCCTCTATGGGCTTCCAAATATCACTTTGCACATTCGACAACAACAGCCTTAGCGAAAGGCTTCCTGAGGGAAATGTTGTAACTCTGTCAGATGAATTAACAGAACACAAAGCAGTTTCTCAGAAAGCGTCTTTCCAGTTTTTAACGGAAAATAATTCCTTTTTCACCATAGCCCTCTATGGGATTCTAAATATCACTTTCAAATTTGAGAAGAACAGTCTTAGTGAACGGCCTCTTGAGTGGAAATCTGTAACTCTCTGAGATGAATTATCAGAACACAAAGCAGTTTCTTTTCGGATTTAATCTTACTATTTTTCCTTTTTCAACATAGCCCTCTGTAGCCTTCCAAAAATCACTTTGCAAATTACACAAGAACAGTCTTTGTGAAAGACTTCTTGAAGGGAAAGCCGTAACTCCCTGAGATGAATTAACAGAACACAAAGCAGTTTCTCAGAAAGCTTCTTTTCAGTTTTTATCTTAGGATATTTCCTTTTTCAGCATAGCCCTCTATGAGCTTCCAAAAATATTTGAAAATTCCACAAGAACAGTCTTAGCGAAAGGATTCTCGATGGGAAAGCTGTAACTCTGTGAGATGAACTAACAGAACACAAAGCGGTTTCTCAGAAACCTTCTTTTCGTTTTTTATCTTAGGATATTTCCTTTTACAGCAAAGCCCACTATGGGCTTCCAAATATCACTTTGCAAATTCCAGAAGAACAGTCTTAGAGAAAGGCTTCTTGAGGGTAAAACTGTAACTCTGTAAGATGAATTAACATAACACAAAACATTTTCTCAGAAACCTACTTTTCAGTTTTTACCTTAGGATATTTCCTTTTTCACCATAGTCCTCTATGGGATTCCAAATATCACTTTGCAAATTCCACATGAACAGTCTTAGCGAAAGGCTTCTTGAGGGGAAAGCTGTAACTCCGTGAGATGAATTAAGAGAACACAAAGCAGTTTCCTAGAAAGATTCTTTCCAGTATTTAACGCAACATATTTCCATTTTCTCCGTAGCCCTGTATGGGCTTTCAACTATCACCTTGCAAATTCCACAGGAACAGTCTTAGTGAATGGCTTCTTGAGGGGAAAGCTGTAACTCTGTGAGATGAATTAAGAGGACACAATGCATTTTCTCAGAAAGCTTCTTTTCGGTTTTATCTTAGGATATATCCTTTTTTGCCATAACCCTCTATGGCCTTCCAATATCGCATTGCAAATTCCACAAGAACAGGCTCAGTGAACGGCTGCTGGAGGGTAAACTGTAATTCTGTGAGATGAATTAACAGAACATAAAGCAGTTTCTCAGAAAGCTTCTTTGCAGTTTTTAACGGAGGATATTTCCTTTTTCACCGTAGCCCTATATGGGCTTCCAAATATCACTTTGCAAGTTCTACAAGAACAATCTTAGCGAAAGGCTTCTGAGGGAAAAGCTGTAATTCTGTGAGATGAATTAACAGAACACAAAGCAGTTTCTCAGCAATCTTCTTTCCAGTTTTTAACGGTGGATATTTCCTTTTTAACCATAGCCCTCTAAGGGCTTCCAAATATCACTTTGCAAATTCCACAAGAACAGTCTTAGCGAGAGGGTTCTTGAGGGGAAAGCTGTAACTCGGTGAGATGTATTAACAGAACACACGGCAGTTTCTCAGAATGCTTCTTTCCAGTTTTTAACGGAAGATATTTTCATTTTCACCATAGCCTTCTATGAGCTTCCAAATATCACTTTGCAAATTTCACAAGAACAGTCTTGGTGAACGACTTCTTGAGGGGAAAGCTGTAACTCTGTGAGATAAACTAACACAACACAAAGCAGTTTCTCAGACAGTTTCTTTTCGGTTTTTATCTTAGGATATTTCCATTTTCACAATAGCCCTCTATGGGCTTCCAAATATCATTTTGCAAGTTTCACAAGAACAGTCTTAGTGAACGACTTCTTGAGGGGAAATCTCTAACTCTGTGAGATGAATTTACAGAACACAATGCAGTTTCACAGAAAGCTTCATTTCAGTTTTTATCTTAGGATGTTTTCTTTTTCACCATAGCCTTCAATGGGACTCCAAATATCACTTTGCAAATTCCACAAGAAAAGTCTTAGTGAACGGCTTCTTGAGGGGAAAGTTGTAACTCTGTGAGATGAATTAACAGAACACAAAGCAGTTTCTCAGAAAGCTTATTTCCAGTTTTTACCCGAAGATTTTTCCTTTTTCACCATAGCCCACTATGGGCTTCCAAATATCACTTTGCAAATTCCACAAGAACAGCCTTAGAGAAAGGTTTCTTGAGAGGAAAGCTGTAACTCGGTGAGATGTATGAACAGAACTCACGGCAGTTTCTCAGAAAGCTTCTTTCCAGTTTTTAACGGAAGATATTTCCTTTTTCACCATATCTCTGTAAGGGTTTCCAAATATCAGTTTGAAAATTTCACAAGAATAGTCCTAGTGAACGGCTTCTTGAGGGGAAAGCTGTAACTCTGTGAGATGAATTAAGAGAACACAAAGCAATTTCTCAGAAAGCTTCTATCCAATTTTTAACTGAAGATATTTCCTTTTTCACCATAGCCTTGTACGGGCTTCCAAATATCACTTTACATATTCCACAAGAACAGTCTTCGCGAAAGGCTTCTTGAGGGAAAAGATGTAAATCTGTGAGATGTATTAACAGAACACAAAACAGTTTCTCAGAAACCTTCTTTTCAGTTTCTGTCTTAGGATATTTCCTTTTTCACCATAGCCCTCTATGGCTTTATAAATATCACTTTGAATATTTCACAAGAATAGTCTTAGTGAACGACTTCTTGAGGGGAAAGCTGTAACTCTGTGATATGAACTAACAAAACAGAAAGAAGTTTCTCAGAAAGCTTCTTTTCGGTTTTTAACGGAAGATATTTCCTTTTTCAACATGGCCCTCTAAGGGCTTGCAAAAGGCTTCTGGAGAGGAAAGCTGTAACTCTGTGTGATAAATTAACAGAACACAAAGCAGTTTCTCAGAAATCTTCTTTCCAGTTTTTAACGGAAGAAATTTCCTTTATCACCTTAGAGCTATATGTGCTTCCAAACATGACTTTGCAGATTCCACAAGAACAGTCTTAGCGAAACGTTTCTTGAGGGGAAAGCTGTAACTCTGTGAGATGAATTAACAGAACACAAAGCAGTTTCTCAGAAAGTTTCTTTCAAGTTTTTAACTGAAGATATTTCCTTTTCACCACAGCACTCTATGGGCTTCCAAATATCACTTTGCAAATCCCACAAGAACAGTCTCAGCGAAGGGCTATTTGAGAGGAAAGCAGTATCTCGGTGAGATGTATAACCAGAACACACGGCAGTTTCTTAGAAAGCTTCTTTCCAGTTTTTAACGGAAGATATTTCTTTTTCACCATAACCCTCTATGGGATTCCAAATATCACTTTGGAAATAACAAAAAACAGTCTTACCGAAAGGCTTCTAGAGGGGAAACCTGTAACTCTGTGAGATGAATTAACAGAACACAAAGTAGTTTCTCAGAAATATTCCTTCCAGTTTTTAACGGAAGATATTTCCTTTTTCACCATAGCCTTCTATGGGCTTCAAAATATCACATTGCAAATTACACAAGAACAGGCTTACCGAAAGCCTTTTTGAGGGGAAAGCTGTAACTCTGTGAGATGAATTAACAGAACACAAAGCAGATTTTCAGAAAACTTATTTTCAGATTCTATCTTAGGATAATTCCTTTTTCAAAATAGCCTTCTATGGGCTTCCAAATATCACTTTGCAAATTCCACAAGAACAGTCTTAGCGAAAGGCTTCTGGAGGAGAAGCTGTAACTCTGTGAGATGAATTAACAGAACAAATAGCAATTTCTCAGAAATCTTCTTTCCAGTTTTTAACGGAAGAAATTTCCTTTATCACCTTAGAGCTATATGTGCTTCCAAACATGACTTTGCAGATTCCACAAGAACAGTCTTAGCGAAACGTTTCTTGAGGGGAAAGCTGTAACTCTGTGAGATGAATTAACAGAACACAAAGCAGTTTCTCAGAAAGTTTCTTTCAAGTTTTTAACTGAAGATATTTCCTTTTCACCACAGCACTCTATGGGCTTCCAAATATCACTTTGCAAATCCCACAAGAACAGTCTCAGCGAAGGGCTATTTGAGAGGAAAGCAGTATCTCGGTGAGATGTATAACCAGAACACACGGCAGTTTCTTAGAAAGCTTCTTTCCAGTTTTTAACGGAAGATATTTCTTTTTCACCATAACCCTCTATGGGATTCCAAATATCACTTTGGAAATAACAAAAAACAGTCTTACCGAAAGGCTTCTAGAGGGGAAACCTGTAACTCTGTGAGATGAATTAACAGAACACAAAGTAGTTTCTCAGAAATATTCCTTCCAGTTTTTAACGGAAGATATTTCCTTTTTCACCATAGCCTTCTATGGGCTTCAAAATATCACATTGCAAATTACACAAGAACAGGCTTACCGAAAGCCTTTTTGAGGGGAAAGCTGTAACTCTGTGAGATGAATTAACAGAACACAAAGCAGATTTTCAGAAAACTTATTTTCAGATTCTATCTTAGGATAATTCCTTTTTCAAAATAGCCTTCTATGGGCTTCCAAATATCACTTTGCAAATTCCACAAGAACAGTCTTAGCGAAAGGCTTCTGGAGGAGAAGCTGTAACTCTGTGAGATGAATTAACAGAACAAATAGCAATTTCTCAGAAATCTTCTTTCCAGTTTTTAACGGAAGAAATTTCCTTTATCACCTTAGAGCTATATGTGCTTCCAAACATGACTTTGCAGATTCCACAAGAACAGTCTTAGCGAAACGTTTCTTGAGGGGAAAGCTGTAACTCTGTGAGATGAATTAACAGAACACAAAGCAGTTTCTCAGAAAGTTTCTTTCAAGTTTTTAACTGAAGATATTTCCTTTTCACCACAGCACTCTATGGGCTTCCAAATATCACTTTGCAAATCCCACAAGAACAGTCTCAGCGAAGGGCTATTTGAGAGGAAAGCAGTATCTCGGTGAGATGTATAACCAGAACACACGGCAGTTTCTTAGAAAGCTTCTTTCCAGTTTTTAACGGAAGATATTTCTTTTTCACCATAACCCTCTATGGGATTCCAAATATCACTTTGGAAATAACAAAAAACAGTCTTACCGAAAGGCTTCTAGAGGGGAAACCTGTAACTCTGTGAGATGAATTAACAGAACACAAAGTAGTTTCTCAGAAATATTCCTTCCAGTTTTTAACGGAAGATATTTCCTTTTTCACCATAGCCTTCTATGGGCTTCAAAATATCACATTGCAAATTACACAAGAACAGGCTTACCGAAAGCCTTTTTGAGGGGAAAGCTGTAACTCTGTGAGATGAATTAACAGAACACAAAGCAGATTTTCAGAAAGCTTATTTTCAGATTCTATCTTAGGATAATTCCTTTTTCAAAATAGCCTTCTATGGGCTTCCAAATATCACTTTGCAAATTCCACAAGAACAGTCTTAGCGAAAGGCTTCTGGAGGAGAAGCTGTAACTCTGTGAGATGAATTAACAGAACAAATAGCAATTTCTCAGAAATCTTCTTTCCAGTTTTTAACGGAAGAAATTTCCTTTTTCACAATAGACCTCTATGGACTTCCAAATATCACTTTGCAAATCCCACAACAACAGTCTTAGCGAAAGTCTTCTTGAGGGGAAAGCTGTAACTCGGTGAGGTGCATTAAGAGAACACATGGCAGTTTCTCAGAAAGCTTATTTCCAGTTTTTAAGGGAATATATTTCCTTTTTCACCATAGCTCTCTAAGGGATTACAAATATCAGTTTGCAAATTTCACAAGAACAGTCTTAGTGAAGGGCTTCTTGAGGGGAAAGCTGTAACACAGTGAGATGAACTAACACAACACAAAGCAGTTTCTCTGACAGCTTCTTTTCGGTTTTTATCTTAGGGTATTTCCATTTTCAAAATAGCCCTCTATGGGCTTCCAAGTATCACATTGCAAATTCCACAAGAACATTTTTATAGAAAGGCTTCTTGAGGGTAGAGCTGTAACTCGGTGAGATATATTAACAGAACACACGGCAGTTTCTTAGAAAGCTTCTTTCCAGTTCTTAACGGAAGTTATTACCCTTTTCACCATAGCCCTCCATGGGCTTCCAAATATCACTTTGCAAATTCCACAAGAACAGTCTTAGCGAGAGGGTTCTTGAGGGGAAAGCTGTAACTCGGTGAGATGTATTAACAGAACACACGGCAGTTTCTCAGAATGCTTCTTTCCAGTTTTTAACGGAAGATATTTTCATTTTCATCATAGCCTTCTATGAGCTTCCAAATATCACTTTGCAAATTTCACAAGAACAGTCTTGGTGAACGACTTCTTGAGGGGAAAGCTGTAACTCTGTGAGATAAACTAACACAACACAAAGCAGTTTCTCAGACAGTTTCTTTTCGGTTTTTATCTTAGGATATTTCCATTTTCACAATAGCCCTCTATGGGCTTCCAAATATCATTTTGCAAGTTTCACAAGAACAGTCTTAGTGAACGACTTCTTGAGGGGAAATCTCTAACTCTGTGAGATGAATTTACAGAACACAATGCAGTTTCACAGAAAGCTTCATTTCAGTTTTTATCTTAGGATGTTTTCTTTTTCACCATAGCCTTCAATGGGACTCCAAATATCACTTTGCAAATTCCACAAGAAAAGTCTTAGTGAACGGCTTCTTGAGGGGAAAGTTGTAACTCTGTGAGATGAATTAACAGAACACAAAGCAGTTTCTCAGAAAGCTTATTTCCAGTTTTTACCCGAAGATTTTTCCTTTTTCACCATAGCCCACTATGGGCTTCCAAATATCACTTTGCAAATTCCACAAGAACAGCCTTAGAGAAAGGTTTCTTGAGAGGAAAGCTGTAACTCGGTGAGATGTATGAACAGAACTCACGGCAGTTTCTCGGAAAGCTTCTTTCCAGTTTTTAACGGAAGATATTTCCTTTTTCACCATATCTCTGTAAGGGTTTCCAAATATCAGTTTGAAAATTTCACAAGAATAGTCCTAGTGAACGGCTTCTTGAGGGGAAAGCTGTAACTCTGTGAGATGAATTAAGAGAACACAAAGCAATTTCTCAGAAAGCTTCTATCCAATTTTTAACTGAAGATATTTCCTTTTTCACCATAGCCTTGTACGGGCTTCCAAATATCACTTTGCAAATTCCACAAGAACACTCTTAGCGAAAGGATTTTTTCAGGGAAAGCTGTAACTCTGTGAGATGAATTAACAGAACACAAAGCAGTTCCTCAGAAAGCTTCTTTCCAGTTTTTAACGGAAGATATTTCCGTTTTCCCCATATCTCTCTGGGATTCCAAATATCACGTTGCAAATTACACAAGAACAGTCTTAGGGAACGGCTTCTTGAGGGGAAAGCTGTCACACAGTGAGATGAATTAATAGAACACAAAGCAGTTTCACAGAAAGCTTCTTTCCAGTTTTTATCTGAGGACATTTCCTTTTTCACCGTAGTCCACTATGGGCTTCCAAATATCACTTTGCAAATTCCACAAGAACAGTCTTAGCGAAAGGCTTTTAGAGGGAAATGTTGTAACTCTGTCAGATGAATTAACAGAACACAAAGCAGTTTCTCAGAAAGCGTCTTTCCAGTTTTTAACGGAAAATAATTCCTTTTTCACCATAGCCCTCTATGGGATTCTAAATATCACTTTCAAATTTGAGAAGAACAGTCTTAGTGAACGGCCTCTTGAGTGGAAATCTGTAACTCTCTGAGATGAATTATCAGAACACAAAGCAGTTTCTCAAAAAGTTTCTTTTCGGATTTAATCTTACTATTTTTCCTTTTTCAACATAGCCCTCTGTGGCCTTCCAAATATCACTTTGCAAATTACACAAGAACAGTCTTTGTGAAAGACTTCTTGAAGGGAAAGCCGTAACTCCCTGAGATGAATTATCAGAACACAAAGCAGTTTCTCAGAAAGCTTCTTTTCAGTTTTTATCTTAGGATATTTCCTTTTTCAGCATAGCCCTCTATGAGCTTACAAAAATTTTTGCAAATTCCACAAGAACAGTCTTAGCGAAAGGATTCTCGATGGGAAAGCTGTAACTCTGTGAGATGAACTAACAGAACACAAAGCGGTTTCTCAGAAACCTTCTTTTCGTTTTTTATCTTAGGATATTTCCTTTTACAGCAAAGCCCACTATGGGCTTCCAAATATCACTTTGCAAATTCCAGAAGAACAGTCTTAGAGAAAGGCTTCTTGAGGGTAAAACTGTAACTCTGTAAGATGAATTAACATAACACAAAACATTTTCTCAGAAACCTACTTTTCAGTTTTTACCTTAGGATATTTCCTTTTTCACCATAGTCCTCTATGGGATTCCAAATATCACTTTGCAAATTCCACATGAACAGTCTTAGCGAAAGGCTTCTTGAGGGGAAAGCTGTAACTCCGTGAGATGAATTAAGAGAACACAAAGCAGTTTCCTAGAAAGATTCTTTCCAGTATTTAACGCAACATATTTCCATTTTCTCCGTAGCCCTGTATGGGCTTTCAACTATCACCTTGCAAATTCCACAGGAACAGTCTTAGTGAATGGCTTCTTGAGGGGAAAGCTGTAACTCTGTGAGATGAATTAAGAGGACACAATGCATTTTCTCAGAAAGCTTCTTTTCGGTTTAATCTTAGGATATATCCTTTTTTGCCATAACCCTCTATGGCCTTCCAATATCGCATTGCAAATTCCACAAGAACAGGCTCAGTGAACGGCTGCTGGAGGGTAAACTGTAATTCTGTGAGATGAATTAACAGAACATAAAGCAGTTTCTCAGAAAGCTTCTTTGCAGTTTTTAACGGAGGATATTTCCTTTTTCACCGTAGCCCTATATGGGCTTCCAAATATCACTTTGCAAGTTCTACAAGAACAATCTTAGCGAAAGGCTTCTGAGGGAAAAGCTGTAATTCTGTGAGATGAATTAACAGAACACAAAGCAGTTTCTCAGCAATCTTCTTTCCAGTTTTTAACGGTGGATATTTCCTTTTTAACCATAGCCCTCTAAGGGCTTCCAAATATCACTTTGCAAATTCCACAAGAACAGTCTTAGCGAGAGGGTTCTTGAGGGGAAAGCTGTAACTCGGTGAGATGTATTAACAGAACACACGGCAGTTTCTCAGAATGCTTCTTTCCAGTTTTTAACGGAAGATATTTTCATTTTCACCATAGCCTTCTATGAGCTTCCAAATATCACTTTGCAAATTTCACAAGAACAGTCTTGGTGAACGACTTCTTGAGGGGAAAGCTGTAACTCTGTGAGATAAACTAACACAACACAAAGCAGTTTCTCAGACAGTTTCTTTTCGGTTTTTATCTTAGGATATTTCCATTTTCACAATAGCCCTCTATGGGCTTCCAAATATCATTTTGCAAGTTTCACAAGAACAGTCTTAGTGAACGACTTCTTGAGGGGAAATCTCTAACTCTGTGAGATGAATTTACAGAACACAATGCAGTTTCACAGAAAGCTTCATTTCAGTTTTTATCTTAGGATGTTTTCTTTTTCACCATAGCCTTCAATGGGACTCCAAATATCACTTTGCAAATTCCACAAGAAAAGTCTTAGTGAACGGCTTCTTGAGGGGAAAGTTGTAACTCTGTGAGATGAATTAACAGAACACAAAGCAGTTTCTCAGAAAGCTTATTTCCAGTTTTTACCCGAAGATTTTTCCTTTTTCACCATAGCCCACTATGGGCTTCCAAATATCACTTTGCAAATTCCACAAGAACAGCCTTAGAGAAAGGTTTCTTGAGAGGAAAGCTGTAACTCGGTGAGATGTATGAACAGAACTCACGGCAGTTTCTCAGAAAGCTTCTTTCCAGTTTTTAACGGAAGATATTTCCTTTTTCACCATATCTCTGTAAGGGTTTCCAAATATCAGTTTGAAAATTTCACAGGAATAGTCCTAGTGAACGGCTTCTTGAGGGGAAAGCTGTAACTCTGTGAGATGAATTAAGAGAACACAAAGCAATTTCTCAGAAAGCTTCTATCCAATTTTTAACTGAAGATATTTCCTTTTTCACCATAGCCTTGTACGGGCTTCCAAATATCACTTTACATATTCCACAAGAACAGTCTTCGCGAAAGGCTTCTTGAGGGAAAAGATGTAAATCTGTGAGATGTATTAACAGAACACAAAACAGTTTCTCAGAAACCTTCTTTTCAGTTTCTGTCTTAGGATATTTCCTTTTTCACCATAGCCCTCTATGGCTTTATAAATATCACTTTGAATATTTCACAAGAATAGTCTTAGTGAACGACTTCTTGAGGGGAAAGCTGTAACTCTGTGATATGAACTAACAAAACAGAAAGAAGTTTCTCAGAAAGCTTCTTTTCGGTTTTTAACGGAAGATATTTCCTTTTTCAACATGGCCCTCTAAGGGCTTGCAAAAGGCTTCTGGAGAGGAAAGCTGTAACTCTGTGTGATAAATTAACAGAACACAAAGCAGTTTCTCAGAAATCTTCTTTCCAGTTTTTAACGGAAGAAATTTCCTTTATCACCTTAGAGCTATATGTGCTTCCAAACATGACTTTGCAGATTCCACAAGAACAGTCTTAGCGAAACGTTTCTTGAGGGGAAAGCTGTAACTCTGTGAGATGAATTAACAGAACACAAAGCAGTTTCTCAGAAAGTTTCTTTCAAGTTTTTAACTGAAGATATTTCCTTTTCACCACAGCACTCTATGGGCTTCCAAATATCACTTTGCAAATCCCACAAGAACAGTCTCAGCGAAGGGCTATTTGAGAGGAAAGCAGTATCTCGGTGAGATGTATAACCAGAACACACGGCAGTTTCTTAGAAAGCTTCTTTCCAGTTTTTAACGGAAGATATTTCTTTTTCACCATAACCCTCTATGGGATTCCAAATATCACTTTGGAAATAACAAAAAACAGTCTTACCGAAAGGCTTCTAGAGGGGAAACCTGTAACTCTGTGAGATGAATTAACAGAACACAAAGTAGTTTCTCAGAAATATTCCTTCCAGTTTTTAACGGAAGATATTTCCTTTTTCACCATAGCCTTCTATGGGCTTCAAAATATCACATTGCAAATTACACAAGAACAGGCTTACCGAAAGCCTTTTTGAGGGGAAAGCTGTAACTCTGTGAGATGAATTAACAGAACACAAAGCAGATTTTCAGAAAACTTATTTTCAGATTCTATCTTAGGATAATTCCTTTTTCAAAATAGCCTTCTATGGGCTTCCAAATATCACTTTGCAAATTCCACAAGAACAGTCTTAGCGAAAGGCTTCTGGAGGAGAAGCTGTAACTCTGTGAGATGAATTAACAGAACAAATAGCAATTTCTCAGAAATCTTCTTTCCAGTTTTTAACGGAAGAAATTTCCTTTATCACCTTAGAGCTATATGTGCTTCCAAACATGACTTTGCAGATTCCACAAGAACAGTCTTAGCGAAACGTTTCTTGAGGGGAAAGCTGTAACTCTGTGAGATGAATTAACAGAACACAAAGCAGTTTCTCAGAAAGTTTCTTTCAAGTTTTTAACTGAAGATATTTCCTTTTCACCACAGCACTCTATGGGCTTCCAAATATCACTTTGCAAATCCCACAAGAACAGTCTCAGCGAAGGGCTATTTGAGAGGAAAGCAGTATCTCGGTGAGATGTATAACCAGAACACACGGCAGTTTCTTAGAAAGCTTCTTTCCAGTTTTTAACGGAAGATATTTCTTTTTCACCATAACCCTCTATGGGATTCCAAATATCACTTTGGAAATAACAAAAAACAGTCTTACCGAAAGGCTTCTAGAGGGGAAACCTGTAACTCTGTGAGATGAATTAACAGAACACAAAGTAGTTTCTCAGAAATATTCCTTCCAGTTTTTAACGGAAGATATTTCCTTTTTCACCATAGCCTTCTATGGGCTTCAAAATATCACATTGCAAATTACACAAGAACAGGCTTACCGAAAGCCTTTTTGAGGGGAAAGCTGTAACTCTGTGAGATGAATTAACAGAACACAAAGCAGATTTTCAGAAAGCTTATTTTCAGATTCTATCTTAGGATAATTCCTTTTTCAAAATAGCCTTCTATGGGCTTCCAAATATCACTTTGCAAATTCCACAAGAACAGTCTTAGCGAAAGGCTTCTGGAGGAGAAGCTGTAACTCTGTGAGATGAATTAACAGAACAAATAGCAATTTCTCAGAAATCTTCTTTCCAGTTTTTAACGGAAGAAATTTCCTTTTTCACAATAGACCTCTATGGACTTCCAAATATCACTTTGCAAATCCCACAACAACAGTCTTAGCGAAAGTCTTCTTGAGGGGAAAGCTGTAACTCGGTGAGGTGCATTAAGAGAACACATGGCAGTTTCTCAGAAAGCTTATTTCCAGTTTTTAAGGGAATATATTTCCTTTTTCACCATAGCTCTCTAAGGGATTACAAATATCAGTTTGCAAATTTCACAAGAACAGTCTTAGTGAAGGGCTTCTTGAGGGGAAAGCTGTAACACAGTGAGATGAACTAACACAACACAAAGCAGTTTCTCTGACAGCTTCTTTTCGGTTTTTATCTTAGGGTATTTCCATTTTCAAAATAGCCCTCTATGGGCTTCCAAGTATCACATTGCAAATTCCACAAGAACATTTTTATAGAAAGGCTTCTTGAGGGTAGAGCTGTAACTCGGTGAGATATATTAACAGAACACACGGCAGTTTCTTAGAAAGCTTCTTTCCAGTTCTTAACGGAAGTTATTACCCTTTTCACCATAGCCCTCTAAGGGCTTCCAAATATCACTTTGCAAATTCCACAAGAACAGTCTTAGCGAGAGGGTTCTTGAGGGGAAAGCTGTAACTCGGTGAGATGTATTAACAGAACACACGGCAGTTTCTCAGAATGCTTCTTTCCAGTTTTTAACGGAAGATATTTTCATTTTCACCATAGCCTTCTATGAGCTTCCAAATATCACTTTGCAAATTTCACAAGAACAGTCTTGGTGAACGACTTCTTGAGGGGAAAGCTGTAACTCTGTGAGATAAACTAACACAACACAAAGCAGTTTCTCAGACAGTTTCTTTTCGGTTTTTATCTTAGGATATTTCCATTTTCACAATAGCCCTCTATGGGCTTCCAAATATCATTTTGCAAGTTTCACAAGAACAGTCTTAGTGAACGACTTCTTGAGGGGAAATCTCTAACTCTGTGAGATGAATTTACAGAACACAATGCAGTTTCACAGAAAGCTTCATTTCAGTTTTTATCTTAGGATGTTTTCTTTTTCACCATAGCCTTCAATGGGACTCCAAATATCACTTTGCAAATTCCACAAGAAAAGTCTTAGTGAACGGCTTCTTGAGGGGAAAGTTGTAACTCTGTGAGATGAATTAACAGAACACAAAGCAGTTTCTCAGAAAGCTTATTTCCAGTTTTTACCCGAAGATTTTTCCTTTTTCACCATAGCCCACTATGGGCTTCCAAATATCACTTTGCAAATTCCACAAGAACAGCCTTAGAGAAAGGTTTCTTGAGAGGAAAGCTGTAACTCGGTGAGATGTATGAACAGATCTCACGGCAGTTTCTCGGAAAGCTTCTTTCCAGTTTTTAACGGAAGATATTTCCTTTTTCACCATATCTCTGTAAGGGTTTCCAAATATCAGTTTGAAAATTTCACAAGAATAGTCCTAGTGAACGGCTTCTTGAGGGGAAAGCTGTAACTCTGTGAGATGAATTAAGAGAACACAAAGCAATTTCTCAGAAAGCTTCTATCCAATTTTTAACTGAAGATATTTCCTTTTTCACCATAGCCTTGTACGGGCTTCCAAATATCACTTTGCAAATTCCACAAGAACACTCTTAGCGAAAGGATTTTTTCAGGGAAAGCTGTAACTCTGTGAGATGAATTAACAGAACACAAAGCAGTTCCTCAGAAAGCTTCTTTCCAGTTTTTAACGGAAGATATTTCCGTTTTCCCCATATCTCTCTGGGATTCCAAATATCACGTTGCAAATTACACAAGAACAGTCTTAGGGAACGGCTTCTTGAGGGGAAAGCTGTCACACAGTGAGATGAATTAATAGAACACAAAGCAGTTTCACAGAAAGCTTCTTTCCAGTTTTTATCTGAGGACATTTCCTTTTTCACCGTAGTCCACTATGGGCTTCCAAATATCACTTTGCAAATTCCACAAGAACAGTCTTAGCGAAAGGCTTTTAGAGGGAAATGTTGTAACTCTGTCAGATGAATTAACAGAACACAAAGCAGTTTCTCAGAAAGCGTCTTTCCAGTTTTTAACGGAAAATAATTCCTTTTTCACCATAGCCCTCTATGGGATTCTAAATATCACTTTCAAATTTGAGAAGAACAGTCTTAGTGAACGGCCTCTTGAGTGGAAATCTGTAACTCTCTGAGATGAATTATCAGAACACAAAGCAGTTTCTCAAAAAGTTTCTTTTCGGATTTAATCTTACTATTTTTCCTTTTTCAACATAGCCCTCTGTGGCCTTCCAAATATCACTTTGCAAATTACACAAGAACAGTCTTTGTGAAAGACTTCTTGAAGGGAAAGCCGTAACTCCCTGAGATGAATTATCAGAACACAAAGCAGTTTCTCAGAAAGCTTCTTTTCAGTTTTTATCTTAGGATATTTCCTTTTTCAGCATAGCCCTCTATGAGCTTACAAAAATTTTTGCAAATTCCACAAGAACAGTCTTAGCAAAAGGATTCTCGATGGGAAAGCTGTAACTCTGTGAGATGAACTAACAGAACACAAAGCGGTTTCTCAGAAACCTTCTTTTCGTTTTTTATCTTAGGATATTTCCTTTTACAGCAAAGCCCACTATGGGCTTCCAAATATCACTTTGCAAATTCCAGAAGAACAGTCTTAGAGAAAGGCTTCTTGAGGGTAAAACTGTAACTCTGTAAGATGAATTAACATAACACAAAACATTTTCTCAGAAACCTACTTTTCAGTTTTTACCTTAGGATATTTCCTTTTTCACCATAGTCCTCTATGGGATTCCAAATATCACTTTGCAAATTCCACATGAACAGTCTTAGCGAAAGGCTTCTTGAGGGGAAAGCTGTAACTCTGTGAGATGAATTAAGAGAACACAAAGCAGTTTCCTAGAAAGATTCTTTCCAGTATTTAACGCAACATATTTCCATTTTCTCCGTAGCCCTGTATGGGCTTTCAACTATCACCTTGCAAATTCCACAGGAACAGTCTTAGTGAATGGCTTCTTGAGGGGAAAGCTGTAACTCTGTGAGATGAATTAAGAGGACACAATGCATTTTCTCAGAAAGCTTCTTTTCGGTTTTTATCTTAGGATATATCCTTTTTCGCCATAACCCTCTATGGGCTTCCAATATCGCATTGCAAATTCCACAAGAACAGGCTCAGTGAACGGCTGCTGGAGGGTAAACTGTAATTCTGTGAGATGAATTAACAGAACATAAAGCAGTTTCTCAGAAAGCTTCTTTTCGGTTTTTATCTTAGGATATATCCTTTTTCACCATAACCCTCTATGGGCTTCCAATATCGCATTGCAAATTCCACAAGAACAGGCTCAGTGAACGGCTGCTGGAGGGTAAACTGTAATTCTGTGAGATGAATTAACAGAACATAAAGCAGTTTCTCAGAAAGCTTCTTTGCAGTTTTTAACGGAGGATATTTCCTTTTTCACCATAGCCCTATATGGGCTTCCAAATATCACTTTGCAAGTTCTACAAGAACAATCTTAGCGAAAGGCTTCTGAGGGAAAAGCTGTAATTCTGTGAGATGAATTAACAGAACACAAAGCAGTTTCTCAGCAATCTTCTTTCCAGTTTTTAACGGTGGATATTTCCTTTTTAACCATAGCCCTCTAAGGGCTTCCAAATATCACTTTGCAAATTCCACAAGAACAGTCTTAGCGAGAGGGTTCTTGAGGGGAAAGCTGTAACTCGGTGAGATGTATTAACAGAACACACGGCAGTTTCTCAGAATGCTTCTTTCCAGTTTTTAACGGAAGATATTTTCATTTTCACCATAGCCTTCTATGAGCTTCCAAATATCACTTTGCAAATTTCACAAGAACAGTCTTGGTGAACGACTTCTTGAGGGGAAAGCTGTAACTCTGTGAGATAAACTAACACAACACAAAGCAGTTTCTCAGACAGTTTCTTTTCGGTTTTTATCTTAGGATATTTCCATTTTCACAATAGCCCTCTATGGGCTCCCAAATATCATTTTGCAAGTTTCACAAGAACAGTCTTAGTGAACGACTTCTTGAGGGGAAATCTCTAACTCTGTGAGATGAATTTACAGAACACAATGCAGTTTCACAGAAAGCTTCATTTCAGTTTTTATCTTAGGATGTTTTCTTTTTCACCATAGCCTTCAATGGGACTCCAAATATCACTTTGCAAATTCCACAAGAAAAGTCTTAGTGAACGGCTTCTTGAGGGGAAAGTTGTAACTCTGTGAGATGAATTAACAGAACACAAAGCAGTTTCTCAGAAAGCTTATTTCCAGTTTTTACCCGAAGATTTTTCCTTTTTCACCATAGCCCACTATGGGCTTCCAAATATCACTTTGCAAATTCCACAAGAACAGCCTTAGAGAAAGGTTTCTTGAGAGGAAAGCTGTAACTCGGTGAGATGTATGAACAGAACTCACGGCAGTTTCTCGGAAAGCTTCTTTCCAGTTTTTAACGGAAGATATTTCCTTTTTCACCATATCTCTGTAAGGGTTTCCAAATATCAGTTTGAAAATTTCACAGGAAGAGTCCTAGTGAACGGCTTCTTGAGGGGAAAGCTGTAACTCTGTGAGATGAATTAAGAGAACACAAAGCAATTTCTCAGAAAGCTTCTATCCAATTTTTAACTGAAGATATTTCCTTTTTCACCATAGCCTTGTACGGGCTTCCAAATATCACTTTACATATTCCACAAGAACAGTCTTCGCGAAAGGCTTCTTGAGGGAAAAGATGTAAATCTGTGAGATGTATTAACAGAACACAAAACAGTTTCTCAGAAACCTTCTTTTCAGTTTCTGTCTTAGGATATTTCCTTTTTCACCATAGCCCTCTATGGCTTTATAAATATCACTTTGAATATTTCACAAGAATAGTCTTAGTGAACGACTTCTTGAGGGGAAAGCTGTAACTCTGTGATATGAACTAACAAAACAGAAAGAAGTTTCTCAGAAAGCTTCTTTTCGGTTTTTAACGGAAGATATTTCCTTTTTCAACATGGCCCTCTAAGGGCTTGCAAAAGGCTTCTGGAGAGGAAAGCTGTAACTCTGTGTGATAAATTAACAGAACACAAAGCAGTTTCTCAGAAATCTTCTTTCCAGTTTTTAACGGAAGAAATTTCCTTTATCACCTTAGAGCTATATGTGCTTCCAAACATGACTTTGCAGATTCCACAAGAACAGTCTTAGCGAAACGTTTCTTGAGGGGAAAGCTGTAACTCTGTGAGATGAATTAACAGAACACAAAGCAGTTTCTCAGAAAGTTTCTTTCAAGTTTTTAACTGAAGATATTTCCTTTTCACCACAGCACTCTATGGGCTTCCAAATATCACTTTGCAAATCCCACAAGAACAGTCTCAGCGAAGGGCTATTTGAGAGGAAAGCAGTATCTCGGTGAGATGTATAACCAGAACACACGGCAGTTTCTTAGAAAGCTTCTTTCCAGTTTTTAACGGAAGATATTTCTTTTTCACCATAACCCTCTATGGGATTCCAAATATCACTTTGGAAATAACAAAAAACAGTCTTACCGAAAGGCTTCTAGAGGGGAAACCTGTAACTCTGTGAGATGAATTAACAGAACACAAAGTAGTTTCTCAGAAATATTCCTTCCAGTTTTTAACGGAAGATATTTCCTTTTTCACCATAGCCTTCTATGGGCTTCAAAATATCACATTGCAAATTACACAAGAACAGGCTTACCGAAAGCCTTTTTGAGGGGAAAGCTGTAACTCTGTGAGATGAATTAACAGAACACAAAGCAGATTTTCAGAAAGCTTATTTTCAGATTCTATCTTAGGATAATTCCTTTTTCAAAATAGCCTTCTATGGGCTTCCAAATATCACTTTGCAAATTCCACAAGAACAGTCTTAGCGAAAGGCTTCTGGAGGAGAAGCTGTAACTCTGTGAGATGAATTAACAGAACAAATAGCAATTTCTCAGAAATCTTCTTTCCAGTTTTTAACGGAAGAAATTTCCTTTTTCACAATAGACCTCTATGGACTTCCAAATATCACTTTGCAAATCCCACAACAACAGTCTTAGCGAAAGTCTTCTTGAGGGGAAAGCTGTAACTCGGTGAGGTGCATTAAGAGAACACATGGCAGTTTCTCAGAAAGCTTATTTCCAGTTTTTAAGGGAATATATTTCCTTTTTCACCATAGCTCTCTAAGGGATTACAAATATCAGTTTGCAAATTTCACAAGAACAGTCTTAGTGAAGGGCTTCTTGAGGGGAAAGCTGTAACACAGTGAGATGAACTAACACAACACAAAGCAGTTTCTCTGACAGCTTCTTTTCGGTTTTTATCTTAGGGTATTTCCATTTTCAAAATAGCCCTCTATGGGCTTCCAAGTATCACATTGCAAATTCCACAAGAACATTTTTATAGAAAGGCTTCTTGAGGGTAGAGCTGTAACTCGGTGAGATGTATTAACAGAACACACGGCAGTTTCTTAGAAAGCTTCTTTCCAGTTCTTAATGGAAGTTATTACCCTTTTCACCATAGCCCTCCATGGGCTTCCAAATATCACTTTGCAAATTCCACTAGAACAGTCTTAGCGAAAGGCTTCTGGAGGGGAAATCTGTAACTCTGTGAGATGAATTAACAGAATAAAAAGCAGTTTCTCACAAATCTTCTTTCCAGTTTTTAACGGAAGATGTTTCGTTTTTCACCATAGTCCTCTATGGGCTTCCAAATATCACTTTGAAAATTCCACAAGAACAGTCTTAGCGAAAGGTTTCTTGAGGGGGAAGCTGTAACTCTGTGAGATGAATTAACAGAACACAAAGCAGTCTCTCAGAAAGCTTCTTTCCAGTATTTAACTGAAGATAATTCCTTTTTCACTATAGCCCTCTATGGGCTTCCAAATATCACTTTGGAAATCCCACAAGAACAGTCTTAGCGAAAGGCTTCTTGAGAGGAAAGCTGTAACTCGGTCATATGTACTAACAGAACACACCGCATTTTCTCAGAATGGTTCTTTCCAGTTTTTAACGGAAGATATTTCCTTTTTCACCATAGTCCACTATGGGTATCCAAATATCACTTTCCAAATTTCACAAAACTGTCTTAGTGAACGTCTTCTTGAGAGGAAATCTGTAGCTCTGTGCGATGAACTAACAGAACACAAAGCAGTTTTTTAGACAGCTTCTTTTCGGTTAGTATCTTAGGATATTTCCGTTTTCACAATAGCCTTCTATGGGCTTCCACATATCACTTTGGAAATTCCTCAAAAACAGTCTTAGTGGAAGGCTTCTTGAGGGGAAAGCTGTAACTCTTTGAGATGAATTAACAGAACACAAAGCAGTTTCTCGGAAAGCTTCTTTTCATTTTTTAACTGAAGATATTTCCTTTTTCACCATAGTTCTCTCTGGGCTTCCAAATATCACTTTGCAAATTCCACAAGAACAGTGTTAGCGAAAGGTGTCTGGAGGGGAAAGCTGTAACCCTGTGAGATGCATTAACAGAACACAAAGCAGTTTCTCAGAAATCTTCTTTCCAGTTTTTAACGGAAGATATTTCCTTTTTCAACTTAGCCCTCTATAGGTTTCCAAATATCGCTTTGCAAATTCCCCAAGAACAGTCTTAGCGAAAGGCTTCTTGAGGGGAAAGCTGTAACTTTGTGAGACGAATTAACAGAACACAAAGCAATTTCTCACAAAGCTTCTTTTCAGTTTTTATCTTACGATGTTTCCTTTTTCAACATAGCCCTCTATGGGTTTCCAAATATCACTTTGCAAATTCCACAAGAACAGTCTTAGTGAACGATTTCTTGAGGGGAAAGCTGTAACTCTGTGAGATAAACTAACACAACACAGAGCAGTTTCTCAGACAGCTTCTTTTCGGTTTTTATCTTAGGATATTTCCATTTTCACCATAGCCTTCTATGGGCTTCCAAATATCGCTTTGCAAATTCCACAAGAAAAGTCTTAGTGAACGACTTCTTGAGGGGAAAGCTGTAACTCTGTGAGATAAACTAACACAACACAAAGCAGTTTCTCAGAAAGCTTCTTTCCAGTTTTTAACGGAGGATATTTCCTATTATTCCATAGCCCTCTGTGGGATTCCAAATATCACTTTGCAAATTTCACAAGAACAGTGTAAGCGAAAGATTTCCTGAGGGGAAAGTTGTAACTCTGTGAGATGAATTAACAGAACACAAAGCAGTTTTTCAACAAGCTTCTTTTCAGTTTCTAACGGAAGATACTTCCTTTTTCAACATATTCTTCTATGGGCTTCCAAATATCGCTTTGCAAATTCAACAAGAACAGTCTTAGCGAAAGGGTTTTAGAGGGAAATGTTGTAACTATGTGAGATGAATTCACAGAACACAAAGCAGTTTCTCAGAAAGCTTCTTTTCAGTTTTTATCTTACGATATTTCCTTTTTCACCATAGCCCTCTATGGGCTTCCAAATCTCACTTTGCAAATTCCACAAGAACAGTCTTAGCGAAAGAATTATTGAGGGGAAAGCTGTAACTCTGTGAGGTGAATTAACAGAACAAAAGGGAGTTTCTCAGAAAGATTCTTTCCGCTTTTTAACTCAAGATATTTCCTTTTTCACCATAGTCCTCTATGGGCTTCCAAATATCAATTTGCACATTCGACAACAACAGCCTTAGCGAAAGGCTTCCTGAGGGAAATGTTGTAACTCTGTCAGATGAATTAACAGAACACAAAGCAGTTTCTCAGAAAGCGTCTTTCCAGTTTTTAACGGAAAATAATTCCTTTTTCACCATAGCCCTCTATGGGATTCTAAATATCACTTTCAAATTTGAGAAGAACAGTCTTAGTGAACGGCCTCTTGAGTGGAAATCTGTAACTCTCTGAGATGAATTATCAGAACACAAAGCAGTTTCTTTTCGGATTTAATCTTACTATTTTTCCTTTTTCAACATAGCCCTCTGTAGCCTTCCAAAAATCACTTTGCAAATTACACAAGAACAGTCTTTGTGAAAGACTTCTTGAAGGGAAAGCCGTAACTCCCTGAGATGAATTAACAGAACACAAAGCAGTTTCTCAGAAAGCTTCTTTTCAGTTTTTATCTTAGGATATTTCCTTTTTCAGCATAGCCCTCTATGAGCTTCCAAAAATATTTGAAAATTCCACAAGAACAGTCTTAGCGAAAGGATTCTCGATGGGAAAGCTGTAACTCTGTGAGATGAACTAACAGAACACAAAGCGGTTTCTCAGAAACCTTCTTTTCGTTTTTTATCTTAGGATATTTCCTTTTACAGCAAAGCCCACTATGGGCTTCCAAATATCACTTTGCAAATTCCAGAAGAACAGTCTTAGAGAAAGGCTTCTTGAGGGTAAAACTGTAACTCTGTAAGATGAATTAACATAACACAAAACATTTTCTCAGAAACCTACTTTTCAGTTTTTACCTTAGGATATTTCCTTTTTCACCATAGTCCTCTATGGGATTCCAAATATCACTTTGCAAATTCCACATGAACAGTCTTAGCGAAAGGCTTCTTGAGGGGAAAGCTGTAACTCCGTGAGATGAATTAAGAGAACACAAAGCAGTTTCCTAGAAAGATTCTTTCCAGTATTTAACGCAACATATTTCCATTTTCTCCGTAGCCCTGTATGGGCTTTCAACTATCACCTTGCAAATTCCACAGGAACAGTCTTAGTGAATGGCTTCTTGAGGGGAAAGCTGTAACTCTGTGAGATGAATTAAGAGGACACAATGCATTTTCTCAGAAAGCTTCTTTTCGGTTTTTATCTTAGGATATATCCTTTTTCGCCATAACCCTCTATGGGCTTCCAATATCGCATTGCAAATTCCACAAGAACAGGCTCAGTGAACGGCTGCTGGAGGGTAAACTGTAATTCTGTGAGATGAATTAACAGAACATAAAGCAGTTTCTCAGAAAGCTTCTTTGCAGTTTTTAACGGAGGATATTTCCTTTTTCACCATAGCCCTATATGGGCTTCCAAATATCACTTTGCAAGTTCTACAAGAACAATCTTAGCGAAAGGCTTCTGAGGGAAAAGCTGTAATTCTGTGAGATGAATTAACAGAACACAAAGCAGTTTCTCAGCAATCTTCTTTCCAGTTTTTAACGGTGGATATTTCCTTTTTAACCATAGCCCTCTAAGGGCTTCCAAATATCACTTTGCAAATTCCACAAGAACAGTCTTAGCGAGAGGGTTCTTGAGGGGAAAGCTGTAACTCGGTGAGATGTATTAACAGAACACACGGCAGTTTCTCAGAATGCTTCTTTCCAGTTTTTAACGGAAGATATTTTCATTTTCACCATAGCCTTCTATGAGCTTCCAAATATCACTTTGCAAATTTCACAAGAACAGTCTTGGTGAACGACTTCTTGAGGGGAAAGCTGTAACTCTGTGAGATAAACTAACACAACACAAAGCAGTTTCTCAGACAGTTTCTTTTCGGTTTTTATCTTAGGATATTTCCATTTTCACAATAGCCCTCTATGGGCTTCCAAATATCATTTTGCAAGTTTCACAAGAACAGTCTTAGTGAACGACTTCTTGAGGGGAAATCTCTAACTCTGTGAGATGAATTTACAGAACACAATGCAGTTTCACAGAAAGCTTCATTTCAGTTTTTATCTTAGGATGTTTTCTTTTTCACCATAGCCTTCAATGGGACTCCAAATATCACTTTGCAAATTCCACAAGAAAAGTCTTAGTGAACGGCTTCTTGAGGGGAAAGTTGTAACTCTGTGAGATGAATTAACAGAACACAAAGCAGTTTCTCAGAAAGCTTATTTCCAGTTTTTACCCGAAGATTTTTCCTTTTTCACCATAGCCCACTATGGGCTTCCAAATATCACTTTGCAAATTCCACAAGAACAGCCTTAGAGAAAGGTTTCTTGAGAGGAAAGCTGTAACTCGGTGAGATGTATGAACAGAACTCACGGCAGTTTCTCGGAAAGCTTCTTTCCAGTTTTTAACGGAAGATATTTCCTTTTTCACCATATCTCTGTAAGGGTTTCCAAATATCAGTTTGAAAATTTCACAGGAATAGTCCTAGTGAACGGCTTCTTGAGGGGAAAGCTGTAACTCTGTGAGATGAATTAAGAGAACACAAAGCAATTTCTCAGAAAGCTTCTATCCAATTTTTAACTGAAGATATTTCCTTTTTCACCATAGCCTTGTACGGGCTTCCAAATATCACTTTACATATTCCACAAGAACAGTCTTCGCGAAAGGCTTCTTGAGGGAAAAGATGTAAATCTGTGAGATGTATTAACAGAACACAAAACAGTTTCTCAGAAACCTTCTTTTCAGTTTCTGTCTTAGGATATTTCCTTTTTCACCATAGCCCTCTATGGCTTTATAAATATCACTTTGAATATTTCACAAGAATAGTCTTAGTGAACGACTTCTTGAGGGGAAAGCTGTAACTCTGTGATATGAACTAACAAAACAGAAAGAAGTTTCTCAGAAAGCTTCTTTTCGGTTTTTAACGGAAGATATTTCCTTTTTCAACATGGCCCTCTAAGGGCTTGCAAAAGGCTTCTGGAGAGGAAAGCTGTAACTCTGTGTGATAAATTAACAGAACACAAAGCAGTTTCTCAGAAATCTTCTTTCCAGTTTTTAACGGAAGAAATTTCCTTTATCACCTTAGAGCTATATGTGCTTCCAAACATGACTTTGCAGATTCCACAAGAACAGTCTTAGCGAAACGTTTCTTGAGGGGAAAGCTGTAACTCTGTGAGATGAATTAACAGAACACAAAGCAGTTTCTCAGAAAGTTTCTTTCAAGTTTTTAACTGAAGATATTTCCTTTTCACCACAGCACTCTATGGGCTTCCAAATATCACTTTGCAAATCCCACAAGAACAGTCTCAGCGAAGGGCTATTTGAGAGGAAAGCAGTATCTCGGTGAGATGTATAACCAGAACACACGGCAGTTTCTTAGAAAGCTTCTTTCCAGTTTTTAACGGAAGATATTTCTTTTTCACCATAACCCTCTATGGGATTCCAAATATCACTTTGGAAATAACAAAAAACAGTCTTACCGAAAGGCTTCTAGAGGGGAAACCTGTAACTCTGTGAGATGAATTAACAGAACACAAAGTAGTTTCTCAGAAATATTCCTTCCAGTTTTTAACGGAAGATATTTCCTTTTTCACCATAGCCTTCTATGGGCTTCAAAATATCACATTGCAAATTACACAAGAACAGGCTTACCGAAAGCCTTTTTGAGGGGAAAGCTGTAACTCTGTGAGATGAATTAACAGAACACAAAGCAGATTTTCAGAAAGCTTATTTTCAGATTCTATCTTAGGATAATTCCTTTTTCAAAATAGCCTTCTATGGGCTTCCAAATATCACTTTGCAAATTCCACAAGAACAGTCTTAGCGAAAGGCTTCTGGAGGAGAAGCTGTAACTCTGTGAGATGAATTAACAGAACAAATAGCAATTTCTCAGAAATCTTCTTTCCAGTTTTTAACGGAAGAAATTTCCTTTTTCACAATAGACCTCTATGGACTTCCAAATATCACTTTGCAAATCCCACAACAACAGTCTTAGCGAAAGTCTTCTTGAGGGGAAAGCTGTAACTCGGTGAGGTGCATTAAGAGAACACATGGCAGTTTCTCAGAAAGCTTATTTCCAGTTTTTAAGGGAATATATTTCCTTTTTCACCATAGCTCTCTAAGGGATTACAAATATCAGTTTGCAAATTTCACAAGAACAGTCTTAGTGAAGGGCTTCTTGAGGGGAAAGCTGTAACACAGTGAGATGAACTAACACAACACAAAGCAGTTTCTCTGACAGCTTCTTTTCGGTTTTTATCTTAGGGTATTTCCATTTTCAAAATAGCCCTCTATGGGCTTCCAAGTATCACATTGCAAATTCCACAAGAACATTTTTATAGAAAGGCTTCTTGAGGGTAGAGCTGTAACTCGGTGAGATGTATTAACAGAACACACGGCAGTTTCTTAGAAAGCTTCTTTCCAGTTCTTAACGGAAGTTATTACCCTTTTCACCATAGCCCTCCATGGGCTTCCAAATATCACTTTGCAAATTCCACTAGAACAGTCTTAGCGAAAGGCTTCTGGAGGGGAAATCTGTAACTCTGTGAGATGAATTAACAGAATAAAAAGCAGTTTCTCACAAATCTTCTTTCCAGTTTTTAACGGAAGATGTTTCGTTTTTCACCATAGTCCTCTATGGGCTTCCAAATATCACTTTGAAAATTCCACAAGAACAGTCTTAGCGAAAGGTTTCTTGAGGGGGAAGCTGTAACTCTGTGAGATGAATTAACAGAACACAAAGCAGTCTCTCAGAAAGCTTCTTTCCAGTATTTAACTGAAGATAATTCCTTTTTCACTATAGCCCTCTATGGGCTTCCAAATATCACTTTGGAAATCCCACAAGAACAGTCTTAGCGAAAGGCTTCTTGAGAGGAAAGCTGTAACTCGGTCATATGTACTAACAGAACACACCGCATTTTCTCAGAATGGTTCTTTCCAGTTTTTAACGGAAGATATTTCCTTTTTCACCATAGTCCACTATGGGTATCCAAATATCACTTTCCAAATTTCACAAAACTGTCTTAGTGAACGTCTTCTTGAGAGGAAATCTGTAGCTCTGTGCGATGAACTAACAGAACACAAAGCAGTTTTTTAGACAGCTTCTTTTCGGTTAGTATCTTAGGATATTTCCGTTTTCACAATAGCCTTCTATGGGCTTCCACATATCACTTTGGAAATTCCTCAAAAACAGTCTTAGTGGAAGGCTTCTTGAGGGGAAAGCTGTAACTCTTTGAGATGAATTAACAGAACACAAAGCAGTTTCTCGGAAAGCTTCTTTTCATTTTTAAACTGAAGGTATTTCCTTTTTCACCATAATTCTCTCTGGGCTTCCAAATATCACTTTGCAAATTTCACAATTACAGTGTTAGCGAAAGGTGTCTGGAGGGGAAAGCTGTAACTCTTTGAGATGAATTAACAGAACACAAAGCAGTTTCTCGGAAAGCTTCTTTTCATTTTTTAACTGAAGATATTTCCTTTTTCACCATAGTTCTCTCTGGGCTTCCAAATATCACTTTGCAAATTCCACAAGAACAGTGTTAGCGAAAGGTGTCTGGAGGGGAAAGCTGTAACCCTGTGAGATGCATTAACAGAACACAAAGCAGTTTCTCAGAAATCTTCTTTCCAGTTTTTAACGGAAGATATTTCCTTTTTCACCTTAGCCCTCTATAGGTTTCCAAATATCGCTTTGCAAATTCCCCAAGAACAGTCTTAGCGAAAGGCTTCTTGAGGGGAAAGCTGTAACTTTGTGAGACGAATTAACAGAACACAAAGCAATTTCTCACAAAGCTTCTTTTCAGTTTTTATCTTACGATGTTTCCTTTTTCAACATAGCCCTCTATGGGTTTCCAAATATCACTTTGCAAATTCCACAAGAACAGTCTTAGTGAACGATTTCTTGAGGGGAAAGCTGTAACTCTGTGAGATAAACTAACACAACACAGAGCAGTTTCTCAGACAGCTTCTTTTCGGTTTTTATCTTAGGATATTTCCATTTTCACCATAGCCTTCTATGGGCTTCCAAATATCGCTTTGCAAATTCCACAAGAAAAGTCTTAGTGAACGACTTCTTGAGGGGAAAGCTGTAACTCTGTGAGATAAACTAACACAACACAAAGCAGTTTCTCAGAAAGCTTCTTTCCAGTTTTTAACGGAGGATATTTCCTATTATTCCATAGCCCTCTGTGGGATTCCAAATATCACTTTGCAAATTTCACAAGAACAGTGTAAGCGAAAGATTTCCTGAGGGGAAAGTTGTAACTCTGTGAGATGAATTAACAGAACACAAAGCAGTTTTTCAACAAGCTTCTTTTCAGTTTCTAACGGAAGATACTTCCTTTTTCAACATATTCTTCTATGGGCTTCCAAATATCGCTTTGCAAATTCAACAAGAACAGTCTTAGCGAAAGGGTTTTAGAGGGAAATGTTGTAACTATGTGAGATGAATTCACAGAACACAAAGCAGTTTCTCAGAAAGCTTCTTTTCAGTTTTTATCTTACGATATTTCCTTTTTCACCATAGCCCTCTATGGGCTTCCAAATCTCACTTTGCAAATTCCACAAGAACAGTCTTAGCGAAAGAATTATTGAGGGGAAAGCTGTAACTCTGTGAGGTGAATTAACAGAACAAAAGGGAGTTTCTCAGAAAGATTCTTTCCGCTTTTTAACTCAAGATATTTCCTTTTTCACCATAGTCCTCTATGGGCTTCCAAATATCAATTTGCACATTCGACAACAACAGCCTTAGCGAAAGGCTTCCTGAGGGAAATGTTGTAACTCTGTCAGATGAATTAACAGAACACAAAGCAGTTTCTCAGAAAGCGTCTTTCCAGTTTTTAACGGAAAATAATTCCTTTTTCACCATAGCCCTCTATGGGATTCTAAATATCACTTTCAAATTTGAGAAGAACAGTCTTAGTGAACGGCCTCTTGAGTGGAAATCTGTAACTCTCTGAGATGAATTATCAGAACACAAAGCAGTTTCTCAAAAAGTTTCTTTTCGGATTTAATCTTACTATTTTTCCTTTTTCAACATAGCCCTCTGTGGCCTTCCAAATATCACTTTGCAAATTACACAAGAACAGTCTTTGTGAAAGACTTCTTGAAGGGAAAGCCGTAACTCCCTGAGATGAATTAACAGAACACAAAGCAGTTTCTCAGAAAGCTTCTTTTCAGTTTTTATCTTAGGATATTTCCTTTTTCAGCATAGCCCTCTATGAGCTTCCAAAAATATTTGCAAATTCCACAAGAACAGTCTTAGCGAAAGGATTCTCGATGGGAAAGCTGTAACTCTGTGAGATGAACTAACAGAACACAAAGCGGTTTCTCAGAAACCTTCTTTTCGTTTTTTTATCTTAGGATATTTCCTTTTACAGCAAAGCCCACTATGGGCTTCCAAATATCACTTTGCAAATTCCAGAAGAGCAGTCTTAGAGAAAGGCTTCTTGAGGGTAAAACTGTAACTCTGTAAGATGAATTAACATAACACAAAACATTTTCTCAGAAACCTACTTTTCAGTTTTTACCTTAGGATATTTCCTTTTTCACCATAGTCCTCTATGGGATTCCAAATATCACTTTGCAAATTCCACATGAACAGTCTTAGCGAAAGGCTTCTTGAGGGGAAAGCTGTAACTCTGTGAGATGAATTAAGAGAACACAAAGCAGTTTCCTAGAAAGATTCCAGTATTTAACGCAACATATTTCCATTTTCTCCGTAGCCCTGTATGGGCTTTCAACTATCACCTTGCAAATTCCACAGGAACAGCCTTAGTGAATGGCTTCTTGAGGGGAAAGCTGTAACTCTGTGAGATGAATTAAGAGGACACAATGCATTTTCTCAGAAAGCTTCTTTTCGGTTTTTATCTTAGGATATATCCTTTTTCGCCATAACCCTCTATGGCCTTCCAATATCGCATTGCAAATTCCACAAGAACAGGCTCAGTGAACGGCTGCTGGAGGGTAAACTGTAATTCTGTGAGATGAATTAACAGAACATAAAGCAGTTTCTCAGAAAGCTTCTTTTCGGTTTTTATCTTAGGATATATCCTTTTTCACCATAACCCTCTATGGGCTTCCAATATCGCATTGCAAATTCCACAAGAACAGGCTCAGTGAACGGCTGCTGGAGGGTAAACTGTAATTCTGTGAGATGAATTAACAGAACATAAAGCAGTTTCTCAGAAAGCTTCTTTGCAGTTTTTAACGGAGGATATTTCCTTTTTCACCATAGCCCTATATGGGCTTCCAAATATCACTTTGCAAGTTCTACAAGAACAATCTTAGCGAAAGGCTTCTGAGGGAAAAGCTGTAATTCTGTGAGATGAATTAACAGAACACAAAGCAGTTTCTCAGCAATCTTCTTTCCAGTTTTTAACGGTGGATATTTCCTTTTTAACCATAGCCCTCTAAGGGCTTCCAAATATCACTTTGCAAATTCCACAAGAACAGTCTTAGCGAGAGGGTTCTTGAGGGGAAAGCTGTAACTCGGTGAGATGTATTAACAGAACACACGGCAGTTTCTCAGAATGCTTCTTTCCAGTTTTTAACGGAAGATATTTTCATTTTCACCATAGCCTTCTATGAGCTTCCAAATATCACTTTGCAAATTTCACAAGAACAGTCTTGGTGAACGACTTCTTGAGGGGAAAGCTGTAACTCTGTGAGATAAACTAACACAACACAAAGCAGTTTCTCAGACAGTTTCTTTTCGGTTTTTATCTTAGGATATTTCCATTTTCACAATAGCCCTCTATGGGCTTCCAAATATCATTTTGCAAGTTTCACAAGAACAGTCTTAGTGAACGACTTCTTGAGGGGAAATCTCTAACTCTGTGAGATGAATTTACAGAACACAATGCAGTTTCACAGAAAGCTTCATTTCAGTTTTTATCTTAGGATGTTTTCTTTTTCACCATAGCCTTCAATGGGACTCCAAATATCACTTTGCAAATTCCACAAGAAAAGTCTTAGTGAACGGCTTCTTGAGGGGAAAGTTGTAACTCTGTGAGATGAATTAACAGAACACAAAGCAGTTTCTCAGAAAGCTTATTTCCAGTTTTTACCCGAAGATTTTTCCTTTTTCACCATAGCCCACTATGGGCTTCCAAATATCACTTTGCAAATTCCACAAGAACAGCCTTAGAGAAAGGTTTCTTGAGAGGAAAGCTGTAACTCGGTGAGATGTATGAACAGAACTCACGGCAGTTTCTCGGAAAGCTTCTTTCCAGTTTTTAACGGAAGATATTTCCTTTTTCACCATATCTCTGTAAGGGTTTCCAAATATCAGTTTGAAAATTTCACAAGAATAGTCCTAGTGAACGGCTTCTTGAGGGGAAAGCTGTAACTCTGTGAGATGAATTAAGAGAACACAAAGCAATTTCTCAGAAAGCTTCTATCCAATTTTTAACTGAAGATATTTCCTTTTTCACCATAGCCTTGTACGGGCTTCCAAATATCACTTTGCAAATTCCACAAGAACACTCTTAGCGAAAGGATTTTTTCAGGGAAAGCTGTAACTCTGTGAGATGAATTAACAGAACACAAAGCAGTTCCTCAGAAAGCTTCTTTCCAGTTTTTAACGGAAGATATTTCCGTTTTCCCCATATCTCTCTGGGATTCCAAATATCACGTTGCAAATTACACAAGAACAGTCTTAGGGAACGGCTTCTTGAGGGGAAAGCTGTCACACAGTGAGATGAATTAATAGAACACAAAGCAGTTTCACAGAAAGCTTCTTTCCAGTTTTTATCTGAGGACATTTCCTTTTTCACCGTAGTCCACTATGGGCTTCCAAATATCACTTTGCAAATTCCACAAGAACAGTCTTAGCGAAAGGCTTTTAGAGGGAAATGTTGTAACTCTGTCAGATGAATTAACAGAACACAAAGCAGTTTCTCAGAAAGCGTCTTTCCAGTTTTTAACGGAAAATAATTCCTTTTTCACCATAGCCCTCTATGGGATTCTAAATATCACTTTCAAATTTGAGAAGAACAGTCTTAGTGAACGGCCTCTTGAGTGGAAATCTGTAACTCTCTGAGATGAATTATCAGAACACAAAGCAGTTTCTCAAAAAGTTTCTTTTCGGATTTAATCTTACTATTTTTCCTTTTTCAACATAGCCCTCTGTGGCCTTCCAAATATCACTTTGCAAATTACACAAGAACAGTCTTTGTGAAAGACTTCTTGAAGGGAAAGCCGTAACTCCCTGAGATGAATTATCAGAACACAAAGCAGTTTCTCAGAAAGCTTCTTTTCAGTTTTTATCTTAGGATATTTCCTTTTTCAGCATAGCCCTCTATGAGCTTACAAAAATTTTTGCAAATTCCACAAGAACAGTCTTAGCGAAAGGATTCTCGATGGGAAAGCTGTAACTCTGTGAGATGAACTAACAGAACACAAAGCGGTTTCTCAGAAACCTTCTTTTCGTTTTTTATCTTAGGATATTTCCTTTTACAGCAAAGCCCACTATGGGCTTCCAAATATCACTTTGCAAATTCCAGAAGAACAGTCTTAGAGAAAGGCTTCTTGAGGGTAAAACTGTAACTCTGTAAGATGAATTAACATAACACAAAACATTTTCTCAGAAACCTACTTTTCAGTTTTTACCTTAGGATATTTCCTTTTTCACCATAGTCCTCTATGGGATTCCAAATATCACTTTGCAAATTCCACATGAACAGTCTTAGCGAAAGGCTTCTTGAGGGGAAAGCTGTAACTCTGTGAGATGAATTAAGAGAACACAAAGCAGTTTCCTAGAAAGATTCTTTCCAGTATTTAACGCAACATATTTCCATTTTCTCCGTAGCCCTGTATGGGCTTTCAACTATCACCTTGCAAATTCCACAGGAACAGTCTTAGTGAATGGCTTCTTGAGGGGAAAGCTGTAACTCTGTGAGATGAATTAAGAGGACACAATGCATTTTCTCAGAAAGCTTCTTTTCGGTTTTTATCTTAGGATATATCCTTTTTCGCCATAACCCTCTATGGGCTTCCAATATCGCATTGCAAATTCCACAAGAACAGGCTCAGTGAACGGCTGCTGGAGGGTAAACTGTAATTCTGTGAGATGAATTAACAGAACATAAAGCAGTTTCTCAGAAAGCTTCTTTTCGGTTTTTATCTTAGGATATATCCTTTTTCACCATAACCCTCTATGGGCTTCCAATATCGCATTGCAAATTCCACAAGAACAGGCTCAGTGAACGGCTGCTGGAGGGTAAACTGTAATTCTGTGAGATGAATTAACAGAACATAAAGCAGTTTCTCAGAAAGCTTCTTTGCAGTTTTTAACGGAGGATATTTCCTTTTTCACCATAGCCCTATATGGGCTTCCAAATATCACTTTGCAAGTTCTACAAGAACAATCTTAGCGAAAGGCTTCTGAGGGAAAAGCTGTAATTCTGTGAGATGAATTAACAGAACACAAAGCAGTTTCTCAGCAATCTTCTTTCCAGTTTTTAACGGTGGATATTTCCTTTTTAACCATAGCCCTCTAAGGGCTTCCAAATATCACTTTGCAAATTCCACAAGAACAGTCTTAGCGAGAGGGTTCTTGAGGGGAAAGCTGTAACTCGGTGAGATGTATTAACAGAACACACGGCAGTTTCTCAGAATGCTTCTTTCCAGTTTTTAACGGAAGATATTTTCATTTTCACCATAGCCTTCTATGAGCTTCCAAATATCACTTTGCAAATTTCACAAGAACAGTCTTGGTGAACGACTTCTTGAGGGGAAAGCTGTAACTCTGTGAGATAAACTAACACAACACAAAGCAGTTTCTCAGACAGTTTCTTTTCGGTTTTTATCTTAGGATATTTCCATTTTCACAATAGCCCTCTATGGGCTCCCAAATATCATTTTGCAAGTTTCACAAGAACAGTCTTAGTGAACGACTTCTTGAGGGGAAATCTCTAACTCTGTGAGATGAATTTACAGAACACAATGCAGTTTCACAGAAAGCTTCATTTCAGTTTTTATCTTAGGATGTTTTCTTTTTCACCATAGCCTTCAATGGGACTCCAAATATCACTTTGCAAATTCCACAAGAAAAGTCTTAGTGAACGGCTTCTTGAGGGGAAAGTTGTAACTCTGTGAGATGAATTAACAGAACACAAAGCAGTTTCTCAGAAAGCTTATTTCCAGTTTTTACCCGAAGATTTTTCCTTTTTCACCATAGCCCACTATGGGCTTCCAAATATCACTTTGCAAATTCCACAAGAACAGCCTTAGAGAAAGGTTTCTTGAGAGGAAAGCTGTAACTCGGTGAGATGTATGAACAGAACTCACGGCAGTTTCTCGGAAAGCTTCTTTCCAGTTTTTAACGGAAGATATTTCCTTTTTCACCATATCTCTGTAAGGGTTTCCAAATATCAGTTTGAAAATTTCACAGGAAGAGTCCTAGTGAACGGCTTCTTGAGGGGAAAGCTGTAACTCTGTGAGATGAATTAAGAGAACACAAAGCAATTTCTCAGAAAGCTTCTATCCAATTTTTAACTGAAGATATTTCCTTTTTCACCATAGCCTTGTACGGGCTTCCAAATATCACTTTACATATTCCACAAGAACAGTCTTCGCGAAAGGCTTCTTGAGGGAAAAGATGTAAATCTGTGAGATGTATTAACAGAACACAAAACAGTTTCTCAGAAACCTTCTTTTCAGTTTCTGTCTTAGGATATTTCCTTTTTCACCATAGCCCTCTATGGCTTTATAAATATCACTTTGAATATTTCACAAGAATAGTCTTAGTGAACGACTTCTTGAGGGGAAAGCTGTAACTCTGTGATATGAACTAACAAAACAGAAAGAAGTTTCTCAGAAAGCTTCTTTTCGGTTTTTAACGGAAGATATTTCCTTTTTCAACATGGCCCTCTAAGGGCTTGCAAAAGGCTTCTGGAGAGGAAAGCTGTAACTCTGTGTGATAAATTAACAGAACACAAAGCAGTTTCTCAGAAATCTTCTTTCCAGTTTTTAACGGAAGAAATTTCCTTTATCACCTTAGAGCTATATGTGCTTCCAAACATGACTTTGCAGATTCCACAAGAACAGTCTTAGCGAAACGTTTCTTGAGGGGAAAGCTGTAACTCTGTGAGATGAATTAACAGAACACAAAGCAGTTTCTCAGAAAGTTTCTTTCAAGTTTTTAACTGAAGATATTTCCTTTTCACCACAGCACTCTATGGGCTTCCAAATATCACTTTGCAAATCCCACAAGAACAGTCTCAGCGAAGGGCTATTTGAGAGGAAAGCAGTATCTCGGTGAGATGTATAACCAGAACACACGGCAGTTTCTTAGAAAGCTTCTTTCCAGTTTTTAACGGAAGATATTTCTTTTTCACCATAACCCTCTATGGGATTCCAAATATCACTTTGGAAATAACAAAAAACAGTCTTACCGAAAGGCTTCTAGAGGGGAAACCTGTAACTCTGTGAGATGAATTAACAGAACACAAAGTAGTTTCTCAGAAATATTCCTTCCAGTTTTTAACGGAAGATATTTCCTTTTTCACCATAGCCTTCTATGGGCTTCAAAATATCACATTGCAAATTACACAAGAACAGGCTTACCGAAAGCCTTTTTGAGGGGAAAGCTGTAACTCTGTGAGATGAATTAACAGAACACAAAGCAGATTTTCAGAAAGCTTATTTTCAGATTCTATCTTAGGATAATTCCTTTTTCAAAATAGCCTTCTATGGGCTTCCAAATATCACTTTGCAAATTCCACAAGAACAGTCTTAGCGAAAGGCTTCTGGAGGAGAAGCTGTAACTCTGTGAGATGAATTAACAGAACAAATAGCAATTTCTCAGAAATCTTCTTTCCAGTTTTTAACGGAAGAAATTTCCTTTTTCACAATAGACCTCTATGGACTTCCAAATATCACTTTGCAAATCCCACAACAACAGTCTTAGCGAAAGTCTTCTTGAGGGGAAAGCTGTAACTCGGTGAGGTGCATTAAGAGAACACATGGCAGTTTCTCAGAAAGCTTATTTCCAGTTTTTAAGGGAATATATTTCCTTTTTCACCATAGCTCTCTAAGGGATTACAAATATCAGTTTGCAAATTTCACAAGAACAGTCTTAGTGAAGGGCTTCTTGAGGGGAAAGCTGTAACACAGTGAGATGAACTAACACAACACAAAGCAGTTTCTCTGACAGCTTCTTTTCGGTTTTTATCTTAGGGTATTTCCATTTTCAAAATAGCCCTCTATGGGCTTCCAAGTATCACATTGCAAATTCCACAAGAACATTTTTATAGAAAGGCTTCTTGAGGGTAGAGCTGTAACTCGGTGAGATGTATTAACAGAACACACGGCAGTTTCTTAGAAAGCTTCTTTCCAGTTCTTAATGGAAGTTATTACCCTTTTCACCATAGCCCTCCATGGGCTTCCAAATATCACTTTGCAAATTCCACTAGAACAGTCTTAGCGAAAGGCTTCTGGAGGGGAAATCTGTAACTCTGTGAGATGAATTAACAGAATAAAAAGCAGTTTCTCACAAATCTTCTTTCCAGTTTTTAACGGAAGATGTTTCGTTTTTCACCATAGTCCTCTATGGGCTTCCAAATATCACTTTGAAAATTCCACAAGAACAGTCTTAGCGAAAGGTTTCTTGAGGGGGAAGCTGTAACTCTGTGAGATGAATTAACAGAACACAAAGCAGTCTCTCAGAAAGCTTCTTTCCAGTATTTAACTGAAGATAATTCCTTTTTCACTATAGCCCTCTATGGGCTTCCAAATATCACTTTGGAAATCCCACAAGAACAGTCTTAGCGAAAGGCTTCTTGAGAGGAAAGCTGTAACTCGGTCATATGTACTAACAGAACACACCGCATTTTCTCAGAATGGTTCTTTCCAGTTTTTAACGGAAGATATTTCCTTTTTCACCATAGTCCACTATGGGTATCCAAATATCACTTTCCAAATTTCACAAAACTGTCTTAGTGAACGTCTTCTTGAGAGGAAATCTGTAGCTCTGTGCGATGAACTAACAGAACACAAAGCAGTTTTTTAGACAGCTTCTTTTCGGTTAGTATCTTAGGATATTTCCGTTTTCACAATAGCCTTCTATGGGCTTCCACATATCACTTTGGAAATTCCTCAAAAACAGTCTTAGTGGAAGGCTTCTTGAGGGGAAAGCTGTAACTCTTTGAGATGAATTAACAGAACACAAAGCAGTTTCTCGGAAAGCTTCTTTTCATTTTTTAACTGAAGATATTTCCTTTTTCACCATAGTTCTCTCTGGGCTTCCAAATATCACTTTGCAAATTCCACAAGAACAGTGTTAGCGAAAGGTGTCTGGAGGGGAAAGCTGTAACCCTGTGAGATGCATTAACAGAACACAAAGCAGTTTCTCAGAAATCTTCTTTCCAGTTTTTAACGGAAGATATTTCCTTTTTCAACTTAGCCCTCTATAGGTTTCCAAATATCGCTTTGCAAATTCCCCAAGAACAGTCTTAGCGAAAGGCTTCTTGAGGGGAAAGCTGTAACTTTGTGAGACGAATTAACAGAACACAAAGCAATTTCTCACAAAGCTTCTTTTCAGTTTTTATCTTACGATGTTTCCTTTTTCAACATAGCCCTCTATGGGTTTCCAAATATCACTTTGCAAATTCCACAAGAACAGTCTTAGTGAACGATTTCTTGAGGGGAAAGCTGTAACTCTGTGAGATAAACTAACACAACACAGAGCAGTTTCTCAGACAGCTTCTTTTCGGTTTTTATCTTAGGATATTTCCATTTTCACCATAGCCTTCTATGGGCTTCCAAATATCGCTTTGCAAATTCCACAAGAAAAGTCTTAGTGAACGACTTCTTGAGGGGAAAGCTGTAACTCTGTGAGATAAACTAACACAACACAAAGCAGTTTCTCAGAAAGCTTCTTTCCAGTTTTTAACGGAGGATATTTCCTATTATTCCATAGCCCTCTGTGGGATTCCAAATATCACTTTGCAAATTTCACAAGAACAGTGTAAGCGAAAGATTTCCTGAGGGGAAAGTTGTAACTCTGTGAGATGAATTAACAGAACACAAAGCAGTTTTTCAACAAGCTTCTTTTCAGTTTCTAACGGAAGATACTTCCTTTTTCAACATATTCTTCTATGGGCTTCCAAATATCGCTTTGCAAATTCAACAAGAACAGTCTTAGCGAAAGGGTTTTAGAGGGAAATGTTGTAACTATGTGAGATGAATTCACAGAACACAAAGCAGTTTCTCAGAAAGCTTCTTTTCAGTTTTTATCTTACGATATTTCCTTTTTCACCATAGCCCTCTATGGGCTTCCAAATCTCACTTTGCAAATTCCACAAGAACAGTCTTAGCGAAAGAATTATTGAGGGGAAAGCTGTAACTCTGTGAGGTGAATTAACAGAACAAAAGGGAGTTTCTCAGAAAGATTCTTTCCGCTTTTTAACTCAAGATATTTCCTTTTTCACCATAGTCCTCTATGGGCTTCCAAATATCAATTTGCACATTCGACAACAACAGCCTTAGCGAAAGGCTTCCTGAGGGAAATGTTGTAACTCTGTCAGATGAATTAACAGAACACAAAGCAGTTTCTCAGAAAGCGTCTTTCCAGTTTTTAACGGAAAATAATTCCTTTTTCACCATAGCCCTCTATGGGATTCTAAATATCACTTTCAAATTTGAGAAGAACAGTCTTAGTGAACGGCCTCTTGAGTGGAAATCTGTAACTCTCTGAGATGAATTATCAGAACACAAAGCAGTTTCTTTTCGGATTTAATCTTACTATTTTTCCTTTTTCAACATAGCCCTCTGTAGCCTTCCAAAAATCACTTTGCAAATTACACAAGAACAGTCTTTGTGAAAGACTTCTTGAAGGGAAAGCCGTAACTCCCTGAGATGAATTAACAGAACACAAAGCAGTTTCTCAGAAAGCTTCTTTTCAGTTTTTATCTTAGGATATTTCCTTTTTCAGCATAGCCCTCTATGAGCTTCCAAAAATATTTGAAAATTCCACAAGAACAGTCTTAGCGAAAGGATTCTCGATGGGAAAGCTGTAACTCTGTGAGATGAACTAACAGAACACAAAGCGGTTTCTCAGAAACCTTCTTTTCGTTTTTTATCTTAGGATATTTCCTTTTACAGCAAAGCCCACTATGGGCTTCCAAATATCACTTTGCAAATTCCAGAAGAACAGTCTTAGAGAAAGGCTTCTTGAGGGTAAAACTGTAACTCTGTAAGATGAATTAACATAACACAAAACATTTTCTCAGAAACCTACTTTTCAGTTTTTACCTTAGGATATTTCCTTTTTCACCATAGTCCTCTATGGGATTCCAAATATCACTTTGCAAATTCCACATGAACAGTCTTAGCGAAAGGCTTCTTGAGGGGAAAGCTGTAACTCCGTGAGATGAATTAAGAGAACACAAAGCAGTTTCCTAGAAAGATTCTTTCCAGTATTTAACGCAACATATTTCCATTTTCTCCGTAGCCCTGTATGGGCTTTCAACTATCACCTTGCAAATTCCACAGGAACAGTCTTAGTGAATGGCTTCTTGAGGGGAAAGCTGTAACTCTGTGAGATGAATTAAGAGGACACAATGCATTTTCTCAGAAAGCTTCTTTTCGGTTTTTATCTTAGGATATATCCTTTTTCGCCATAACCCTCTATGGGCTTCCAATATCGCATTGCAAATTCCACAAGAACAGGCTCAGTGAACGGCTGCTGGAGGGTAAACTGTAATTCTGTGAGATGAATTAACAGAACATAAAGCAGTTTCTCAGAAAGCTTCTTTGCAGTTTTTAACGGAGGATATTTCCTTTTTCACCATAGCCCTATATGGGCTTCCAAATATCACTTTGCAAGTTCTACAAGAACAATCTTAGCGAAAGGCTTCTGAGGGAAAAGCTGTAATTCTGTGAGATGAATTAACAGAACACAAAGCAGTTTCTCAGCAATCTTCTTTCCAGTTTTTAACGGTGGATATTTCCTTTTTAACCATAGCCCTCTAAGGGCTTCCAAATATCACTTTGCAAATTCCACAAGAACAGTCTTAGCGAGAGGGTTCTTGAGGGGAAAGCTGTAACTCGGTGAGATGTATTAACAGAACACACGGCAGTTTCTCAGAATGCTTCTTTCCAGTTTTTAACGGAAGATATTTTCATTTTCACCATAGCCTTCTATGAGCTTCCAAATATCACTTTGCAAATTTCACAAGAACAGTCTTGGTGAACGACTTCTTGAGGGGAAAGCTGTAACTCTGTGAGATAAACTAACACAACACAAAGCAGTTTCTCAGACAGTTTCTTTTCGGTTTTTATCTTAGGATATTTCCATTTTCACAATAGCCCTCTATGGGCTTCCAAATATCATTTTGCAAGTTTCACAAGAACAGTCTTAGTGAACGACTTCTTGAGGGGAAATCTCTAACTCTGTGAGATGAATTTACAGAACACAATGCAGTTTCACAGAAAGCTTCATTTCAGTTTTTATCTTAGGATGTTTTCTTTTTCACCATAGCCTTCAATGGGACTCCAAATATCACTTTGCAAATTCCACAAGAAAAGTCTTAGTGAACGGCTTCTTGAGGGGAAAGTTGTAACTCTGTGAGATGAATTAACAGAACACAAAGCAGTTTCTCAGAAAGCTTATTTCCAGTTTTTACCCGAAGATTTTTCCTTTTTCACCATAGCCCACTATGGGCTTCCAAATATCACTTTGCAAATTCCACAAGAACAGCCTTAGAGAAAGGTTTCTTGAGAGGAAAGCTGTAACTCGGTGAGATGTATGAACAGAACTCACGGCAGTTTCTCGGAAAGCTTCTTTCCAGTTTTTAACGGAAGATATTTCCTTTTTCACCATATCTCTGTAAGGGTTTCCAAATATCAGTTTGAAAATTTCACAGGAATAGTCCTAGTGAACGGCTTCTTGAGGGGAAAGCTGTAACTCTGTGAGATGAATTAAGAGAACACAAAGCAATTTCTCAGAAAGCTTCTATCCAATTTTTAACTGAAGATATTTCCTTTTTCACCATAGCCTTGTACGGGCTTCCAAATATCACTTTACATATTCCACAAGAACAGTCTTCGCGAAAGGCTTCTTGAGGGAAAAGATGTAAATCTGTGAGATGTATTAACAGAACACAAAACAGTTTCTCAGAAACCTTCTTTTCAGTTTCTGTCTTAGGATATTTCCTTTTTCACCATAGCCCTCTATGGCTTTATAAATATCACTTTGAATATTTCACAAGAATAGTCTTAGTGAACGACTTCTTGAGGGGAAAGCTGTAACTCTGTGATATGAACTAACAAAACAGAAAGAAGTTTCTCAGAAAGCTTCTTTTCGGTTTTTAACGGAAGATATTTCCTTTTTCAACATGGCCCTCTAAGGGCTTGCAAAAGGCTTCTGGAGAGGAAAGCTGTAACTCTGTGTGATAAATTAACAGAACACAAAGCAGTTTCTCAGAAATCTTCTTTCCAGTTTTTAACGGAAGAAATTTCCTTTATCACCTTAGAGCTATATGTGCTTCCAAACATGACTTTGCAGATTCCACAAGAACAGTCTTAGCGAAACGTTTCTTGAGGGGAAAGCTGTAACTCTGTGAGATGAATTAACAGAACACAAAGCAGTTTCTCAGAAAGTTTCTTTCAAGTTTTTAACTGAAGATATTTCCTTTTCACCACAGCACTCTATGGGCTTCCAAATATCACTTTGCAAATCCCACAAGAACAGTCTCAGCGAAGGGCTATTTGAGAGGAAAGCAGTATCTCGGTGAGATGTATAACCAGAACACACGGCAGTTTCTTAGAAAGCTTCTTTCCAGTTTTTAACGGAAGATATTTCTTTTTCACCATAACCCTCTATGGGATTCCAAATATCACTTTGGAAATAACAAAAAACAGTCTTACCGAAAGGCTTCTAGAGGGGAAACCTGTAACTCTGTGAGATGAATTAACAGAACACAAAGTAGTTTCTCAGAAATATTCCTTCCAGTTTTTAACGGAAGATATTTCCTTTTTCACCATAGCCTTCTATGGGCTTCAAAATATCACATTGCAAATTACACAAGAACAGGCTTACCGAAAGCCTTTTTGAGGGGAAAGCTGTAACTCTGTGAGATGAATTAACAGAACACAAAGCAGATTTTCAGAAAGCTTATTTTCAGATTCTATCTTAGGATAATTCCTTTTTCAAAATAGCCTTCTATGGGCTTCCAAATATCACTTTGCAAATTCCACAAGAACAGTCTTAGCGAAAGGCTTCTGGAGGAGAAGCTGTAACTCTGTGAGATGAATTAACAGAACAAATAGCAATTTCTCAGAAATCTTCTTTCCAGTTTTTAACGGAAGAAATTTCCTTTTTCACAATAGACCTCTATGGACTTCCAAATATCACTTTGCAAATCCCACAACAACAGTCTTAGCGAAAGTCTTCTTGAGGGGAAAGCTGTAACTCGGTGAGGTGCATTAAGAGAACACATGGCAGTTTCTCAGAAAGCTTATTTCCAGTTTTTAAGGGAATATATTTCCTTTTTCACCATAGCTCTCTAAGGGATTACAAATATCAGTTTGCAAATTTCACAAGAACAGTCTTAGTGAAGGGCTTCTTGAGGGGAAAGCTGTAACACAGTGAGATGAACTAACACAACACAAAGCAGTTTCTCTGACAGCTTCTTTTCGGTTTTTATCTTAGGGTATTTCCATTTTCAAAATAGCCCTCTATGGGCTTCCAAGTATCACATTGCAAATTCCACAAGAACATTTTTATAGAAAGGCTTCTTGAGGGTAGAGCTGTAACTCGGTGAGATGTATTAACAGAACACACGGCAGTTTCTTAGAAAGCTTCTTTCCAGTTCTTAACGGAAGTTATTACCCTTTTCACCATAGCCCTCCATGGGCTTCCAAATATCACTTTGCAAATTCCACTAGAACAGTCTTAGCGAAAGGCTTCTGGAGGGGAAATCTGTAACTCTGTGAGATGAATTAACAGAATAAAAAGCAGTTTCTCACAAATCTTCTTTCCAGTTTTTAACGGAAGATGTTTCGTTTTTCACCATAGTCCTCTATGGGCTTCCAAATATCACTTTGAAAATTCCACAAGAACAGTCTTAGCGAAAGGTTTCTTGAGGGGGAAGCTGTAACTCTGTGAGATGAATTAACAGAACACAAAGCAGTCTCTCAGAAAGCTTCTTTCCAGTATTTAACTGAAGATAATTCCTTTTTCACTATAGCCCTCTATGGGCTTCCAAATATCACTTTGGAAATCCCACAAGAACAGTCTTAGCGAAAGGCTTCTTGAGAGGAAAGCTGTAACTCGGTCATATGTACTAACAGAACACACCGCATTTTCTCAGAATGGTTCTTTCCAGTTTTTAACGGAAGATATTTCCTTTTTCACCATAGTCCACTATGGGTATCCAAATATCACTTTCCAAATTTCACAAAACTGTCTTAGTGAACGTCTTCTTGAGAGGAAATCTGTAGCTCTGTGCGATGAACTAACAGAACACAAAGCAGTTTTTTAGACAGCTTCTTTTCGGTTAGTATCTTAGGATATTTCCGTTTTCACAATAGCCTTCTATGGGCTTCCACATATCACTTTGGAAATTCCTCAAAAACAGTCTTAGTGGAAGGCTTCTTGAGGGGAAAGCTGTAACTCTTTGAGATGAATTAACAGAACACAAAGCAGTTTCTCGGAAAGCTTCTTTTCATTTTTAAACTGAAGGTATTTCCTTTTTCACCATAATTCTCTCTGGGCTTCCAAATATCACTTTGCAAATTTCACAATTACAGTGTTAGCGAAAGGTGTCTGGAGGGGAAAGCTGTAACTCTTTGAGATGAATTAACAGAACACAAAGCAGTTTCTCGGAAAGCTTCTTTTCATTTTTTAACTGAAGATATTTCCTTTTTCACCATAGTTCTCTCTGGGCTTCCAAATATCACTTTGCAAATTCCACAAGAACAGTGTTAGCGAAAGGTGTCTGGAGGGGAAAGCTGTAACCCTGTGAGATGCATTAACAGAACACAAAGCAGTTTCTCAGAAATCTTCTTTCCAGTTTTTAACGGAAGATATTTCCTTTTTCACCTTAGCCCTCTATAGGTTTCCAAATATCGCTTTGCAAATTCCCCAAGAACAGTCTTAGCGAAAGGCTTCTTGAGGGGAAAGCTGTAACTTTGTGAGACGAATTAACAGAACACAAAGCAATTTCTCACAAAGCTTCTTTTCAGTTTTTATCTTACGATGTTTCCTTTTTCAACATAGCCCTCTATGGGTTTCCAAATATCACTTTGCAAATTCCACAAGAACAGTCTTAGTGAACGATTTCTTGAGGGGAAAGCTGTAACTCTGTGAGATAAACTAACACAACACAGAGCAGTTTCTCAGACAGCTTCTTTTCGGTTTTTATCTTAGGATATTTCCATTTTCACCATAGCCTTCTATGGGCTTCCAAATATCGCTTTGCAAATTCCACAAGAAAAGTCTTAGTGAACGACTTCTTGAGGGGAAAGCTGTAACTCTGTGAGATAAACTAACACAACACAAAGCAGTTTCTCAGAAAGCTTCTTTCCAGTTTTTAACGGAGGATATTTCCTATTATTCCATAGCCCTCTGTGGGATTCCAAATATCACTTTGCAAATTTCACAAGAACAGTGTAAGCGAAAGATTTCCTGAGGGGAAAGTTGTAACTCTGTGAGATGAATTAACAGAACACAAAGCAGTTTTTCAACAAGCTTCTTTTCAGTTTCTAACGGAAGATACTTCCTTTTTCAACATATTCTTCTATGGGCTTCCAAATATCGCTTTGCAAATTCAACAAGAACAGTCTTAGCGAAAGGGTTTTAGAGGGAAATGTTGTAACTATGTGAGATGAATTCACAGAACACAAAGCAGTTTCTCAGAAAGCTTCTTTTCAGTTTTTATCTTACGATATTTCCTTTTTCACCATAGCCCTCTATGGGCTTCCAAATCTCACTTTGCAAATTCCACAAGAACAGTCTTAGCGAAAGAATTATTGAGGGGAAAGCTGTAACTCTGTGAGGTGAATTAACAGAACAAAAGGGAGTTTCTCAGAAAGATTCTTTCCGCTTTTTAACTCAAGATATTTCCTTTTTCACCATAGTCCTCTATGGGCTTCCAAATATCAATTTGCACATTCGACAACAACAGCCTTAGCGAAAGGCTTCCTGAGGGAAATGTTGTAACTCTGTCAGATGAATTAACAGAACACAAAGCAGTTTCTCAGAAAGCGTCTTTCCAGTTTTTAACGGAAAATAATTCCTTTTTCACCATAGCCCTCTATGGGATTCTAAATATCACTTTCAAATTTGAGAAGAACAGTCTTAGTGAACGGCCTCTTGAGTGGAAATCTGTAACTCTCTGAGATGAATTATCAGAACACAAAGCAGTTTCTCAAAAAGTTTCTTTTCGGATTTAATCTTACTATTTTTCCTTTTTCAACATAGCCCTCTGTGGCCTTCCAAATATCACTTTGCAAATTACACAAGAACAGTCTTTGTGAAAGACTTCTTGAAGGGAAAGCCGTAACTCCCAGAGATGAATTAACAGAACACAAAGCAGTTTCTCAGAAAGCTTCTTTTCAGTTTTTATCTTAGGATATTTCCTTTTTCAGCATAGCCCTCTATGAGCTTCCAAAAATATTTGCAAATTCCACAAGAACAGTCTTAGCGAAAGGATTCTCGATGGGAAAGCTGTAACTCTGTGAGATGAACTAACAGAACACAAAGCGGTTTCTCAGAAACCTTCTTTTCGTTTTTTTATCTTAGGATATTTCCTTTTACAGCAAAGCCCACTATGGGCTTCCAAATATCACTTTGCAAATTCCAGAAGAGCAGTCTTAGAGAAAGGCTTCTTGAGGGTAAAACTGTAACTCTGTAAGATGAATTAACATAACACAAAACATTTTCTCAGAAACCTACTTTTCAGTTTTTACCTTAGGATATTTCCTTTTTCACCATAGTCCTCTATGGGATTCCAAATATCACTTTGCAAATTCCACATGAACAGTCTTAGCGAAAGGCTTCTTGAGGGGAAAGCTGTAACTCTGTGAGATGAATTAAGAGAACACAAAGCAGTTTCCTAGAAAGATTCCAGTATTTAACGCAACATATTTCCATTTTCTCCGTAGCCCTGTATGGGCTTTCAACTATCACCTTGCAAATTCCACAGGAACAGCCTTAGTGAATGGCTTCTTGAGGGGAAAGCTGTAACTCTGTGAGATGAATTAAGAGGACACAATGCATTTTCTCAGAAAGCTTCTTTTCGGTTTTTATCTTAGGATATATCCTTTTTCGCCATAACCCTCTATGGCCTTCCAATATCGCATTGCAAATTCCACAAGAACAGGCTCAGTGAACGGCTGCTGGAGGGTAAACTGTAATTCTGTGAGATGAATTAACAGAACATAAAGCAGTTTCTCAGAAAGCTTCTTTTCGGTTTTTATCTTAGGATATATCCTTTTTCACCATAACCCTCTATGGGCTTCCAATATCGCATTGCAAATTCCACAAGAACAGGCTCAGTGAACGGCTGCTGGAGGGTAAACTGTAATTCTGTGAGATGAATTAACAGAACATAAAGCAGTTTCTCAGAAAGCTTCTTTGCAGTTTTTAACGGAGGATATTTCCTTTTTCACCATAGCCCTATATGGGCTTCCAAATATCACTTTGCAAGTTCTACAAGAACAATCTTAGCGAAAGGCTTCTGAGGGAAAAGCTGTAATTCTGTGAGATGAATTAACAGAACACAAAGCAGTTTCTCAGCAATCTTCTTTCCAGTTTTTAACGGTGGATATTTCCTTTTTAACCATAGCCCTCTAAGGGCTTCCAAATATCACTTTGCAAATTCCACAAGAACAGTCTTAGCGAGAGGGTTCTTGAGGGGAAAGCTGTAACTCGGTGAGATGTATTAACAGAACACACGGCAGTTTCTCAGAATGCTTCTTTCCAGTTTTTAACGGAAGATATTTTCATTTTCACCATAGCCTTCTATGAGCTTCCAAATATCACTTTGCAAATTTCACAAGAACAGTCTTGGTGAACGACTTCTTGAGGGGAAAGCTGTAACTCTGTGAGATAAACTAACACAACACAAAGCAGTTTCTCAGACAGTTTCTTTTCGGTTTTTATCTTAGGATATTTCCATTTTCACAATAGCCCTCTATGGGCTTCCAAATATCATTTTGCAAGTTTCACAAGAACAGTCTTAGTGAACGACTTCTTGAGGGGAAATCTCTAACTCTGTGAGATGAATTTACAGAACACAATGCAGTTTCACAGAAAGCTTCATTTCAGTTTTTATCTTAGGATGTTTTCTTTTTCACCATAGCCTTCAATGGGACTCCAAATATCACTTTGCAAATTCCACAAGAAAAGTCTTAGTGAACGGCTTCTTGAGGGGAAAGTTGTAACTCTGTGAGATGAATTAACAGAACACAAAGCAGTTTCTCAGAAAGCTTATTTCCAGTTTTTACCCGAAGATTTTTCCTTTTTCACCATAGCCCACTATGGGCTTCCAAATATCACTTTGCAAATTCCACAAGAACAGCCTTAGAGAAAGGTTTCTTGAGAGGAAAGCTGTAACTCGGTGAGATGTATGAACAGAACTCACGGCAGTTTCTCGGAAAGCTTCTTTCCAGTTTTTAACGGAAGATATTTCCTTTTTCACCATATCTCTGTAAGGGTTTCCAAATATCAGTTTGAAAATTTCACAAGAATAGTCCTAGTGAACGGCTTCTTGAGGGGAAAGCTGTAACTCTGTGAGATGAATTAAGAGAACACAAAGCAATTTCTCAGAAAGCTTCTATCCAATTTTTAACTGAAGATATTTCCTTTTTCACCATAGCCTTGTACGGGCTTCCAAATATCACTTTGCAAATTCCACAAGAACACTCTTAGCGAAAGGATTTTTTCAGGGAAAGCTGTAACTCTGTGAGATGAATTAACAGAACACAAAGCAGTTCCTCAGAAAGCTTCTTTCCAGTTTTTAACGGAAGATATTTCCGTTTTCCCCATATCTCTCTGGGATTCCAAATATCACGTTGCAAATTACACAAGAACAGTCTTAGGGAACGGCTTCTTGAGGGGAAAGCTGTCACACAGTGAGATGAATTAATAGAACACAAAGCAGTTTCACAGAAAGCTTCTTTCCAGTTTTTATCTGAGGACATTTCCTTTTTCACCGTAGTCCACTATGGGCTTCCAAATATCACTTTGCAAATTCCACAAGAACAGTCTTAGCGAAAGGCTTTTAGAGGGAAATGTTGTAACTCTGTCAGATGAATTAACAGAACACAAAGCAGTTTCTCAGAAAGCGTCTTTCCAGTTTTTAACGGAAAATAATTCCTTTTTCACCATAGCCCTCTATGGGATTCTAAATATCACTTTCAAATTTGAGAAGAACAGTCTTAGTGAACGGCCTCTTGAGTGGAAATCTGTAACTCTCTGAGATGAATTATCAGAACACAAAGCAGTTTCTCAAAAAGTTTCTTTTCGGATTTAATCTTACTATTTTTCCTTTTTCAACATAGCCCTCTGTGGCCTTCCAAATATCACTTTGCAAATTACACAAGAACAGTCTTTGTGAAAGACTTCTTGAAGGGAAAGCCGTAACTCCCTGAGATGAATTATCAGAACACAAAGCAGTTTCTCAGAAAGCTTCTTTTCAGTTTTTATCTTAGGATATTTCCTTTTTCAGCATAGCCCTCTATGAGGTTACAAAAATTTTTGCAAATTCCACAAGAACAGTCTTAGCGAAAGGATTCTCGATGGGAAAGCTGTAACTCTGTGAGATGAACTAACAGAACACAAAGCGGTTTCTCAGAAACCTTCTTTTCGTTTTTTATCTTAGGATATTTCCTTTTACAGCAAAGCCCACTATGGGCTTCCAAATATCACTTTGCAAATTCCAGAAGAACAGTCTTAGAGAAAGGCTTCTTGAGGGTAAAACTGTAACTCTGTAAGATGAATTAACATAACACAAAACATTTTCTCAGAAACCTACTTTTCAGTTTTTACCTTAGGATATTTCCTTTTTCACCATAGTCCTCTATGGGATTCCAAATATCACTTTGCAAATTCCACATGAACAGTCTTAGCGAAAGGCTTCTTGAGGGGAAAGCTGTAACTCTGTGAGATGAATTAAGAGAACACAAAGCAGTTTCCTAGAAAGATTCTTTCCAGTATTTAACGCAACATATTTCCATTTTCTCCGTAGCCCTGTATGGGCTTTCAACTATCACCTTGCAAATTCCACAGGAACAGTCTTAGTGAATGGCTTCTTGAGGGGAAAGCTGTAACTCTGTGAGATGAATTAAGAGGACACAATGCATTTTCTCAGAAAGCTTCTTTTCGGTTTTTATCTTAGGATATATCCTTTTTCGCCATAACCCTCTATGGGCTTCCAATATCGCATTGCAAATTCCACAAGAACAGGCTCAGTGAACGGCTGCTGGAGGGTAAACTGTAATTCTGTGAGATGAATTAACAGAACATAAAGCAGTTTCTCAGAAAGCTTCTTTTCGGTTTTTATCTTAGGATATATCCTTTTTCACCATAACCCTCTATGGGCTTCCAATATCGCATTGCAAATTCCACAAGAACAGGCTCAGTGAACGGCTGCTGGAGGGTAAACTGTAATTCTGTGAGATGAATTAACAGAACATAAAGCAGTTTCTCAGAAAGCTTCTTTGCAGTTTTTAACGGAGGATATTTCCTTTTTCACCATAGCCCTATATGGGCTTCCAAATATCACTTTGCAAGTTCTACAAGAACAATCTTAGCGAAAGGCTTCTGAGGGAAAAGCTGTAATTCTGTGAGATGAATTAACAGAACACAAAGCAGTTTCTCAGCAATCTTCTTTCCAGTTTTTAACGGTGGATATTTCCTTTTTAACCATAGCCCTCTAAGGGCTTCCAAATATCACTTTGCAAATTCCACAAGAACAGTCTTAGCGAGAGGGTTCTTGAGGGGAAAGCTGTAACTCGGTGAGATGTATTAACAGAACACACGGCAGTTTCTCAGAATGCTTCTTTCCAGTTTTTAACGGAAGATATTTTCATTTTCACCATAGCCTTCTATGAGCTTCCAAATATCACTTTGCAAATTTCACAAGAACAGTCTTGGTGAACGACTTCTTGAGGGGAAAGCTGTAACTCTGTGAGATAAACTAACACAACACAAAGCAGTTTCTCAGACAGTTTCTTTTCGGTTTTTATCTTAGGATATTTCCATTTTCACAATAGCCCTCTATGGGCTCCCAAATATCATTTTGCAAGTTTCACAAGAACAGTCTTAGTGAACGACTTCTTGAGGGGAAATCTCTAACTCTGTGAGATGAATTTACAGAACACAATGCAGTTTCACAGAAAGCTTCATTTCAGTTTTTATCTTAGGATGTTTTCTTTTTCACCATAGCCTTCAATGGGACTCCAAATATCACTTTGCAAATTCCACAAGAAAAGTCTTAGTGAACGGCTTCTTGAGGGGAAAGTTGTAACTCTGTGAGATGAATTAACAGAACACAAAGCAGTTTCTCAGAAAGCTTATTTCCAGTTTTTACCCGAAGATTTTTCCTTTTTCACCATAGCCCACTATGGGCTTCCAAATATCACTTTGCAAATTCCACAAGAACAGCCTTAGAGAAAGGTTTCTTGAGAGGAAAGCTGTAACTCGGTGAGATGTATGAACAGAACTCACGGCAGTTTCTCGGAAAGCTTCTTTCCAGTTTTTAACGGAAGATATTTCCTTTTTCACCATATCTCTGTAAGGGTTTCCAAATATCAGTTTGAAAATTTCACAGGAAGAGTCCTAGTGAACGGCTTCTTGAGGGGAAAGCTGTAACTCTGTGAGATGAATTAAGAGAACACAAAGCAATTTCTCAGAAAGCTTCTATCCAATTTTTAACTGAAGATATTTCCTTTTTCACCATAGCCTTGTACGGGCTTCCAAATATCACTTTACATATTCCACAAGAACAGTCTTCGCGAAAGGCTTCTTGAGGGAAAAGATGTAAATCTGTGAGATGTATTAACAGAACACAAAACAGTTTCTCAGAAACCTTCTTTTCAGTTTCTGTCTTAGGATATTTCCTTTTTCACCATAGCCCTCTATGGCTTTATAAATATCACTTTGAATATTTCACAAGAATAGTCTTAGTGAACGACTTCTTGAGGGGAAAGCTGTAACTCTGTGATATGAACTAACAAAACAGAAAGAAGTTTCTCAGAAAGCTTCTTTTCGGTTTTTAACGGAAGATATTTCCTTTTTCAACATGGCCCTCTAAGGGCTTGCAAAAGGCTTCTGGAGAGGAAAGCTGTAACTCTGTGTGATAAATTAACAGAACACAAAGCAGTTTCTCAGAAATCTTCTTTCCAGTTTTTAACGGAAGAAATTTCCTTTATCACCTTAGAGCTATATGTGCTTCCAAACATGACTTTGCAGATTCCACAAGAACAGTCTTAGCGAAACGTTTCTTGAGGGGAAAGCTGTAACTCTGTGAGATGAATTAACAGAACACAAAGCAGTTTCTCAGAAAGTTTCTTTCAAGTTTTTAACTGAAGATATTTCCTTTTCACCACAGCACTCTATGGGCTTCCAAATATCACTTTGCAAATCCCACAAGAACAGTCTCAGCGAAGGGCTATTTGAGAGGAAAGCAGTATCTCGGTGAGATGTATAACCAGAACACACGGCAGTTTCTTAGAAAGCTTCTTTCCAGTTTTTAACGGAAGATATTTCTTTTTCACCATAACCCTCTATGGGATTCCAAATATCACTTTGGAAATAACAAAAAACAGTCTTACCGAAAGGCTTCTAGAGGGGAAACCTGTAACTCTGTGAGATGAATTAACAGAACACAAAGTAGTTTCTCAGAAATATTCCTTCCAGTTTTTAACGGAAGATATTTCCTTTTTCACCATAGCCTTCTATGGGCTTCAAAATATCACATTGCAAATTACACAAGAACAGGCTTACCGAAAGCCTTTTTGAGGGGAAAGCTGTAACTCTGTGAGATGAATTAACAGAACACAAAGCAGATTTTCAGAAAGCTTATTTTCAGATTCTATCTTAGGATAATTCCTTTTTCAAAATAGCCTTCTATGGGCTTCCAAATATCACTTTGCAAATTCCACAAGAACAGTCTTAGCGAAAGGCTTCTGGAGGAGAAGCTGTAACTCTGTGAGATGAATTAACAGAACAAATAGCAATTTCTCAGAAATCTTCTTTCCAGTTTTTAACGGAAGAAATTTCCTTTTTCACAATAGACCTCTATGGACTTCCAAATATCACTTTGCAAATCCCACAACAACAGTCTTAGCGAAAGTCTTCTTGAGGGGAAAGCTGTAACTCGGTGAGGTGCATTAAGAGAACACATGGCAGTTTCTCAGAAAGCTTATTTCCAGTTTTTAAGGGAATATATTTCCTTTTTCACCATAGCTCTCTAAGGGATTACAAATATCAGTTTGCAAATTTCACAAGAACAGTCTTAGTGAAGGGCTTCTTGAGGGGAAAGCTGTAACACAGTGAGATGAACTAACACAACACAAAGCAGTTTCTCTGACAGCTTCTTTTCGGTTTTTATCTTAGGGTATTTCCATTTTCAAAATAGCCCTCTATGGGCTTCCAAGTATCACATTGCAAATTCCACAAGAACATTTTTATAGAAAGGCTTCTTGAGGGTAGAGCTGTAACTCGGTGAGATGTATTAACAGAACACACGGCAGTTTCTTAGAAAGCTTCTTTCCAGTTCTTAATGGAAGTTATTACCCTTTTCACCATAGCCCTCCATGGGCTTCCAAATATCACTTTGCAAATTCCACTAGAACAGTCTTAGCGAAAGGCTTCTGGAGGGGAAATCTGTAACTCTGTGAGATGAATTAACAGAATAAAAAGCAGTTTCTCACAAATCTTCTTTCCAGTTTTTAACGGAAGATGTTTCGTTTTTCACCATAGTCCTCTATGGGCTTCCAAATATCACTTTGAAAATTCCACAAGAACAGTCTTAGCGAAAGGTTTCTTGAGGGGGAAGCTGTAACTCTGTGAGATGAATTAACAGAACACAAAGCAGTCTCTCAGAAAGCTTCTTTCCAGTATTTAACTGAAGATAATTCCTTTTTCACTATAGCCCTCTATGGGCTTCCAAATATCACTTTGGAAATCCCACAAGAACAGTCTTAGCGAAAGGCTTCTTGAGAGGAAAGCTGTAACTCGGTCATATGTACTAACAGAACACACCGCATTTTCTCAGAATGGTTCTTTCCAGTTTTTAACGGAAGATATTTCCTTTTTCACCATAGTCCACTATGGGTATCCAAATATCACTTTCCAAATTTCACAAAACTGTCTTAGTGAACGTCTTCTTGAGAGGAAATCTGTAGCTCTGTGCGATGAACTAACAGAACACAAAGCAGTTTTTTAGACAGCTTCTTTTCGGTTAGTATCTTAGGATATTTCCGTTTTCACAATAGCCTTCTATGGGCTTCCACATATCACTTTGGAAATTCCTCAAAAACAGTCTTAGTGGAAGGCTTCTTGAGGGGAAAGCTGTAACTCTTTGAGATGAATTAACAGAACACAAAGCAGTTTCTCGGAAAGCTTCTTTTCATTTTTTAACTGAAGATATTTCCTTTTTCACCATAGTTCTCTCTGGGCTTCCAAATATCACTTTGCAAATTCCACAAGAACAGTGTTAGCGAAAGGTGTCTGGAGGGGAAAGCTGTAACCCTGTGAGATGCATTAACAGAACACAAAGCAGTTTCTCAGAAATCTTCTTTCCAGTTTTTAACGGAAGATATTTCCTTTTTCAACTTAGCCCTCTATAGGTTTCCAAATATCGCTTTGCAAATTCCCCAAGAACAGTCTTAGCGAAAGGCTTCTTGAGGGGAAAGCTGTAACTTTGTGAGACGAATTAACAGAACACAAAGCAATTTCTCACAAAGCTTCTTTTCAGTTTTTATCTTACGATGTTTCCTTTTTCAACATAGCCCTCTATGGGTTTCCAAATATCACTTTGCAAATTCCACAAGAACAGTCTTAGTGAACGATTTCTTGAGGGGAAAGCTGTAACTCTGTGAGATAAACTAACACAACACAGAGCAGTTTCTCAGACAGCTTCTTTTCGGTTTTTATCTTAGGATATTTCCATTTTCACCATAGCCTTCTATGGGCTTCCAAATATCGCTTTGCAAATTCCACAAGAAAAGTCTTAGTGAACGACTTCTTGAGGGGAAAGCTGTAACTCTGTGAGATAAACTAACACAACACAAAGCAGTTTCTCAGAAAGCTTCTTTCCAGTTTTTAACGGAGGATATTTCCTATTATTCCATAGCCCTCTGTGGGATTCCAAATATCACTTTGCAAATTTCACAAGAACAGTGTAAGCGAAAGATTTCCTGAGGGGAAAGTTGTAACTCTGTGAGATGAATTAACAGAACACAAAGCAGTTTTTCAACAAGCTTCTTTTCAGTTTCTAACGGAAGATACTTCCTTTTTCAACATATTCTTCTATGGGCTTCCAAATATCGCTTTGCAAATTCAACAAGAACAGTCTTAGCGAAAGGGTTTTAGAGGGAAATGTTGTAACTATGTGAGATGAATTCACAGAACACAAAGCAGTTTCTCAGAAAGCTTCTTTTCAGTTTTTATCTTACGATATTTCCTTTTTCACCATAGCCCTCTATGGGCTTCCAAATCTCACTTTGCAAATTCCACAAGAACAGTCTTAGCGAAAGAATTATTGAGGGGAAAGCTGTAACTCTGTGAGGTGAATTAACAGAACAAAAGGGAGTTTCTCAGAAAGATTCTTTCCGCTTTTTAACTCAAGATATTTCCTTTTTCACCATAGTCCTCTATGGGCTTCCAAATATCAATTTGCACATTCGACAACAACAGCCTTAGCGAAAGGCTTCCTGAGGGAAATGTTGTAACTCTGTCAGATGAATTAACAGAACACAAAGCAGTTTCTCAGAAAGCGTCTTTCCAGTTTTTAACGGAAAATAATTCCTTTTTCACCATAGCCCTCTATGGGATTCTAAATATCACTTTCAAATTTGAGAAGAACAGTCTTAGTGAACGGCCTCTTGAGTGGAAATCTGTAACTCTCTGAGATGAATTATCAGAACACAAAGCAGTTTCTTTTCGGATTTAATCTTACTATTTTTCCTTTTTCAACATAGCCCTCTGTAGCCTTCCAAAAATCACTTTGCAAATTACACAAGAACAGTCTTTGTGAAAGACTTCTTGAAGGGAAAGCCGTAACTCCCTGAGATGAATTAACAGAACACAAAGCAGTTTCTCAGAAAGCTTCTTTTCAGTTTTTATCTTAGGATATTTCCTTTTTCAGCATAGCCCTCTATGAGCTTCCAAAAATATTTGAAAATTCCACAAGAACAGTCTTAGCGAAAGGATTCTCGATGGGAAAGCTGTAACTCTGTGAGATGAACTAACAGAACACAAAGCGGTTTCTCAGAAACCTTCTTTTCGTTTTTTATCTTAGGATATTTCCTTTTACAGCAAAGCCCACTATGGGCTTCCAAATATCACTTTGCAAATTCCAGAAGAACAGTCTTAGAGAAAGGCTTCTTGAGGGTAAAACTGTAACTCTGTAAGATGAATTAACATAACACAAAACATTTTCTCAGAAACCTACTTTTCAGTTTTTACCTTAGGATATTTCCTTTTTCACCATAGTCCTCTATGGGATTCCAAATATCACTTTGCAAATTCCACATGAACAGTCTTAGCGAAAGGCTTCTTGAGGGGAAAGCTGTAACTCCGTGAGATGAATTAAGAGAACACAAAGCAGTTTCCTAGAAAGATTCTTTCCAGTATTTAACGCAACATATTTCCATTTTCTCCGTAGCCCTGTATGGGCTTTCAACTATCACCTTGCAAATTCCACAGGAACAGTCTTAGTGAATGGCTTCTTGAGGGGAAAGCTGTAACTCTGTGAGATGAATTAAGAGGACACAATGCATTTTCTCAGAAAGCTTCTTTTCGGTTTTTATCTTAGGATATATCCTTTTTCGCCATAACCCTCTATGGGCTTCCAATATCGCATTGCAAATTCCACAAGAACAGGCTCAGTGAACGGCTGCTGGAGGGTAAACTGTAATTCTGTGAGATGAATTAACAGAACATAAAGCAGTTTCTCAGAAAGCTTCTTTGCAGTTTTTAACGGAGGATATTTCCTTTTTCACCATAGCCCTATATGGGCTTCCAAATATCACTTTGCAAGTTCTACAAGAACAATCTTAGCGAAAGGCTTCTGAGGGAAAAGCTGTAATTCTGTGAGATGAATTAACAGAACACAAAGCAGTTTCTCAGCAATCTTCTTTCCAGTTTTTAACGGTGGATATTTCCTTTTTAACCATAGCCCTCTAAGGGCTTCCAAATATCACTTTGCAAATTCCACAAGAACAGTCTTAGCGAGAGGGTTCTTGAGGGGAAAGCTGTAACTCGGTGAGATGTATTAACAGAACACACGGCAGTTTCTCAGAATGCTTCTTTCCAGTTTTTAACGGAAGATATTTTCATTTTCACCATAGCCTTCTATGAGCTTCCAAATATCACTTTGCAAATTTCACAAGAACAGTCTTGGTGAACGACTTCTTGAGGGGAAAGCTGTAACTCTGTGAGATAAACTAACACAACACAAAGCAGTTTCTCAGACAGTTTCTTTTCGGTTTTTATCTTAGGATATTTCCATTTTCACAATAGCCCTCTATGGGCTTCCAAATATCATTTTGCAAGTTTCACAAGAACAGTCTTAGTGAACGACTTCTTGAGGGGAAATCTCTAACTCTGTGAGATGAATTTACAGAACACAATGCAGTTTCACAGAAAGCTTCATTTCAGTTTTTATCTTAGGATGTTTTCTTTTTCACCATAGCCTTCAATGGGACTCCAAATATCACTTTGCAAATTCCACAAGAAAAGTCTTAGTGAACGGCTTCTTGAGGGGAAAGTTGTAACTCTGTGAGATGAATTAACAGAACACAAAGCAGTTTCTCAGAAAGCTTATTTCCAGTTTTTACCCGAAGATTTTTCCTTTTTCACCATAGCCCACTATGGGCTTCCAAATATCACTTTGCAAATTCCACAAGAACAGCCTTAGAGAAAGGTTTCTTGAGAGGAAAGCTGTAACTCGGTGAGATGTATGAACAGAACTCACGGCAGTTTCTCGGAAAGCTTCTTTCCAGTTTTTAACGGAAGATATTTCCTTTTTCACCATATCTCTGTAAGGGTTTCCAAATATCAGTTTGAAAATTTCACAGGAATAGTCCTAGTGAACGGCTTCTTGAGGGGAAAGCTGTAACTCTGTGAGATGAATTAAGAGAACACAAAGCAATTTCTCAGAAAGCTTCTATCCAATTTTTAACTGAAGATATTTCCTTTTTCACCATAGCCTTGTACGGGCTTCCAAATATCACTTTACATATTCCACAAGAACAGTCTTCGCGAAAGGCTTCTTGAGGGAAAAGATGTAAATCTGTGAGATGTATTAACAGAACACAAAACAGTTTCTCAGAAACCTTCTTTTCAGTTTCTGTCTTAGGATATTTCCTTTTTCACCATAGCCCTCTATGGCTTTATAAATATCACTTTGAATATTTCACAAGAATAGTCTTAGTGAACGACTTCTTGAGGGGAAAGCTGTAACTCTGTGATATGAACTAACAAAACAGAAAGAAGTTTCTCAGAAAGCTTCTTTTCGGTTTTTAACGGAAGATATTTCCTTTTTCAACATGGCCCTCTAAGGGCTTGCAAAAGGCTTCTGGAGAGGAAAGCTGTAACTCTGTGTGATAAATTAACAGAACACAAAGCAGTTTCTCAGAAATCTTCTTTCCAGTTTTTAACGGAAGAAATTTCCTTTATCACCTTAGAGCTATATGTGCTTCCAAACATGACTTTGCAGATTCCACAAGAACAGTCTTAGCGAAACGTTTCTTGAGGGGAAAGCTGTAACTCTGTGAGATGAATTAACAGAACACAAAGCAGTTTCTCAGAAAGTTTCTTTCAAGTTTTTAACTGAAGATATTTCCTTTTCACCACAGCACTCTATGGGCTTCCAAATATCACTTTGCAAATCCCACAAGAACAGTCTCAGCGAAGGGCTATTTGAGAGGAAAGCAGTATCTCGGTGAGATGTATAACCAGAACACACGGCAGTTTCTTAGAAAGCTTCTTTCCAGTTTTTAACGGAAGATATTTCTTTTTCACCATAACCCTCTATGGGATTCCAAATATCACTTTGGAAATAACAAAAAACAGTCTTACCGAAAGGCTTCTAGAGGGGAAACCTGTAACTCTGTGAGATGAATTAACAGAACACAAAGTAGTTTCTCAGAAATATTCCTTCCAGTTTTTAACGGAAGATATTTCCTTTTTCACCATAGCCTTCTATGGGCTTCAAAATATCACATTGCAAATTACACAAGAACAGGCTTACCGAAAGCCTTTTTGAGGGGAAAGCTGTAACTCTGTGAGATGAATTAACAGAACACAAAGCAGATTTTCAGAAAGCTTATTTTCAGATTCTATCTTAGGATAATTCCTTTTTCAAAATAGCCTTCTATGGGCTTCCAAATATCACTTTGCAAATTCCACAAGAACAGTCTTAGCGAAAGGCTTCTGGAGGAGAAGCTGTAACTCTGTGAGATGAATTAACAGAACAAATAGCAATTTCTCAGAAATCTTCTTTCCAGTTTTTAACGGAAGAAATTTCCTTTTTCACAATAGACCTCTATGGACTTCCAAATATCACTTTGCAAATCCCACAACAACAGTCTTAGCGAAAGTCTTCTTGAGGGGAAAGCTGTAACTCGGTGAGGTGCATTAAGAGAACACATGGCAGTTTCTCAGAAAGCTTATTTCCAGTTTTTAAGGGAATATATTTCCTTTTTCACCATAGCTCTCTAAGGGATTACAAATATCAGTTTGCAAATTTCACAAGAACAGTCTTAGTGAAGGGCTTCTTGAGGGGAAAGCTGTAACACAGTGAGATGAACTAACACAACACAAAGCAGTTTCTCTGACAGCTTCTTTTCGGTTTTTATCTTAGGGTATTTCCATTTTCAAAATAGCCCTCTATGGGCTTCCAAGTATCACATTGCAAATTCCACAAGAACATTTTTATAGAAAGGCTTCTTGAGGGTAGAGCTGTAACTCGGTGAGATGTATTAACAGAACACACGGCAGTTTCTTAGAAAGCTTCTTTCCAGTTCTTAACGGAAGTTATTACCCTTTTCACCATAGCCCTCCATGGGCTTCCAAATATCACTTTGCAAATTCCACTAGAACAGTCTTAGCGAAAGGCTTCTGGAGGGGAAATCTGTAACTCTGTGAGATGAATTAACAGAATAAAAAGCAGTTTCTCACAAATCTTCTTTCCAGTTTTTAACGGAAGATGTTTCGTTTTTCACCATAGTCCTCTATGGGCTTCCAAATATCACTTTGAAAATTCCACAAGAACAGTCTTAGCGAAAGGTTTCTTGAGGGGGAAGCTGTAACTCTGTGAGATGAATTAACAGAACACAAAGCAGTCTCTCAGAAAGCTTCTTTCCAGTATTTAACTGAAGATAATTCCTTTTTCACTATAGCCCTCTATGGGCTTCCAAATATCACTTTGGAAATCCCACAAGAACAGTCTTAGCGAAAGGCTTCTTGAGAGGAAAGCTGTAACTCGGTCATATGTACTAACAGAACACACCGCATTTTCTCAGAATGGTTCTTTCCAGTTTTTAACGGAAGATATTTCCTTTTTCACCATAGTCCACTATGGGTATCCAAATATCACTTTCCAAATTTCACAAAACTGTCTTAGTGAACGTCTTCTTGAGAGGAAATCTGTAGCTCTGTGCGATGAACTAACAGAACACAAAGCAGTTTTTTAGACAGCTTCTTTTCGGTTAGTATCTTAGGATATTTCCGTTTTCACAATAGCCTTCTATGGGCTTCCACATATCACTTTGGAAATTCCTCAAAAACAGTCTTAGTGGAAGGCTTCTTGAGGGGAAAGCTGTAACTCTTTGAGATGAATTAACAGAACACAAAGCAGTTTCTCGGAAAGCTTCTTTTCATTTTTAAACTGAAGGTATTTCCTTTTTCACCATAATTCTCTCTGGGCTTCCAAATATCACTTTGCAAATTTCACAATTACAGTGTTAGCGAAAGGTGTCTGGAGGGGAAAGCTGTAACTCTTTGAGATGAATTAACAGAACACAAAGCAGTTTCTCGGAAAGCTTCTTTTCATTTTTTAACTGAAGATATTTCCTTTTTCACCATAGTTCTCTCTGGGCTTCCAAATATCACTTTGCAAATTCCACAAGAACAGTGTTAGCGAAAGGTGTCTGGAGGGGAAAGCTGTAACCCTGTGAGATGCATTAACAGAACACAAAGCAGTTTCTCAGAAATCTTCTTTCCAGTTTTTAACGGAAGATATTTCCTTTTTCACCTTAGCCCTCTATAGGTTTCCAAATATCGCTTTGCAAATTCCCCAAGAACAGTCTTAGCGAAAGGCTTCTTGAGGGGAAAGCTGTAACTTTGTGAGACGAATTAACAGAACACAAAGCAATTTCTCACAAAGCTTCTTTTCAGTTTTTATCTTACGATGTTTCCTTTTTCAACATAGCCCTCTATGGGTTTCCAAATATCACTTTGCAAATTCCACAAGAACAGTCTTAGTGAACGATTTCTTGAGGGGAAAGCTGTAACTCTGTGAGATAAACTAACACAACACAGAGCAGTTTCTCAGACAGCTTCTTTTCGGTTTTTATCTTAGGATATTTCCATTTTCACCATAGCCTTCTATGGGCTTCCAAATATCGCTTTGCAAATTCCACAAGAAAAGTCTTAGTGAACGACTTCTTGAGGGGAAAGCTGTAACTCTGTGAGATAAACTAACACAACACAAAGCAGTTTCTCAGAAAGCTTCTTTCCAGTTTTTAACGGAGGATATTTCCTATTATTCCATAGCCCTCTGTGGGATTCCAAATATCACTTTGCAAATTTCACAAGAACAGTGTAAGCGAAAGATTTCCTGAGGGGAAAGTTGTAACTCTGTGAGATGAATTAACAGAACACAAAGCAGTTTTTCAACAAGCTTCTTTTCAGTTTCTAACGGAAGATACTTCCTTTTTCAACATATTCTTCTATGGGCTTCCAAATATCGCTTTGCAAATTCAACAAGAACAGTCTTAGCGAAAGGGTTTTAGAGGGAAATGTTGTAACTATGTGAGATGAATTCACAGAACACAAAGCAGTTTCTCAGAAAGCTTCTTTTCAGTTTTTATCTTACGATATTTCCTTTTTCACCATAGCCCTCTATGGGCTTCCAAATCTCACTTTGCAAATTCCACAAGAACAGTCTTAGCGAAAGAATTATTGAGGGGAAAGCTGTAACTCTGTGAGGTGAATTAACAGAACAAAAGGGAGTTTCTCAGAAAGATTCTTTCCGCTTTTTAACTCAAGATATTTCCTTTTTCACCATAGTCCTCTATGGGCTTCCAAATATCAATTTGCACATTCGACAACAACAGCCTTAGCGAAAGGCTTCCTGAGGGAAATGTTGTAACTCTGTCAGATGAATTAACAGAACACAAAGCAGTTTCTCAGAAAGCGTCTTTCCAGTTTTTAACGGAAAATAATTCCTTTTTCACCATAGCCCTCTATGGGATTCTAAATATCACTTTCAAATTTGAGAAGAACAGTCTTAGTGAACGGCCTCTTGAGTGGAAATCTGTAACTCTCTGAGATGAATTATCAGAACACAAAGCAGTTTCTCAAAAAGTTTCTTTTCGGATTTAATCTTACTATTTTTCCTTTTTCAACATAGCCCTCTGTGGCCTTCCAAATATCACTTTGCAAATTACACAAGAACAGTCTTTGTGAAAGACTTCTTGAAGGGAAAGCCGTAACTCCCTGAGATGAATTAACAGAACACAAAGCAGTTTCTCAGAAAGCTTCTTTTCAGTTTTTATCTTAGGATATTTCCTTTTTCAGCATAGCCCTCTATGAGCTTCCAAAAATATTTGCAAATTCCACAAGAACAGTCTTAGCGAAAGGATTCTCGATGGGAAAGCTGTAACTCTGTGAGATGAACTAACAGAACACAAAGCGGTTTCTCAGAAACCTTCTTTTCGTTTTTTTATCTTAGGATATTTCCTTTTACAGCAAAGCCCACTATGGGCTTCCAAATATCACTTTGCAAATTCCAGAAGAGCAGTCTTAGAGAAAGGCTTCTTGAGGGTAAAACTGTAACTCTGTAAGATGAATTAACATAACACAAAACATTTTCTCAGAAACCTACTTTTCAGTTTTTACCTTAGGATATTTCCTTTTTCACCATAGTCCTCTATGGGATTCCAAATATCACTTTGCAAATTCCACATGAACAGTCTTAGCGAAAGGCTTCTTGAGGGGAAAGCTGTAACTCTGTGAGATGAATTAAGAGAACACAAAGCAGTTTCCTAGAAAGATTCCAGTATTTAACGCAACATATTTCCATTTTCTCCGTAGCCCTGTATGGGCTTTCAACTATCACCTTGCAAATTCCACAGGAACAGCCTTAGTGAATGGCTTCTTGAGGGGAAAGCTGTAACTCTGTGAGATGAATTAAGAGGACACAATGCATTTTCTCAGAAAGCTTCTTTTCGGTTTTTATCTTAGGATATATCCTTTTTCGCCATAACCCTCTATGGCCTTCCAATATCGCATTGCAAATTCCACAAGAACAGGCTCAGTGAACGGCTGCTGGAGGGTAAACTGTAATTCTGTGAGATGAATTAACAGAACATAAAGCAGTTTCTCAGAAAGCTTCTTTTCGGTTTTTATCTTAGGATATATCCTTTTTCACCATAACCCTCTATGGGCTTCCAATATCGCATTGCAAATTCCACAAGAACAGGCTCAGTGAACGGCTGCTGGAGGGTAAACTGTAATTCTGTGAGATGAATTAACAGAACATAAAGCAGTTTCTCAGAAAGCTTCTTTGCAGTTTTTAACGGAGGATATTTCCTTTTTCACCATAGCCCTATATGGGCTTCCAAATATCACTTTGCAAGTTCTACAAGAACAATCTTAGCGAAAGGCTTCTGAGGGAAAAGCTGTAATTCTGTGAGATGAATTAACAGAACACAAAGCAGTTTCTCAGCAATCTTCTTTCCAGTTTTTAACGGTGGATATTTCCTTTTTAACCATAGCCCTCTAAGGGCTTCCAAATATCACTTTGCAAATTCCACAAGAACAGTCTTAGCGAGAGGGTTCTTGAGGGGAAAGCTGTAACTCGGTGAGATGTATTAACAGAACACACGGCAGTTTCTCAGAATGCTTCTTTCCAGTTTTTAACGGAAGATATTTTCATTTTCACCATAGCCTTCTATGAGCTTCCAAATATCACTTTGCAAATTTCACAAGAACAGTCTTGGTGAACGACTTCTTGAGGGGAAAGCTGTAACTCTGTGAGATAAACTAACACAACACAAAGCAGTTTCTCAGACAGTTTCTTTTCGGTTTTTATCTTAGGATATTTCCATTTTCACAATAGCCCTCTATGGGCTTCCAAATATCATTTTGCAAGTTTCACAAGAACAGTCTTAGTGAACGACTTCTTGAGGGGAAATCTCTAACTCTGTGAGATGAATTTACAGAACACAATGCAGTTTCACAGAAAGCTTCATTTCAGTTTTTATCTTAGGATGTTTTCTTTTTCACCATAGCCTTCAATGGGACTCCAAATATCACTTTGCAAATTCCACAAGAAAAGTCTTAGTGAACGGCTTCTTGAGGGGAAAGTTGTAACTCTGTGAGATGAATTAACAGAACACAAAGCAGTTTCTCAGAAAGCTTATTTCCAGTTTTTACCCGAAGATTTTTCCTTTTTCACCATAGCCCACTATGGGCTTCCAAATATCACTTTGCAAATTCCACAAGAACAGCCTTAGAGAAAGGTTTCTTGAGAGGAAAGCTGTAACTCGGTGAGATGTATGAACAGAACTCACGGCAGTTTCTCGGAAAGCTTCTTTCCAGTTTTTAACGGAAGATATTTCCTTTTTCACCATATCTCTGTAAGGGTTTCCAAATATCAGTTTGAAAATTTCACAAGAATAGTCCTAGTGAACGGCTTCTTGAGGGGAAAGCTGTAACTCTGTGAGATGAATTAAGAGAACACAAAGCAATTTCTCAGAAAGCTTCTATCCAATTTTTAACTGAAGATATTTCCTTTTTCACCATAGCCTTGTACGGGCTTCCAAATATCACTTTGCAAATTCCACAAGAACACTCTTAGCGAAAGGATTTTTTCAGGGAAAGCTGTAACTCTGTGAGATGAATTAACAGAACACAAAGCAGTTCCTCAGAAAGCTTCTTTCCAGTTTTTAACGGAAGATATTTCCGTTTTCCCCATATCTCTCTGGGATTCCAAATATCACGTTGCAAATTACACAAGAACAGTCTTAGGGAACGGCTTCTTGAGGGGAAAGCTGTCACACAGTGAGATGAATTAATAGAACACAAAGCAGTTTCACAGAAAGCTTCTTTCCAGTTTTTATCTGAGGACATTTCCTTTTTCACCGTAGTCCACTATGGGCTTCCAAATATCACTTTGCAAATTCCACAAGAACAGTCTTAGCGAAAGGCTTTTAGAGGGAAATGTTGTAACTCTGTCAGATGAATTAACAGAACACAAAGCAGTTTCTCAGAAAGCGTCTTTCCAGTTTTTAACGGAAAATAATTCCTTTTTCACCATAGCCCTCTATGGGATTCTAAATATCACTTTCAAATTTGAGAAGAACAGTCTTAGTGAACGGCCTCTTGAGTGGAAATCTGTAACTCTCTGAGATGAATTATCAGAACACAAAGCAGTTTCTCAAAAAGTTTCTTTTCGGATTTAATCTTACTATTTTTCCTTTTTCAACATAGCCCTCTGTGGCCTTCCAAATATCACTTTGCAAATTACACAAGAACAGTCTTTGTGAAAGACTTCTTGAAGGGAAAGCCGTAACTCCCTGAGATGAATTATCAGAACACAAAGCAGTTTCTCAGAAAGCTTCTTTTCAGTTTTTATCTTAGGATATTTCCTTTTTCAGCATAGCCCTCTATGAGCTTACAAAAATTTTTGCAAATTCCACAAGAACAGTCTTAGCGAAAGGATTCTCGATGGGAAAGCTGTAACTCTGTGAGATGAACTAACAGAACACAAAGCGGTTTCTCAGAAACCTTCTTTTCGTTTTTTATCTTAGGATATTTCCTTTTACAGCAAAGCCCACTATGGGCTTCCAAATATCACTTTGCAAATTCCAGAAGAACAGTCTTAGAGAAAGGCTTCTTGAGGGTAAAACTGTAACTCTGTAAGATGAATTAACATAACACAAAACATTTTCTCAGAAACCTACTTTTCAGTTTTTACCTTAGGATATTTCCTTTTTCACCATAGTCCTCTATGGGATTCCAAATATCACTTTGCAAATTCCACATGAACAGTCTTAGCGAAAGCCTTCTTGAGGGGAAAGCTGTAACTCTGTGAGATGAATTAAGAGAACACAAAGCAGTTTCCTAGAAAGATTCTTTCCAGTATTTAACGCAACATATTTCCATTTTCTCCGTAGCCCTGTATGGGCTTTCAACTATCACCTTGCAAATTCCACAGGAACAGTCTTAGTGAATGGCTTCTTGAGGGGAAAGCTGTAACTCTGTGAGATGAATTAAGAGGACACAATGCATTTTCTCAGAAAGCTTCTTTTCGGTTTTTATCTTAGGATATATCCTTTTTCGCCATAACCCTCTATGGGCTTCCAATATCGCATTGCAAATTCCACAAGAACAGGCTCAGTGAACGGCTGCTGGAGGGTAAACTGTAATTCTGTGAGATGAATTAACAGAACATAAAGCAGTTTCTCAGAAAGCTTCTTTTCGGTTTTTATCTTAGGATATATCCTTTTTCGCCATAACCCTCTATGGGCTTCCAATATCGCATTGCAAATTCCACAAGAACAGGCTCAGTGAACGGCTGCTGGAGGGTAAACTGTAATTCTGTGAGATGAATTAACAGAACATAAAGCAGTTTCTCAGAAAGCTTCTTTTCGGTTTTTATCTTAGGATATATCCTTTTTCACCATAACCCTCTATGGGCTTCCAATATCGCATTGCAAATTCCACAAGAACAGGCTCAGTGAACGGCTGCTGGAGGGTAAACTGTAATTCTGTGAGATGAATTAACAGAACATAAAGCAGTTTCTCAGAAAGCTTCTTTGCAGTTTTTAACGGAGGATATTTCCTTTTTCACCATAGCCCTATATGGGCTTCCAAATATCACTTTGCAAGTTCTACAAGAACAATCTTAGCGAAAGGCTTCTGAGGGAAAAGCTGTAATTCTGTGAGATGAATTAACAGAACACAAAGCAGTTTCTCAGCAATCTTCTTTCCAGTTTTTAACGGTGGATATTTCCTTTTTAACCATAGCCCTCTAAGGGCTTCCAAATATCACTTTGCAAATTCCACAAGAACAGTCTTAGCGAGAGGGTTCTTGAGGGGAAAGCTGTAACTCGGTGAGATGTATTAACAGAACACACGGCAGTTTCTCAGAATGCTTCTTTCCAGTTTTTAACGGAAGATATTTTCATTTTCACCATAGCCTTCTATGAGCTTCCAAATATCACTTTGCAAATTTCACAAGAACAGTCTTGGTGAACGACTTCTTGAGGGGAAAGCTGTAACTCTGTGAGATAAACTAACACAACACAAAGCAGTTTCTCAGACAGTTTCTTTTCGGTTTTTATCTTAGGATATTTCCATTTTCACAATAGCCCTCTATGGGCTTCCAAATATCATTTTGCAAGTTTCACAAGAACAGTCTTAGTGAACGACTTCTTGAGGGGAAATCTCTAACTCTGTGAGATGAATTTACAGAACACAATGCAGTTTCACAGAAAGCTTCATTTCAGTTTTTATCTTAGGATGTTTTCTTTTTCACCATAGCCTTCAATGGGACTCCAAATATCACTTTGCAAATTCCACAAGAAAAGTCTTAGTGAACGGCTTCTTGAGGGGAAAGTTGTAACTCTGTGAGATGAATTAACAGAACACAAAGCAGTTTCTCAGAAAGCTTATTTCCAGTTTTTACCCGAAGATTTTTCCTTTTTCACCATAGCCCACTATGGGCTTCCAAATATCACTTTGCAAATTCCACAAGAACAGCCTTAGAGAAAGGTTTCTTGAGAGGAAAGCTGTAACTCGGTGAGATGTATGAACAGAACTCACGGCAGTTTCTCAGAAAGCTTCTTTCCAGTTTTTAACGGAAGATATTTCCTTTTTCACCATATCTCTGTAAGGGTTTCCAAATATCAGTTTGAAAATTTCACAAGAATAGTCCTAGTGAACGGCTTCTTGAGGGGAAAGCTGTAACTCTGTGAGATGAATTAAGAGAACACAAAGCAATTTCTCAGAAAGCTTCTATCCAATTTTTAACTGAAGATATTTCCTTTTTCACCATAGCCTTGTACGGGCTTCCAAATATCACTTTACATATTCCACAAGAACAGTCTTCGCGAAAGGCTTCTTGAGGGAAAAGATGTAAATCTGTGAGATGTATTAACAGAACACAAAACAGTTTCTCAGAAACCTTCTTTTCAGTTTCTGTCTTAGGATATTTCCTTTTTCACCATAGCCCTCTATGGCTTTATAAATATCACTTTGAATATTTCACAAGAATAGTCTTAGTGAACGACTTCTTGAGGGGAAAGCTGTAACTCTGTGATATGAACTAACAAAACAGAAAGAAGTTTCTCAGAAAGCTTCTTTTCGGTTTTTAACGGAAGATATTTCCTTTTTCAACATGGCCCTCTAAGGGCTTGCAAAAGGCTTCTGGAGAGGAAAGCTGTAACTCTGTGTGATAAATTAACAGAACACAAAGCAGTTTCTCAGAAATCTTCTTTCCAGTTTTTAACGGAAGAAATTTCCTTTATCACCTTAGAGCTATATGTGCTTCCAAACATGACTTTGCAGATTCCACAAGAACAGTCTTAGCGAAACGTTTCTTGAGGGGAAAGCTGTAACTCTGTGAGATGAATTAACAGAACACAAAGCAGTTTCTCAGAAAGTTTCTTTCAAGTTTTTAACTGAAGATATTTCCTTTTCACCACAGCACTCTATGGGCTTCCAAATATCACTTTGCAAATCCCACAAGAACAGTCTCAGCGAAGGGCTATTTGAGAGGAAAGCAGTATCTCGGTGAGATGTATAACCAGAACACACGGCAGTTTCTTAGAAAGCTTCTTTCCAGTTTTTAACGGAAGATATTTCTTTTTCACCATAACCCTCTATGGGATTCCAAATATCACTTTGGAAATAACAAAAAACAGTCTTACCGAAAGGCTTCTAGAGGGGAAACCTGTAACTCTGTGAGATGAATTAACAGAACACAAAGTAGTTTCTCAGAAATATTCCTTCCAGTTTTTAACGGAAGATATTTCCTTTTTCACCATAGCCTTCTATGGGCTTCAAAATATCACATTGCAAATTACACAAGAACAGGCTTACCGAAAGCCTTTTTGAGGGGAAAGCTGTAACTCTGTGAGATGAATTAACAGAACACAAAGCAGATTTTCAGAAAGCTTATTTTCAGATTCTATCTTAGGATAATTCCTTTTTCAAAATAGCCTTCTATGGGCTTCCAAATATCACTTTGCAAATTCCACAAGAACAGTCTTAGCGAAAGGCTTCTGGAGGAGAAGCTGTAACTCTGTGAGATGAATTAACAGAACAAATAGCAATTTCTCAGAAATCTTCTTTCCAGTTTTTAACGGAAGAAATTTCCTTTTTCACAATAGACCTCTATGGACTTCCAAATATCACTTTGCAAATCCCACAACAACAGTCTTAGCGAAAGTCTTCTTGAGGGGAAAGCTGTAACTCGGTGAGGTGCATTAAGAGAACACATGGCAGTTTCTCAGAAAGCTTATTTCCAGTTTTTAAGGGAATATATTTCCTTTTTCACCATAGCTCTCTAAGGGATTACAAATATCAGTTTGCAAATTTCACAAGAACAGTCTTAGTGAAGGGCTTCTTGAGGGGAAAGCTGTAACACAGTGAGATGAACTAACACAACACAAAGCAGTTTCTCTGACAGCTTCTTTTCGGTTTTTATCTTAGGGTATTTCCATTTTCAAAATAGCCCTCTATGGGCTTCCAAGTATCACATTGCAAATTCCACAAGAACATTTTTATAGAAAGGCTTCTTGAGGGTAGAGCTGTAACTCGGTGAGATGTATTAACAGAACACACGGCAGTTTCTTAGAAAGCTTCTTTCCAGTTCTTAACGGAAGTTATTACCCTTTTCACCATAGCCCTCCATGGGTTTCCAAATATCACTTTGCAAATTCCACTAGAACAGTCTTAGCGAAAGGCTTCTGGAGGGGAAATCTGTAACTCTGTGAGATGAATTAACAGAATAAAAAGCAGTTTCTCACAAATCTTCTTTCCAGTTTTTAACGGAAGATGTTTCGTTTTTCACCATAGTCCTCTATGGGCTTCCAAATATCACTTTGAAAATTCCACAAGAACAGTCTTAGCGAAAGGTTTCTTGAGGGGGAAGCTGTAACTCTGTGAGATGAATTAACAGAACACAAAGCAGTCTCTCAGAAAGCTTCTTTCCAGTATTTAACTGAAGATAATTCCTTTTTCACTATAGCCCTCTATGGGCTTCCAAATATCACTTTGGAAATCCCACAAGAACAGTCTTAGCGAAAGGCTTCTTGAGAGGAAAGCTGTAACTCGGTCATATGTACTAACAGAACACACCGCATTTTCTCAGAATGGTTCTTTCCAGTTTTTAACGGAAGATATTTCCTTTTTCACCATAGTCCACTATGGGTATCCAAATATCACTTTCCAAATTTCACAAAACTGTCTTAGTGAACGTCTTCTTGAGAGGAAATCTGTAGCTCTGTGCGATGAACTAAGAGAACACAAAGCAGTTTTTTAGACAGCTTCTTTTCGGTTAGTATCTTAGGATATTTCCGTTTTCACAATAGCCTTCTATGGGCTTCCACATATCACTTTGGAAATTCCTCAAAAACAGTCTTAGTGGAAGGCTTCTTGAGGGGAAAGCTGTAACTCTATGAGATGAATTAACAGAACACAAAGCAGTTTCTCGGAAAGCTTGTTTTCATTTTTAAACTGAAGGTATTTCCTTTTTCACCATAATTCTCTCTGGGCTTCCAAATATCACTTTGCAAATTTCACAATTACAGTGTTAGCGAAAGGTGTCTGGAGGGGAAAGCTGTAACTCTTTGAGATGAATTAACAGAACACAAAGCAGTTTCTCGGAAAGCTTCTTTTCATTTTTTAACTGAAGATATTTCCTTTTTCACCATAGTTCTCTCTGGGCTTCCAAATATCACTTTGCAAATTCCACAAGAACAGTGTTAGCGAAAGGTGTCTGGAGGGGAAAGCTGTAACCCTGTGAGATGCATTAACAGAACACAAAGCAGTTTCTCAGAAATCTTCTTTCCAGTTTTTAACGGAAGATATTTCCTTTTTCACCTTAGCCCTCTATAGGTTTCCAAATATCGCTTTGCAAATTCCCCAAGAACAGTCTTAGCGAAAGGCTTCTTGAGGGGAAAGCTGTAACTTTGTGAGACGAATTAACAGAACACAAAGCAATTTCTCACAAAGCTTCTTTTCAGTTTTTATCTTACGATGTTTCCTTTTTCAACATAGCCCTCTATGCGTTTCCAAATATCACTTTGCAAATTCCACAAGAACAGTCTTAGTGAACGATTTCTTGAGGGGAAAGCTGTAACTCTGTGAGATAAACTAACACAACACAGAGCAGTTTCTCAGACAGCTTCTTTTCGGTTTTTATCTTAGGATATTTCCATTTTCACCATAGCCTTCTATGGGCTTCCAAATATCGCTTTGCAAATTCCACAAGAAAAGTCTTAGTGAACGACTTCTTGAGGGGAAAGCTGTAACTCTGTGAGATAAACTAACACAACACAAAGCAGTTTCTCAGAAAGCTTCTTTCCAGTTTTTAACGGAGGATATTTCCTATTATTCCATAGCCCTCTGTGGGATTCCAAATATCACTTTGCAAATTTCACAAGAACAGTGTAAGCGAAAGATTTCCTGAGGGGAAAGTTGTAACTCTGTGAGATGAATTAACAGAACACAAAGCAGTTTTTCAACAAGCTTCTTTTCAGTTTCTAACGGAAGATATTTCCTTTTTCAACATATTCTTCTATGGGCTTCCAAATATCGCTTTGCAAATTCAACAAGAACAGTCTTAGCGAAAGGGTTTTAGAGGGAAATGTTGTAACTATGTGAGATGAATTCACAGAACACAAAGCAGTTTCTCAGAAAGCTTCTTTTCAGTTTTTATCTTACGATATTTCCTTTTTCACCATAGCCCTCTATGGGCTTCCAAATCTCACTTTGCAAATTCCACAAGAACAGTCTTAGCGAAAGAATTATTGAGGGGAAAGCTGTAACTCTGTGAGGTGAATTAACAGAACAAAAGGGAGTTTCTCAGAAAGATTCTTTCCGCTTTTTAACTCAAGATATTTCCTTTTTCACCATAGTCCTCTATGGGCTTCCAAATATCACTTTGCACATTCGACAACAACAGCCTTAGCGAAAGGCTTCCTGAGGGAAATGTTGTAACTCTGTCAGATGAATTAACAGAACACAAAGCAGTTTCTCAGAAAGCGTCTTTCCAGTTTTTAACGGAAAATAATTCCTTTTTCACCATAGCCCTCTATGGGATTCTAAATATCACTTTCAAATTTGAGAAGAACAGTCTTAGTGAACGGCCTCTTGAGTGGAAATCTGTAACTCTCTGAGATGAATTATCAGAACACAAAGCAGTTTCTTTTCGGATTTAATCTTACTATTTTTCCTTTTTCAACATAGCCCTCTGTGGCCTTCCAAATATCACTTTGCAAATTACACAAGAACAGTCTTTGTGAAAGACTTCTTGAAGGGAAAGCCGTAACTCCCTGAGATGAATTAACAGAACACAAAGCAGTTTCTCAGAAAGCTTCTTTTCAGTTTTTATCTTAGGATATTTCCTTTTTCAGCATAGCCCTCTATGAGCTTCCAAAAATATTTGCAAATTCCACAAGAACAGTCTTAGCGAAAGGATTCTCGATGGGAAAGCTGTAACTCTGTGAGATGAACTAACAGAACACAAAGCGGTTTCTCAGAAACCTTCTTTTCGTTTTTTTATCTTAGGATATTTCCTTTTACAGCAAAGCCCACTATGGGCTTCCAAATATCACTTTGCAAATTCCAGAAGAGCAGTCTTAGAGAAAGGCTTCTTGAGGGTAAAACTGTAACTCTGTAAGATGAATTAACATAACACAAAACATTTTCTCAGAAACCTACTTTTCAGTTTTTACCTTAGGATATTTCCTTTTTCACCATAGTCCTCTATGGGATTCCAAATATCACTTTGCAAATTCCACATGAACAGTCTTAGCGAAAGGCTTCTTGAGGGGAAAGCTGTAACTCTGTGAGATGAATTAAGAGAACACAAAGCAGTTTCCTAGAAAGATTCCAGTATTTAACGCAACATATTTCCATTTTCTCCGTAGCCCTGTATGGGCTTTCAACTATCACCTTGCAAATTCCACAGGAACAGCCTTAGTGAATGGCTTCTTGAGGGGAAAGCTGTAACTCTGTGAGATGAATTAAGAGGACACAATGCATTTTCTCAGAAAGCTTCTTTTCGGTTTTTATCTTAGGATATATCCTTTTTCGCCATAACCCTCTATGGCCTTCCAATATCGCATTGCAAATTCCACAAGAACAGGCTCAGTGAACGGCTGCTGGAGGGTAAACTGTAATTCTGTGAGATGAATTAACAGAACATAAAGCAGTTTCTCAGAAAGCTTCTTTTCGGTTTTTATCTTAGGATATATCCTTTTTCACCATAACCCTCTATGGGCTTCCAATATCGCATTGCAAATTCCACAAGAACAGGCTCAGTGAACGGCTGCTGGAGGGTAAACTGTAATTCTGTGAGATGAATTAACAGAACATAAAGCAGTTTCTCAGAAAGCTTCTTTGCAGTTTTTAACGGAGGATATTTCCTTTTTCACCATAGCCCTATATGGGCTTCCAAATATCACTTTGCAAGTTCTACAAGAACAATCTTAGCGAAAGGCTTCTGAGGGAAAAGCTGTAATTCTGTGAGATGAATTAACAGAACACAAAGCAGTTTCTCAGCAATCTTCTTTCCAGTTTTTAACGGTGGATATTTCCTTTTTAACCATAGCCCTCTAAGGGCTTCCAAATATCACTTTGCAAATTCCACAAGAACAGTCTTAGCGAGAGGGTTCTTGAGGGGAAAGCTGTAACTCGGTGAGATGTATTAACAGAACACACGGCAGTTTCTCAGAATGCTTCTTTCCAGTTTTTAACGGAAGATATTTTCATTTTCACCATAGCCTTCTATGAGCTTCCAAATATCACTTTGCAAATTTCACAAGAACAGTCTTGGTGAACGACTTCTTGAGGGGAAAGCTGTAACTCTGTGAGATAAACTAACACAACACAAAGCAGTTTCTCAGACAGTTTCTTTTCGGTTTTTATCTTAGGATATTTCCATTTTCACAATAGCCCTCTATGGGCTTCCAAATATCATTTTGCAAGTTTCACAAGAACAGTCTTAGTGAACGACTTCTTGAGGGGAAATCTCTAACTCTGTGAGATGAATTTACAGAACACAATGCAGTTTCACAGAAAGCTTCATTTCAGTTTTTATCTTAGGATGTTTTCTTTTTCACCATAGCCTTCAATGGGACTCCAAATATCACTTTGCAAATTCCACAAGAAAAGTCTTAGTGAACGGCTTCTTGAGGGGAAAGTTGTAACTCTGTGAGATGAATTAACAGAACACAAAGCAGTTTCTCAGAAAGCTTATTTCCAGTTTTTACCCGAAGATTTTTCCTTTTTCACCATAGCCCACTATGGGCTTCCAAATATCACTTTGCAAATTCCACAAGAACAGCCTTAGAGAAAGGTTTCTTGAGAGGAAAGCTGTAACTCGGTGAGATGTATGAACAGAACTCACGGCAGTTTCTCGGAAAGCTTCTTTCCAGTTTTTAACGGAAGATATTTCCTTTTTCACCATATCTCTGTAAGGGTTTCCAAATATCAGTTTGAAAATTTCACAAGAATAGTCCTAGTGAACGGCTTCTTGAGGGGAAAGCTGTAACTCTGTGAGATGAATTAAGAGAACACAAAGCAATTTCTCAGAAAGCTTCTATCCAATTTTTAACTGAAGATATTTCCTTTTTCACCATAGCCTTGTACGGGCTTCCAAATATCACTTTGCAAATTCCACAAGAACACTCTTAGCGAAAGGATTTTTTCAGGGAAAGCTGTAACTCTGTGAGATGAATTAACAGAACACAAAGCAGTTCCTCAGAAAGCTTCTTTCCAGTTTTTAACGGAAGATATTTCCGTTTTCCCCATATCTCTCTGGGATTCCAAATATCACGTTGCAAATTACACAAGAACAGTCTTAGGGAACGGCTTCTTGAGGGGAAAGCTGTCACACAGTGAGATGAATTAATAGAACACAAAGCAGTTTCACAGAAAGCTTCTTTCCAGTTTTTATCTGAGGACATTTCCTTTTTCACCGTAGTCCACTATGGGCTTCCAAATATCACTTTGCAAATTCCACAAGAACAGTCTTAGCGAAAGGCTTTTAGAGGGAAATGTTGTAACTCTGTCAGATGAATTAACAGAACACAAAGCAGTTTCTCAGAAAGCGTCTTTCCAGTTTTTAACGGAAAATAATTCCTTTTTCACCATAGCCCTCTATGGGATTCTAAATATCACTTTCAAATTTGAGAAGAACAGTCTTAGTGAACGGCCTCTTGAGTGGAAATCTGTAACTCTCTGAGATGAATTATCAGAACACAAAGCAGTTTCTCAAAAAGTTTCTTTTCGGATTTAATCTTACTATTTTTCCTTTTTCAACATAGCCCTCTGTGGCCTTCCAAATATCACTTTGCAAATTACACAAGAACAGTCTTTGTGAAAGACTTCTTGAAGGGAAAGCCGTAACTCCCTGAGATGAATTATCAGAACACAAAGCAGTTTCTCAGAAAGCTTCTTTTCAGTTTTTATCTTAGGATATTTCCTTTTTCAGCATAGCCCTCTATGAGCTTACAAAAATTTTTGCAAATTCCACAAGAACAGTCTTAGCGAAAGGATTCTCGATGGGAAAGCTGTAACTCTGTGAGATGAACTAACAGAACACAAAGCGGTTTCTCAGAAACCTTCTTTTCGTTTTTTATCTTAGGATATTTCCTTTTACAGCAAAGCCCACTATGGGCTTCCAAATATCACTTTGCAAATTCCAGAAGAACAGTCTTAGAGAAAGGCTTCTTGAGGGTAAAACTGTAACTCTGTAAGATGAATTAACATAACACAAAACATTTTCTCAGAAACCTACTTTTCAGTTTTTACCTTAGGATATTTCCTTTTTCACCATAGTCCTCTATGGGATTCCAAATATCACTTTGCAAATTCCACATGAACAGTCTTAGCGAAAGCCTTCTTGAGGGGAAAGCTGTAACTCTGTGAGATGAATTAAGAGAACACAAAGCAGTTTCCTAGAAAGATTCTTTCCAGTATTTAACGCAACATATTTCCATTTTCTCCGTAGCCCTGTATGGGCTTTCAACTATCACCTTGCAAATTCCACAGGAACAGTCTTAGTGAATGGCTTCTTGAGGGGAAAGCTGTAACTCTGTGAGATGAATTAAGAGGACACAATGCATTTTCTCAGAAAGCTTCTTTTCGGTTTTTATCTTAGGATATATCCTTTTTCGCCATAACCCTCTATGGGCTTCCAATATCGCATTGCAAATTCCACAAGAACAGGCTCAGTGAACGGCTGCTGGAGGGTAAACTGTAATTCTGTGAGATGAATTAACAGAACATAAAGCAGTTTCTCAGAAAGCTTCTTTTCGGTTTTTATCTTAGGATATATCCTTTTTCGCCATAACCCTCTATGGGCTTCCAATATCGCATTGCAAATTCCACAAGAACAGGCTCAGTGAACGGCTGCTGGAGGGTAAACTGTAATTCTGTGAGATGAATTAACAGAACATAAAGCAGTTTCTCAGAAAGCTTCTTTTCGGTTTTTATCTTAGGATATATCCTTTTTCACCATAACCCTCTATGGGCTTCCAATATCGCATTGCAAATTCCACAAGAACAGGCTCAGTGAACGGCTGCTGGAGGGTAAACTGTAATTCTGTGAGATGAATTAACAGAACATAAAGCAGTTTCTCAGAAAGCTTCTTTGCAGTTTTTAACGGAGGATATTTCCTTTTTCACCATAGCCCTATATGGGCTTCCAAATATCACTTTGCAAGTTCTACAAGAACAATCTTAGCGAAAGGCTTCTGAGGGAAAAGCTGTAATTCTGTGAGATGAATTAACAGAACACAAAGCAGTTTCTCAGCAATCTTCTTTCCAGTTTTTAACGGTGGATATTTCCTTTTTAACCATAGCCCTCTAAGGGCTTCCAAATATCACTTTGCAAATTCCACAAGAACAGTCTTAGCGAGAGGGTTCTTGAGGGGAAAGCTGTAACTCGGTGAGATGTATTAACAGAACACACGGCAGTTTCTCAGAATGCTTCTTTCCAGTTTTTAACGGAAGATATTTTCATTTTCACCATAGCCTTCTATGAGCTTCCAAATATCACTTTGCAAATTTCACAAGAACAGTCTTGGTGAACGACTTCTTGAGGGGAAAGCTGTAACTCTGTGAGATAAACTAACACAACACAAAGCAGTTTCTCAGACAGTTTCTTTTCGGTTTTTATCTTAGGATATTTCCATTTTCACAATAGCCCTCTATGGGCTTCCAAATATCATTTTGCAAGTTTCACAAGAACAGTCTTAGTGAACGACTTCTTGAGGGGAAATCTCTAACTCTGTGAGATGAATTTACAGAACACAATGCAGTTTCACAGAAAGCTTCATTTCAGTTTTTATCTTAGGATGTTTTCTTTTTCACCATAGCCTTCAATGGGACTCCAAATATCACTTTGCAAATTCCACAAGAAAAGTCTTAGTGAACGGCTTCTTGAGGGGAAAGTTGTAACTCTGTGAGATGAATTAACAGAACACAAAGCAGTTTCTCAGAAAGCTTATTTCCAGTTTTTACCCGAAGATTTTTCCTTTTTCACCATAGCCCACTATGGGCTTCCAAATATCACTTTGCAAATTCCACAAGAACAGCCTTAGAGAAAGGTTTCTTGAGAGGAAAGCTGTAACTCGGTGAGATGTATGAACAGAACTCACGGCAGTTTCTCAGAAAGCTTCTTTCCAGTTTTTAACGGAAGATATTTCCTTTTTCACCATATCTCTGTAAGGGTTTCCAAATATCAGTTTGAAAATTTCACAAGAATAGTCCTAGTGAACGGCTTCTTGAGGGGAAAGCTGTAACTCTGTGAGATGAATTAAGAGAACACAAAGCAATTTCTCAGAAAGCTTCTATCCAATTTTTAACTGAAGATATTTCCTTTTTCACCATAGCCTTGTACGGGCTTCCAAATATCACTTTACATATTCCACAAGAACAGTCTTCGCGAAAGGCTTCTTGAGGGAAAAGATGTAAATCTGTGAGATGTATTAAGAGAACACAAAACAGTTTCTCAGAAACCTTCTTTTCAGTTTCTGTCTTAGGATATTTCCTTTTTCACCATAGCCCTCTATGGCTTTATAAATATCACTTTGAATATTTCACAAGAATAGTCTTAGTGAACGACTTCTTGAGGGGAAAGCTGTAACTCTGTGATATGAACTAACAAAACAGAAAGAAGTTTCTCAGAAAGCTTCTTTTCGGTTTTTAACGGAAGATATTTCCTTTTTCAACATGGCCCTCTAAGGGCTTGCAAAAGGCTTCTGGAGAGGAAAGCTGTAACTCTGTGTGATAAATTAACAGAACACAAAGCAGTTTCTCAGAAATCTTCTTTCCAGTTTTTAACGGAAGAAATTTCCTTTATCACCTTAGAGCTATATGTGCTTCCAAACATGACTTTGCAGATTCCACAAGAACAGTCTTAGCGAAACGTTTCTTGAGGGGAAAGCTGTAACTCTGTGAGATGAATTAACAGAACACAAAGCAGTTTCTCAGAAAGTTTCTTTCAAGTTTTTAACTGAAGATATTTCCTTTTCACCACAGCACTCTATGGGCTTCCAAATATCACTTTGCAAATCCCACAAGAACAGTCTCAGCGAAGGGCTATTTGAGAGGAAAGCAGTATCTCGGTGAGATGTATAACCAGAACACACGGCAGTTTCTTAGAAAGCTTCTTTCCAGTTTTTAACGGAAGATATTTCTTTTTCACCATAACCCTCTATGGGATTCCAAATATCACTTTGGAAATAACAAAAAACAGTCTTACCGAAAGGCTTCTAGAGGGGAAACCTGTAACTCTGTGAGATGAATTAACAGAACACAAAGTAGTTTCTCAGAAATATTCCTTCCAGTTTTTAACGGAAGATATTTCCTTTTTCACCATAGCCTTCTATGGGCTTCAAAATATCACATTGCAAATTACACAAGAACAGGCTTACCGAAAGCCTTTTTGAGGGGAAAGCTGTAACTCTGTGAGATGAATTAACAGAACACAAAGCAGATTTTCAGAAAGCTTATTTTCAGATTCTATCTTAGGATAATTCCTTTTTCAAAATAGCCTTCTATGGGCTTCCAAATATCACTTTGCAAATTCCACAAGAACAGTCTTAGCGAAAGGCTTCTGGAGGAGAAGCTGTAACTCTGTGAGATGAATTAACAGAACAAATAGCAATTTCTCAGAAATCTTCTTTCCAGTTTTTAACGGAAGAAATTTCCTTTTTCACAATAGACCTCTATGGACTTCCAAATATCACTTTGCAAATCCCACAACAACAGTCTTAGCGAAAGTCTTCTTGAGGGGAAAGCTGTAACTCGGTGAGGTGCATTAAGAGAACACATGGCAGTTTCTCAGAAAGCTTATTTCCAGTTTTTAAGGGAATATATTTCCTTTTTCACCATAGCTCTCTAAGGGATTACAAATATCAGTTTGCAAATTTCACAAGAACAGTCTTAGTGAAGGGCTTCTTGAGGGGAAAGCTGTAACACAGTGAGATGAACTAACACAACACAAAGCAGTTTCTCTGACAGCTTCTTTTCGGTTTTTATCTTAGGGTATTTCCATTTTCAAAATAGCCCTCTATGGGCTTCCAAGTATCACATTGCAAATTCCACAAGAACATTTTTATAGAAAGGCTTCTTGAGGGTAGAGCTGTAACTCGGTGAGATGTATTAACAGAACACACGGCAGTTTCTTAGAAAGCTTCTTTCCAGTTCTTAACGGAAGTTATTACCCTTTTCACCATAGCCCTCCATGGGCTTCCAAATATCACTTTGCAAATTCCACTAGAACAGTCTTAGCGAAAGGCTTCTGGAGGGGAAATCTGTAACTCTGTGAGATGAATTAACAGAATAAAAAGCAGTTTCTCACAAATCTTCTTTCCAGTTTTTAACGGAAGATGTTTCGTTTTTCACCATAGTCCTCTATGGGCTTCCAAATATCACTTTGAAAATTCCACAAGAACAGTCTTAGCGAAAGGTTTCTTGAGGGGGAAGCTGTAACTCTGTGAGATGAATTAACAGAACACAAAGCAGTCTCTCAGAAAGCTTCTTTCCAGTATTTAACTGAAGATAATTCCTTTTTCACTATAGCCCTCTATGGGCTTCCAAATATCACTTTGGAAATCCCACAAGAACAGTCTTAGCGAAAGGCTTCTTGAGAGGAAAGCTGTAACTCGGTCATATGTACTAACAGAACACACCGCATTTTCTCAGAATGGTTCTTTCCAGTTTTTAACGGAAGATATTTCCTTTTTCACCATAGTCCACTATGGGTATCCAAATATCACTTTCCAAATTTCACAAAACTGTCTTAGTGAACGTCTTCTTGAGAGGAAATCTGTAGCTCTGTGCGATGAACTAAGAGAACACAAAGCAGTTTTTTAGACAGCTTCTTTTCGGTTAGTATCTTAGGATATTTCCGTTTTCACAATAGCCTTCTATGGGCTTCCACATATCACTTTGGAAATTCCTCAAAAACAGTCTTAGTGGAAGGCTTCTTGAGGGGAAAGCTGTAACTCTTTGAGATGAATTAACAGAACACAAAGCAGTTTCTCGGAAAGCTTGTTTTCATTTTTAAACTGAAGGTATTTCCTTTTTCACCATAATTCTCTCTGGGCTTCCAAATATCACTTTGCAAATTTCACAATTACAGTGTTAGCGAAAGGTGTCTGGAGGGGAAAGCTGTAACTCTTTGAGATGAATTAACAGAACACAAAGCAGTTTCTCGGAAAGCTTCTTTTCATTTTTTAACTGAAGATATTTCCTTTTTCACCATAGTTCTCTCTGGGCTTCCAAATATCACTTTGCAAATTCCACAAGAACAGTGTTAGCGAAAGGTGTCTGGAGGGGAAAGCTGTAACCCTGTGAGATGCATTAACAGAACACAAAGCAGTTTCTCAGAAATCTTCTTTCCAGTTTTTAACGGAAGATATTTCCTTTTTCACCTTAGCCCTCTATAGGTTTCCAAATATCGCTTTGCAAATTCCCCAAGAACAGTCTTAGCGAAAGGCTTCTTGAGGGGAAAGCTGTAACTTTGTGAGACGAATTAACAGAACACAAAGCAATTTCTCACAAAGCTTCTTTTCAGTTTTTATCTTACGATGTTTCCTTTTTCAACATAGCCCTCTATGGGTTTCCAAATATCACTTTGCAAATTCCACAAGAACAGTCTTAGTGAACGATTTCTTGAGGGGAAAGCTGTAACTCTGTGAGATAAACTAACACAACACAGAGCAGTTTCTCAGACAGCTTCTTTTCGGTTTTTATCTTAGGATATTTCCATTTTCACCATAGCCTTCTATGGGCTTCCAAATATCGCTTTGCAAATTCCACAAGAAAAGTCTTAGTGAACGACTTCTTGAGGGGAAAGCTGTAACTCTGTGAGATAAACTAACACAACACAAAGCAGTTTCTCAGAAAGCTTCTTTCCAGTTTTTAACGGAGGATATTTCCTATTATTCCATAGCCCTCTGTGGGATTCCAAATATCACTTTGCAAATTTCACAAGAACAGTGTAAGCGAAAGATTTCCTGAGGGGAAAGTTGTAACTCTGTGAGATGAATTAACAGAACACAAAGCAGTTTTTCAACAAGCTTCTTTTCAGTTTCTAACGGAAGATATTTCCTTTTTCAACATATTCTTCTATGGGCTTCCAAATATCGCTTTGCAAATTCAACAAGAACAGTCTTAGCGAAAGGGTTTTAGAGGGAAATGTTGTAACTATGTGAGATGAATTCACAAAACACAAAGCAGTTTCTCAGTAAGCTTCTTTTCAGTTTTTATCTTACGATATTTCCTTTTTCACCATAGCCCTCTATGGGCTTCCAAATCTCACTTTGCAAATTCCACAAGAACAGTCTTAGCGAAAGAATTATTGAGGGGAAAGCTGTAACTCTGTGAGGTGAATTAACAGAACAAAAGGGAGTTTCTCAGAAAGATTCTTTCCGCTTTTTAACTCAAGATATTTCCTTTTTCACCATAGTCCTCTATGGGCTTCCAAATATCACTTTGCACATTCGACAACAACAGCCTTAGCGAAAGGCTTCCTGAGGGAAATGTTGTAACTCTGTCAGATGAATTAACAGAACACAAAGCAGTTTCTCAGAAAGCGTCTTTCCAGTTTTTAACGGAAAATAATTCCTTTTTCACCATAGCCCTCTATGGGATTCTAAATATCACTTTCAAATTTGAGAAGAACAGTCTTAGTGAACGGCCTCTTGAGTGGAAATCTGTAACTCTCTGAGATGAATTATCAGAACACAAAGCAGTTTCTTTTCGGATTTAATCTTACTATTTTTCCTTTTTCAACATAGCCCTCTGTAGCCTTCCAAAAATCACTTTGCAAATTACACAAGAACAGTCTTTGTGAAAGACTTCTTGAAGGGAAAGCCGTAACTCCCTGAGATGAATTAACAGAACACAAAGCAGTTTCTCAGAAAGCTTCTTTTCAGTTTTTATCTTAGGATATTTCCTTTTTCAGCATAGCCCTCTATGAGCTTCCAAAAATATTTGCAAATTCCACAAGAACAGTCTTAGCGAAAGGATTCTCGATGGGAAAGCTGTAACTCTGTGAGATGAACTAACAGAACACAAAGCGGTTTCTCAGAAACCTTCTTTTCGTTTTTTATCTTAGGATATTTCCTTTTACAGCAAAGCCCACTATGGGCTTCCAAATATCACTTTGCAAATTCCAGAAGAACAGTCTTAGAGAAAGGCTTCTTGAGGGTAAAACTGTAACTCTGTAAGATGAATTAACATAACACGAAACATTTTCTCAGAAACCTACTTTTCAGTTTTTACCTTAGGATATTTCCTTTTTCACCATAGTCCTCTATGGGATTCCAAATATCACTTTGCAAATTCCACATGAACAGTCTTAGCGAAAGGCTTCTTGAGGGGAAAGCTGTAACTCTGTGAGATGAATTAAGAGAACACAAAGCAGTTTCCTAGAAAGATTCTTTCCAGTATTTAACGCAACATATTTCCATTTTCTCCGTAGCCCTGTATGGGCTTTCAACTATCACCTTGCAAATTCCACAGGAACAGTCTTAGTGAATGGCTTCTTGAGGGGAAAGCTGTAACTCTGTGAGATGAATTAAGAGGACACAATGCATTTTCTCAGAAAGCTTCTTTTCGGTTTTTATCTTAGGATATATCCTTTTTCGCCATAACCCTCTATGGGCTTCCAATATCGCATTGCAAATTCCACAAGAACAGGCTCAGTGAACGGCTGCTGGAGGGTAAACTGTAATTCTGTGAGATGAATTAACAGAACATAAAGCAGTTTCTCAGAAAGCTTCTTTGCAGTTTTTAACGGAGGATATTTCCTTTTTCACCATAGCCCTATATGGGCTTCCAAATATCACTTTGCAAGTTCTACAAGAACAATCTTAGCGAAAGGCTTCTGAGGGAAAAGCTGTAATTCTGTGAGATGAATTAACAGAACACAAAGCAGTTTCTCAGCAATCTTCTTTCCAGTTTTTAACGGTGGATATTTCCTTTTTAACCATAGCCCTCTAAGGGCTTCCAAATATCACTTTGCAAATTCCACAAGAACAGTCTTAGCGAGAGGGTTCTTGAGGGGAAAGCTGTAACTCGGTGAGATGTATTAACAGAACACACGGCAGTTTCTCAGAATGCTTCTTTCCAGTTTTTAACGGAAGATATTTTCATTTTCACCATAGCCTTCTATGAGCTTCCAAATATCACTTTGCAAATTTCACAAGAACAGTCTTGGTGAACGACTTCTTGAGGGGAAAGCTGTAACTCTGTGAGATAAACTAACACAACACAAAGCAGTTTCTCAGACAGTTTCTTTTCGGTTTTTATCTTAGGATATTTCCATTTTCACAATAGCCCTCTATGGGCTTCCAAATATCATTTTGCAAGTTTCACAAGAACAGTCTTAGTGAACGACTTCTTGAGGGGAAATCTCTAACTCTGTGAGATGAATTTACAGAACACAATGCAGTTTCACAGAAAGCTTCATTTCAGTTTTTATCTTAGGATGTTTTCTTTTTCACCATAGCCTTCAATGGGACTCCAAATATCACTTTGCAAATTCCACAAGAAAAGTCTTAGTGAACGGCTTCTTGAGGGGAAAGTTGTAACTCTGTGAGATGAATTAACAGAACACAAAGCAGTTTCTCAGAAAGCTTATTTCCAGTTTTTACCCGAAGATTTTTCCTTTTTCACCATAGCCCACTATGGGCTTCCAAATATCACTTTGCAAATTCCACAAGAACAGCCTTAGAGAAAGGTTTCTTGAGAGGAAAGCTGTAACTCGGTGAGATGTATGAACAGAACTCACGGCAGTTTCTCGGAAAGCTTCTTTCCAGTTTTTAACGGAAGATATTTCCTTTTTCACCATATCTCTGTAAGGGTTTCCAAATATCAGTTTGAAAATTTCACAAGAATAGTCCTAGTGAACGGCTTCTTGAGGGGAAAGCTGTAACTCTGTGAGATGAATTAAGAGAACACAAAGCAATTTCTCAGAAAGCTTCTATCCAATTTTTAACTGAAGATATTTCCTTTTTCACCATAGCCTTGTACGGGCTTCCAAATATCACTTTGCAAATTCCACAAGAACACTCTTAGCGAAAGGATTTTTTCAGGGAAAGCTGTAACTCTGTGAGATGAATTAACAGAACACAAAGCAGTTCCTCAGAAAGCTTCTTTCCAGTTTTTAACGGAAGATATTTCCGTTTTCCCCATATCTCTCTGGGATTCCAAATATCACGTTGCAAATTACACAAGAACAGTCTTAGGGAACGGCTTCTTGAGGGGAAAGCTGTCACACAGTGAGATGAATTAATAGAACACAAAGCAGTTTCACAGAAAGCTTCTTTCCAGTTTTTATCTGAGGACATTTCCTTTTTCACCGTAGTCCACTATGGGCTTCCAAATATCACTTTGCAAATTCCACAAGAACAGTCTTAGCGAAAGGCTTTTAGAGGGAAATGTTGTAACTCTGTCAGATGAATTAACAGAACACAAAGCAGTTTCTCAGAAAGCGTCTTTCCAGTTTTTAACGGAAAATAATTCCTTTTTCACCATAGCCCTCTATGGGATTCTAAATATCACTTTCAAATTTGAGAAGAACAGTCTTAGTGAACGGCCTCTTGAGTGGAAATCTGTAACTCTCTGAGATGAATTATCAGAACACAAAGCAGTTTCTCAAAAAGTTTCTTTTCGGATTTAATCTTACTATTTTTCCTTTTTCAACATAGCCCTCTGTGGCCTTCCAAATATCACTTTGCAAATTACACAAGAACAGTCTTTGTGAAAGACTTCTTGAAGGGAAAGCCGTAACTCCCTGAGATGAATTATCAGAACACAAAGCAGTTTCTCAGAAAGCTTCTTTTCAGTTTTTATCTTAGGATATTTCCTTTTTCAGCATAGCCCTCTATGAGCTTCCAAAAATATTTGCAAATTCCACAAGAACAGTCTTAGCGAAAGGATTCTCGATGGGAAAGCTGTAACTCTGTGAGATGAACTAACAGAACACAAAGCGGTTTCTCAGAAACCTTCTTTTCGTTTTTTATCTTAGGATATTTCCTTTTACAGCAAAGCCCACTATGGGCTTCCAAATATCACTTTGCAAATTCCAGAAGAACAGTCTTAGAGAAAGGCTTCTTGAGGGTAAAACTGTAACTCTGTAAGATGAATTAACATAACACAAAACATTTTCTCAGAAACCTACTTTTCAGTTTTTACCTTAGGATATTTCCTTTTTCACCATAGTCCTCTATGGGATTCCAAATATCACTTTGCAAATTCCACATGAACAGTCTTAGCGAAAGCCTTCTTGAGGGGAAAGCTGTAACTCTGTGAGATGAATTAAGAGAACACAAAGCAGTTTCCTAGAAAGATTCTTTCCAGTATTTAACGCAACATATTTCCATTTTCTACGTAGCCCTGTATGGGCTTTCAACTATCACCTTGCAAATTCCACAGGAACAGTCTTAGTGAATGGCTTCTTGAGGGGAAAGCTGTAACTCTGTGAGATGAATTAAGAGGACACAATGCATTTTCTCAGAAAGCTTCTTTTCGGTTTTTATCTTAGGATATATCCTTTTTCGCCATAACCCTCTATGGGCTTCCAATATCGCATTGCAAATTCCACAAGAACAGGCTCAGTGAACGGCTGCTGGAGGGTAAACTGTAATTCTGTGAGATGAATTAACAGAACATAAAGCAGTTTCTCAGAAAGCTTCTTTTCGGTTTTTATCTTAGGATATATCCTTTTTCACCATAACCCTCTATGGGCTTCCAATATCGCATTGCAAATTCCACAAGAACAGGCTCAGTGAACGGCTGCTGGAGGGTAAACTGTAATTCTGTGAGATGAATTAACAGAACATAAAGCAGTTTCTCAGAAAGCTTCTTTGCAGTTTTTAACGGAGGATATTTCCTTTTTCACCATAGCCCTATATGGGCTTCCAAATATCACTTTGCAAGTTCTACAAGAACAATCTTAGCGAAAGGCTTCTGAGGGAAAAGCTGTAATTCTGTGAGATGAATTAACAGAACACAAAGCAGTTTCTCAGCAATCTTCTTTCCAGTTTTTAACGGTGGATATTTCCTTTTTAACCATAGCCCTCTAAGGGCTTCCAAATATCACTTTGCAAATTCCACAAGAACAGTCTTAGCGAGAGGGTTCTTGAGGGGAAAGCTGTAACTCGGTGAGATGTATTAACAGAACACACGGCAGTTTCTCAGAATGCTTCTTTCCAGTTTTTAACGGAAGATATTTTCATTTTCACCATAGCCTTCTATGAGCTTCCAAATATCACTTTGCAAATTTCACAAGAACAGTCTTGGTGAACGACTTCTTGAGGGGAAAGCTGTAACTCTGTGAGATAAACTAACACAACACAAAGCAGTTTCTCAGACAGTTTCTTTTCGGTTTTTATCTTAGGATATTTCCATTTTCACAATAGCCCTCTATGGGCTTCCAAATATCATTTTGCAAGTTTCACAAGAACAGTCTTAGTGAACGACTTCTTGAGGGGAAATCTCTAACTCTGTGAGATGAATTTACAGAACACAATGCAGTTTCACAGAAAGCTTCATTTCAGTTTTTATCTTAGGATGTTTTCTTTTTCACCATAGCCTTCAATGGGACTCCAAATATCACTTTGCAAATTCCACAAGAAAAGTCTTAGTGAACGGCTTCTTGAGGGGAAAGTTGTAACTCTGTGAGATGAATTAACAGAACACAAAGCAGTTTCTCAGAAAGCTTATTTCCAGTTTTTACCCGAAGATTTTTCCTTTTTCACCATAGCCCACTATGGGCTTCCAAATATCACTTTGCAAATTCCACAAGAACAGCCTTAGAGAAAGGTTTCTTGAGAGGAAAGCTGTAACTCGGTGAGATGTATGAACAGAACTCACGGCAGTTTCTCAGAAAGCTTCTTTCCAGTTTTTAACGGAAGATATTTCCTTTTTCACCATATCTCTGTAAGGGTTTCCAAATATCAGTTTGAAAATTTCACAAGAATAGTCCTAGTGAACGGCTTCTTGAGGGGAAAGCTGTAACTCTGTGAGATGAATTAAGAGAACACAAAGCAATTTCTCAGAAAGCTTCTATCCAATTTTTAACTGAAGATATTTCCTTTTTCACCATAGCCTTGTACGGGCTTCCAAATATCACTTTACATATTCCACAAGAACAGTCTTCGCGAAAGGCTTCTTGAGGGAAAAGATGTAAATCTGTGAGATGTATTAACAGAACACAAAACAGTTTCTCAGAAACCTTCTTTTCAGTTTCTGTCTTAGGATATTTCCTTTTTCACCATAGCCCTCTATGGCTTTATAAATATCACTTTGAATATTTCACAAGAATAGTCTTAGTGAACGACTTCTTGAGGGGAAAGCTGTAACTCTGTGATATGAACTAACAAAACAGAAAGAAGTTTCTCAGAAAGCTTCTTTTCGGTTTTTAACGGAAGATATTTCCTTTTTCAACATGGCCCTCTAAGGGCTTGCAAAAGGCTTCTGGAGAGGAAAGCTGTAACTCTGTGTGATAAATTAACAGAACACAAAGCAGTTTCTCAGAAATCTTCTTTCCAGTTTTTAACGGAAGAAATTTCCTTTATCACCTTAGAGCTATATGTGCTTCCAAACATGACTTTGCAGATTCCACAAGAACAGTCTTAGCGAAACGTTTCTTGAGGGGAAAGCTGTAACTCTGTGAGATGAATTAACAGAACACAAAGCAGTTTCTCAGAAAGTTTCTTTCAAGTTTTTAACTGAAGATATTTCCTTTTCACCACAGCACTCTATGGGCTTCCAAATATCACTTTGCAAATCCCACAAGAACAGTCTCAGCGAAGGGCTATTTGAGAGGAAAGCAGTATCTCGGTGAGATGTATAACCAGAACACACGGCAGTTTCTTAGAAAGCTTCTTTCCAGTTTTTAACGGAAGATATTTCTTTTTCACCATAACCCTCTATGGGATTCCAAATATCACTTTGGAAATAACAAAAAACAGTCTTACCGAAAGGCTTCTAGAGGGGAAACCTGTAACTCTGTGAGATGAATTAACAGAACACAAAGTAGTTTCTCAGAAATATTCCTTCCAGTTTTTAACGGAAGATATTTCCTTTTTCACCATAGCCTTCTATGGGCTTCAAAATATCACATTGCAAATTACACAAGAACAGGCTTACCGAAAGCCTTTTTGAGGGGAAAGCTGTAACTCTGTGAGATGAATTAACAGAACACAAAGCAGATTTTCAGAAAGCTTATTTTCAGATTCTATCTTAGGATAATTCCTTTTTCAAAATAGCCTTCTATGGGCTTCCAAATATCACTTTGCAAATTCCCCAAGAACAGTCTTAGCGAAAGGCTTCTGGAGGAGAAGCTGTAACTCTGTGAGATGAATTAACAGAACAAATAGCAATTTCTCAGAAATCTTCTTTCCAGTTTTTAACGGAAGAAATTTCCTTTTTCACAATAGACCTCTATGGACTTCCAAATATCACTTTGCAAATCCCACAACAACAGTCTTAGCGAAAGTCTTCTTGAGGGGAAAGCTGTAACTCGGTGAGGTGCATTAAGAGAACACATGGCAGTTTCTCAGAAAGCTTATTTCCAGTTTTTAAGGGAATATATTTCCTTTTTCACCATAGCTCTCTAAGGGATTACAAATATCAGTTTGCAAATTTCACAAGAACAGTCTTAGTGAAGGGCTTCTTGAGGGGAAAGCTGTAACACAGTGAGATGAACTAACACAACACAAAGCAGTTTCTCTGACAGCTTCTTTTCGGTTTTTATCTTAGGGTATTTCCATTTTCAAAATAGCCCTCTATGGGCTTCCAAGTATCACATTGCAAATTCCACAAGAACATTTTTATAGAAAGGCTTCTTGAGGGTAGAGCTGTAACTCGGTGAGATATATTAACAGAACACACGGCAGTTTCTTAGAAAGCTTCTTTCCAGTTCTTAACGGAAGTTATTACCCTTTTCACCATAGCCCTCTAAGGGCTTCCAAATATCACTTTGCAAATTCCACAAGAACAGTCTTAGCGAGAGGGTTCTTGAGGGGAAAGCTGTAACTCGGTGAGATGTATTAACAGAACACACGGCAGTTTCTCAGAATGCTTCTTTCCAGTTTTTAACGGAAGATATTTTCATTTTCACCATAGCCTTCTATGAGCTTCCAAATATCACTTTGCAAATTTCACAAGAACAGTCTTGGTGAACGACTTCTTGAGGGGAAAGCTGTAACTCTGTGAGATAAACTAACACAACACAAAGCAGTTTCTCAGACAGTTTCTTTTCGGTTTTTATCTTAGGATATTTCCATTTTCACAATAGCCCTCTATGGGCTTCCAAATATCATTTTGCAAGTTTCACAAGAACAGTCTTAGTGAACGACTTCCTGAGGGGAAATCTCTAACTCTGTGAGATGAATTTACAGAACACAATGCAGTTTCACAGAAAGCTTCATTTCAGTTTTTATCTTAGGATGTTTTCTTTTTCACCATAGCCTTCAATGGGACTCCAAATATCACTTTGCAAATTCCACAAGAAAAGTCTTAGTGAACGGCTTCTTAAGGGGAAAGTTGTAACTCTGTGAGATGAATTAACAGAACACAAAGCAGTTTCTCAGAAAGCTTATTTCCAGTTTTTACCCGAAGATTTTTCCTTTTTCACCATAGCCCACTATGGGCTTCCAAATATCACTTTGCAAATTCCACAAGAACAGCCTTAGAGAAAGGTTTCTTGAGAGGAAAGCTGTAACTCGGTGAGATGTATGAACAGAACTCACGGCAGTTTCTCGGAAAGCTTCTTTCCAGTTTTTAACGGAAGATATTTCCTTTTTCACCATATCTCTGTAAGGGTTTCCAAATATCAGTTTGAAAATTTCACAAGAATAGTCCTAGTGAACGGCTTCTTGAGGGGAAAGCTGTAACTCTGTGAGATGAATTAAGAGAACACAAAGCAATTTCTCAGAAAGCTTCTATCCAATTTTTAACTGAAGATATTTCCTTTTTCACCATAGCCTTGTACGGGCTTCCAAATATCACTTTGCAAATTCCACAAGAACACTCTTAGCGAAAGGATTTTTTCAGGGAAAGCTGTAACTCTGTGAGATGAATTAACAGAACACAAAGCAGTTCCTCAGAAAGCTTCTTTCCAGTTTTTAACGGAAGATATTTCCGTTTTCCCCATATCTCTCTGGGATTCCAAATATCACGTTGCAAATTACACAAGAACAGTCTTAGGGAACGGCTTCTTGAGGGGAAAGCTGTCACACAGTGAGATGAATTAATAGAACACAAAGCAGTTTCACAGAAAGCTTCTTTCCAGTTTTTATCTGAGGACATTTCCTTTTTCACCGTAGTCCACTATGGGCTTCCAAATATCACTTTGCAAATTCCACAAGAACAGTCTTAGCGAAAGGCTTTTAGAGGGAAATGTTGTAACTCTGTCAGATGAATTAACAGAACACAAAGCAGTTTCTCAGAAAGCGTCTTTCCAGTTTTTAACGGAAAATAATTCCTTTTTCACCATAGCCCTCTATGGGATTCTAAATATCACTTTCAAATTTGAGAAGAACAGTCTTAGTGAACGGCCTCTTGAGTGGAAATCTGTAACTCTCTGAGATGAATTATCAGAACACAAAGCAGTTTCTCAAAAAGTTTCTTTTCGGATTTAATCTTACTATTTTTCCTTTTTCAACATAGCCCTCTGTGGCCTTCCAAATATCACTTTGCAAATTACACAAGAACAGTCTTTGTGAAAGACTTCTTGAAGGGAAAGCCGTAACTCCCTGAGATGAATTATCAGAACACAAAGCAGTTTCTCAGAAAGCTTCTTTTCAGTTTTTATCTTAGGATATTTCCTTTTTCAGCATAGCCCTCTATGAGCTTACAAAAATTTTTGCAAATTCCACAAGAACAGTCTTAGCGAAAGGATTCTCGATGGGAAAGCTGTAACTCTGTGAGATGAACTAACAGAACACAAAGCGGTTTCTCAGAAACCTTCTTTTCGTTTTTTATCTTAGGATATTTCCTTTTACAGCAAAGCCCACTATGGGCTTCCAAATATCACTTTGCAAATTCCAGAAGAACAGTCTTAGAGAAAGGCTTCTTGAGGGTAAAACTGTAACTCTGTAAGATGAATTAACATAACACAAAACATTTTCTCAGAAACCTACTTTTCAGTTTTTACCTTAGGATATTTCCTTTTTCACCATAGTCCTCTATGGGATTCCAAATATCACTTTGCAAATTCCACATGAACAGTCTTAGCGAAAGCCTTCTTGAGGGGAAAGCTGTAACTCTGTGAGATGAATTAAGAGAACACAAAGCAGTTTCCTAGAAAGATTCTTTCCAGTATTTAACGCAACATATTTCCATTTTCTACGTAGCCCTGTATGGGCTTTCAACTATCACCTTGCAAATTCCACAGGAACAGTCTTAGTGAATGGCTTCTTGAGGGGAAAGCTGTAACTCTGTGAGATGAATTAAGAGGACACAATGCATTTTCTCAGAAAGCTTCTTTTCGGTTTTTATCTTAGGATATATCCTTTTTCGCCATAACCCTCTATGGGCTTCCAATATCGCATTGCAAATTCCACAAGAACAGGCTCAGTGAACGGCTGCTGGAGGGTAAACTGTAATTCTGTGAGATGAATTAACAGAACATAAAGCAGTTTCTCAGAAAGCTTCTTTTCGGTTTTTATCTTAGGATATATCCTTTTTCGCCATAACCCTCTATGGGCTTCCAATATCGCATTGCAAATTCCACAAGAACAGGCTCAGTGAACGGCTGCTGGAGGGTAAACTGTAATTCTGTGAGATGAATTAACAGAACATAAAGCAGTTTCTCAGAAAGCTTCTTTTCGGTTTTTATCTTAGGATATATCCTTTTTCACCATAACCCTCTATGGGCTTCCAATATCGCATTGCAAATTCCACAAGAACAGGCTCAGTGAACGGCTGCTGGAGGGTAAACTGTAATTCTGTGAGATGAATTAACAGAACATAAAGCAGTTTCTCAGAAAGCTTCTTTGCAGTTTTTAACGGAGGATATTTCCTTTTTCACCATAGCCCTATATGGGCTTCCAAATATCACTTTGCAAGTTCTACAAGAACAATCTTAGCGAAAGGCTTCTGAGGGAAAAGCTGTAATTCTGTGAGATGAATTAACAGAACACAAAGCAGTTTCTCAGCAATCTTCTTTCCAGTTTTTAACGGTGGATATTTCCTTTTTAACCATAGCCCTCTAAGGGCTTCCAAATATCACTTTGCAAATTCCACAAGAACAGTCTTAGCGAGAGGGTTCTTGAGGGGAAAGCTGTAACTCGGTGAGATGTATTAACAGAACACACGGCAGTTTCTCAGAATGCTTCTTTCCAGTTTTTAACGGAAGATATTTTCATTTTCACCATAGCCTTCTATGAGCTTCCAAATATCACTTTGCAAATTTCACAAGAACAGTCTTGGTGAACGACTTCTTGAGGGGAAAGCTGTAACTCTGTGAGATAAACTAACACAACACAAAGCAGTTTCTCAGACAGTTTCTTTTCGGTTTTTATCTTAGGATATTTCCATTTTCACAATAGCCCTCTATGGGCTTCCAAATATCATTTTGCAAGTTTCACAAGAACAGTCTTAGTGAACGACTTCTTGAGGGGAAATCTCTAACTCTGTGAGATGAATTTACAGAACACAATGCAGTTTCACAGAAAGCTTCATTTCAGTTTTTATCTTAGGATGTTTTCTTTTTCACCATAGCCTTCAATGGGACTCCAAATATCACTTTGCAAATTCCACAAGAAAAGTCTTAGTGAACGGCTTCTTGAGGGGAAAGTTGTAACTCTGTGAGATGAATTAACAGAACACAAAGCAGTTTCTCAGAAAGCTTATTTCCAGTTTTTACCCGAAGATTTTTCCTTTTTCACCATAGCCCACTATGGGCTTCCAAATATCACTTTGCAAATTCCACAAGAACAGCCTTAGAGAAAGGTTTCTTGAGAGGAAAGCTGTAACTCGGTGAGATGTATGAACAGAACTCACGGCAGTTTCTCAGAAAGCTTCTTTCCAGTTTTTAACGGAAGATATTTCCTTTTTCACCATATCTCTGTAAGGGTTTCCAAATATCAGTTTGAAAATTTCACAAGAATAGTCCTAGTGAACGGCTTCTTGAGGGGAAAGCTGTAACTCTGTGAGATGAATTAAGAGAACACAAAGCAATTTCTCAGAAAGCTTCTATCCAATTTTTAACTGAAGATATTTCCTTTTTCACCATAGCCTTGTACGGGCTTCCAAATATCACTTTACATATTCCACAAGAACAGTCTTCGCGAAAGGCTTCTTGAGGGAAAAGATGTAAATCTGTGAGATGTATTAACAGAACACAAAACAGTTTCTCAGAAACCTTCTTTTCAGTTTCTGTCTTAGGATATTTCCTTTTTCACCATAGCCCTCTATGGCTTTATAAATATCACTTTGAATATTTCACAAGAATAGTCTTAGTGAACGACTTCTTGAGGGGAAAGCTGTAACTCTGTGATATGAACTAACAAAACAGAAAGAAGTTTCTCAGAAAGCTTCTTTTCGGTTTTTAACGGAAGATATTTCCTTTTTCAACATGGCCCTCTAAGGGCTTGCAAAAGGCTTCTGGAGAGGAAAGCTGTAACTCTGTGTGATAAATTAACAGAACACAAAGCAGTTTCTCAGAAATCTTCTTTCCAGTTTTTAACGGAAGAAATTTCCTTTATCACCTTAGAGCTATATGTGCTTCCAAACATGACTTTGCAGATTCCACAAGAACAGTCTTAGCGAAACGTTTCTTGAGGGGAAAGCTGTAACTCTGTGAGATGAATTAACAGAACACAAAGCAGTTTCTCAGAAAGTTTCTTTCAAGTTTTTAACTGAAGATATTTCCTTTTCACCACAGCACTCTATGGGCTTCCAAATATCACTTTGCAAATCCCACAAGAACAGTCTCAGCGAAGGGCTATTTGAGAGGAAAGCAGTATCTCGGTGAGATGTATAACCAGAACACACGGCAGTTTCTTAGAAAGCTTCTTTCCAGTTTTTAACGGAAGATATTTCTTTTTCACCATAACCCTCTATGGGATTCCAAATATCACTTTGGAAATAACAAAAAACAGTCTTACCGAAAGGCTTCTAGAGGGGAAACCTGTAACTCTGTGAGATGAATTAACAGAACACAAAGTAGTTTCTCAGAAATATTCCTTCCAGTTTTTAACGGAAGATATTTCCTTTTTCACCATAGCCTTCTATGGGCTTCAAAATATCACATTGCAAATTACACAAGAACAGGCTTACCGAAAGCCTTTTTGAGGGGAAAGCTGTAACTCTGTGAGATGAATTAACAGAACACAAAGCAGATTTTCAGAAAGCTTATTTTCAGATTCTATCTTAGGATAATTCCTTTTTCAAAATAGCCTTCTATGGGCTTCCAAATATCACTTTGCAAATTCCACAAGAACAGTCTTAGCGAAAGGCTTCTGGAGGAGAAGCTGTAACTCTGTGAGATGAATTAACAGAACAAATAGCAATTTCTCAGAAATCTTCTTTCCAGTTTTTAACGGAAGAAATTTCCTTTTTCACAATAGACCTCTATGGACTTCCAAATATCACTTTGCAAATCCCACAACAACAGTCTTAGCGAAAGTCTTCTTGAGGGGAAAGCTGTAACTCGGTGAGGTGCATTAAGAGAACACATGGCAGTTTCTCAGAAAGCTTATTTCCAGTTTTTAAGGGAATATATTTCCTTTTTCACCATAGCTCTCTAAGGGATTACAAATATCAGTTTGCAAATTTCACAAGAACAGTCTTAGTGAAGGGCTTCTTGAGGGGAAAGCTGTAACACAGTGAGATGAACTAACACAACACAAAGCAGTTTCTCTGACAGCTTCTTTTCGGTTTTTATCTTAGGGTATTTCCATTTTCAAAATAGCCCTCTATGGGCTTCCAAGTATCACATTGCAAATTCCACAAGAACATTTTTATAGAAAGGCTTCTTGAGGGTAGAGCTGTAACTCGGTGAGATGTATTAACAGAACACACGGCAGTTTCTTAGAAAGCTTCTTTCCAGTTCTTAACGGAAGTTATTTCCTTTTTAACCATAGCCCTCTAAGGGCTTCCAAATATCACTTTGCAAATTCCACAAGAACAGTCTTAGCGAGAGGGTTCTTGAGGGGAAAGCTGTAACTCGGTGAGATGTATTAACAGAACACACGGCAGTTTCTCAGAATGCTTCTTTCCAGTTTTTAACGGAAGATATTTTCATTTTCACCATAGCCTTCTATGAGCTTCCAAATATCACTTTGCAAATTTCACAAGAACAGTCTTGGTGAACGACTTCTTGAGGGGAAAGCTGTAACTCTGTGAGATAAACTAACACAACACAAAGCAGTTTCTCAGACAGTTTCTTTTCGGTTTTTATCTTAGGATATTTCCATTTTCACAATAGCCCTCTATGGGCTTCCAAATATCATTTTGCAAGTTTCACAAGAACAGTCTTAGTGAACGACTTCTTGAGGGGAAATCTCTAACTCTGTGAGATGAATTTACAGAACACAATGCAGTTTCACAGAAAGCTTCATTTCAGTTTTTATCTTAGGATGTTTTCTTTTTCACCATAGCCTTCAATGGGACTCCAAATATCACTTTGCAAATTCCACAAGAAAAGTCTTAGTGAACGGCTTCTTGAGGGGAAAGTTGTAACTCTGTGAGATGAATTAACAGAACACAAAGCAGTTTCTCAGAAAGCTTATTTCCAGTTTTTACCCGAAGATTTTTCCTTTTTCACCATAGCCCACTATGGGCTTCCAAATATCACTTTGCAAATTCCACAAGAACAGCCTTAGAGAAAGGTTTCTTGAGAGGAAAGCTGTAACTCGGTGAGATGTATGAACAGAACTCACGGCAGTTTCTCGGAAAGCTTCTTTCCAGTTTTTAACGGAAGATATTTCCTTTTTCACCATATCTCTGTAAGGGTTTCCAAATATCAGTTTGAAAATTTCACAAGAATAGTCCTAGTGAACGGCTTCTTGAGGGGAAAGCTGTAACTCTGTGAGATGAATTAAGAGAACACAAAGCAATTTCTCAGAAAGCTTCTATCCAATTTTTAACTGAAGATATTTCCTTTTTCACCATAGCCTTGTACGGGCTTCCAAATATCACTTTGCAAATTCCACAAGAACACTCTTAGCGAAAGGATTTTTTCAGGGAAAGCTGTAACTCTGTGAGATGAATTAACAGAACACAAAGCAGTTCCTCAGAAAGCTTCTTTCCAGTTTTTAACGGAAGATATTTCCGTTTTCCCCATATCTCTCTGGGATTCCAAATATCACGTTGCAAATTACACAAGAACAGTCTTAGGGAACGGCTTCTTGAGGGGAAAGCTGTCACACAGTGAGATGAATTAATAGAACACAAAGCAGTTTCACAGAAAGCTTCTTTCCAGTTTTTATCTGAGGACATTTCCTTTTTCACCGTAGTCCACTATGGGCTTCCAAATATCACTTTGCAAATTCCACAAGAACAGTCTTAGCGAAAGGCTTTTAGAGGGAAATGTTGTAACTCTGTCAGATGAATTAACAGAACACAAAGCAGTTTCTCAGAAAGCGTCTTTCCAGTTTTTAACGGAAAATAATTCCTTTTTCACCATAGCCCTCTATGGGATTCTAAATATCACTTTCAAATTTGAGAAGAACAGTCTTAGTGAACGGCCTCTTGAGTGGAAATCTGTAACTCTCTGAGATGAATTATCAGAACACAAAGCAGTTTCTCAAAAAGTTTCTTTTCGGATTTAATCTTACTATTTTTCCTTTTTCAACATAGCCCTCTGTGGCCTTCCAAATATCACTTTGCAAATTACACAAGAACAGTCTTTGTGAAAGACTTCTTGAAGGGAAAGCCGTAACTCCCTGAGATGAATTATCAGAACACAAAGCAGTTTCTCAGAAAGCTTCTTTTCAGTTTTTATCTTAGGATATTTCCTTTTTCAGCATAGCCCTCTATGAGCTTACAAAAATTTTTGCAAATTCCACAAGAACAGTCTTAGCGAAAGGATTCTCGATGGGAAAGCTGTAACTCTGTGAGATGAACTAACAGAACACAAAGCGGTTTCTCAGAAACCTTCTTTTCGTTTTTTATCTTAGGATATTTCCTTTTACAGCAAAGCCCACTATGGGCTTCCAAATATCACTTTGCAAATTCCAGAAGAACAGTCTTAGAGAAAGGCTTCTTGAGGGTAAAACTGTAACTCTGTAAGATGAATTAACATAACACAAAACATTTTCTCAGAAACCTACTTTTCAGTTTTTACCTTAGGATATTTCCTTTTTCACCATAGTCCTCTATGGGATTCCAAATATCACTTTGCAAATTCCACATGAACAGTCTTAGCGAAAGCCTTCTTGAGGGGAAAGCTGTAACTCTGTGAGATGAATTAAGAGAACACAAAGCAGTTTCCTAGAAAGATTCTTTCCAGTATTTAACGCAACATATTTCCATTTTCTACGTAGCCCTGTATGGGCTTTCAACTATCACCTTGCAAATTCCACAGGAACAGTCTTAGTGAATGGCTTCTTGAGGGGAAAGCTGTAACTCTGTGAGATGAATTAAGAGGACACAATGCATTTTCTCAGAAAGCTTCTTTTCGGTTTTTATCTTAGGATATATCCTTTTTCGCCATAACCCTCTATGGGCTTCCAATATCGCATTGCAAATTCCACAAGAACAGGCTCAGTGAACGGCTGCTGGAGGGTAAACTGTAATTCTGTGAGATGAATTAACAGAACATAAAGCAGTTTCTCAGAAAGCTTCTTTTCGGTTTTTATCTTAGGATATATCCTTTTTCGCCATAACCCTCTATGGGCTTCCAATATCGCATTGCAAATTCCACAAGAACAGGCTCAGTGAACGGCTGCTGGAGGGTAAACTGTAATTCTGTGAGATGAATTAACAGAACATAAAGCAGTTTCTCAGAAAGCTTCTTTTCGGTTTTTATCTTAGGATATATCCTTTTTCACCATAACCCTCTATGGGCTTCCAATATCGCATTGCAAATTCCACAAGAACAGGCTCAGTGAACGGCTGCTGGAGGGTAAACTGTAATTCTGTGAGATGAATTAACAGAACATAAAGCAGTTTCTCAGAAAGCTTCTTTGCAGTTTTTAACGGAGGATATTTCCTTTTTCACCATAGCCCTATATGGGCTTCCAAATATCACTTTGCAAGTTCTACAAGAACAATCTTAGCGAAAGGCTTCTGAGGGAAAAGCTGTAATTCTGTGAGATGAATTAACAGAACACAAAGCAGTTTCTCAGCAATCTTCTTTCCAGTTTTTAACGGTGGATATTTCCTTTTTAACCATAGCCCTCTAAGGGCTTCCAAATATCACTTTGCAAATTCCACAAGAACAGTCTTAGCGAGAGGGTTCTTGAGGGGAAAGCTGTAACTCGGTGAGATGTATTAACAGAACACACGGCAGTTTCTCAGAATGCTTCTTTCCAGTTTTTAACGGAAGATATTTTCATTTTCACCATAGCCTTCTATGAGCTTCCAAATATCACTTTGCAAATTTCACAAGAACAGTCTTGGTGAACGACTTCTTGAGGGGAAAGCTGTAACTCTGTGAGATAAACTAACACAACACAAAGCAGTTTCTCAGACAGTTTCTTTTCGGTTTTTATCTTAGGATATTTCCATTTTCACAATAGCCCTCTATGGGCTTCCAAATATCATTTTGCAAGTTTCACAAGAACAGTCTTAGTGAACGACTTCTTGAGGGGAAATCTCTAACTCTGTGAGATGAATTTACAGAACACAATGCAGTTTCACAGAAAGCTTCATTTCAGTTTTTATCTTAGGATGTTTTCTTTTTCACCATAGCCTTCAATGGGACTCCAAATATCACTTTGCAAATTCCACAAGAAAAGTCTTAGTGAACGGCTTCTTGAGGGGAAAGTTGTAACTCTGTGAGATGAATTAACAGAACACAAAGCAGTTTCTCAGAAAGCTTATTTCCAGTTTTTACCCGAAGATTTTTCCTTTTTCACCATAGCCCACTATGGGCTTCCAAATATCACTTTGCAAATTCCACAAGAACAGCCTTAGAGAAAGGTTTCTTGAGAGGAAAGCTGTAACTCGGTGAGATGTATGAACAGAACTCACGGCAGTTTCTCAGAAAGCTTCTTTCCAGTTTTTAACGGAAGATATTTCCTTTTTCACCATATCTCTGTAAGGGTTTCCAAATATCAGTTTGAAAATTTCACAAGAATAGTCCTAGTGAACGGCTTCTTGAGGGGAAAGCTGTAACTCTGTGAGATGAATTAAGAGAACACAAAGCAATTTCTCAGAAAGCTTCTATCCAATTTTTAACTGAAGATATTTCCTTTTTCACCATAGCCTTGTACGGGCTTCCAAATATCACTTTACATATTCCACAAGAACAGTCTTCGCGAAAGGCTTCTTGAGGGAAAAGATGTAAATCTGTGAGATGTATTAACAGAACACAAAACAGTTTCTCAGAAACCTTCTTTTCAGTTTCTGTCTTAGGATATTTCCTTTTTCACCATAGCCCTCTATGGCTTTATAAATATCACTTTGAATATTTCACAAGAATAGTCTTAGTGAACGACTTCTTGAGGGGAAAGCTGTAACTCTGTGATATGAACTAACAAAACAGAAAGAAGTTTCTCAGAAAGCTTCTTTTCGGTTTTTAACGGAAGATATTTCCTTTTTCAACATGGCCCTCTAAGGGCTTGCAAAAGGCTTCTGGAGAGGAAAGCTGTAACTCTGTGTGATAAATTAACAGAACACAAAGCAGTTTCTCAGAAATCTTCTTTCCAGTTTTTAACGGAAGAAATTTCCTTTATCACCTTAGAGCTATATGTGCTTCCAAACATGACTTTGCAGATTCCACAAGAACAGTCTTAGCGAAACGTTTCTTGAGGGGAAAGCTGTAACTCTGTGAGATGAATTAACAGAACACAAAGCAGTTTCTCAGAAAGTTTCTTTCAAGTTTTTAACTGAAGATATTTCCTTTTCACCACAGCACTCTATGGGCTTCCAAATATCACTTTGCAAATCCCACAAGAACAGTCTCAGCGAAGGGCTATTTGAGAGGAAAGCAGTATCTCGGTGAGATGTATAACCAGAACACACGGCAGTTTCTTAGAAAGCTTCTTTCCAGTTTTTAACGGAAGATATTTCTTTTTCACCATAACCCTCTATGGGATTCCAAATATCACTTTGGAAATAACAAAAAACAGTCTTACCGAAAGGCTTCTAGAGGGGAAACCTGTAACTCTGTGAGATGAATTAACAGAACACAAAGTAGTTTCTCAGAAATATTCCTTCCAGTTTTTAACGGAAGATATTTCCTTTTTCACCATAGCCTTCTATGGGCTTCAAAATATCACATTGCAAATTACACAAGAACAGGCTTACCGAAAGCCTTTTTGAGGGGAAAGCTGTAACTCTGTGAGATGAATTAACAGAACACAAAGCAGATTTTCAGAAAGCTTATTTTCAGATTCTATCTTAGGATAATTCCTTTTTCAAAATAGCCTTCTATGGGCTTCCAAATATCACTTTGCAAATTCCACAAGAACAGTCTTAGCGAAAGGCTTCTGGAGGAGAAGCTGTAACTCTGTGAGATGAATTAACAGAACAAATAGCAATTTCTCAGAAATCTTCTTTCCAGTTTTTAACGGAAGAAATTTCCTTTTTCACAATAGACCTCTATGGACTTCCAAATATCACTTTGCAAATCCCACAACAACAGTCTTAGCGAAAGTCTTCTTGAGGGGAAAGCTGTAACTCGGTGAGGTGCATTAAGAGAACACATGGCAGTTTCTCAGAAAGCTTATTTCCAGTTTTTAAGGGAATATATTTCCTTTTTCACCATAGCTCTCTAAGGGATTACAAATATCAGTTTGCAAATTTCACAAGAACAGTCTTAGTGAAGGGCTTCTTGAGGGGAAAGCTGTAACACAGTGAGATGAACTAACACAACACAAAGCAGTTTCTCTGACAGCTTCTTTTCGGTTTTTATCTTAGGGTATTTCCATTTTCAAAATAGCCCTCTATGGGCTTCCAAGTATCACATTGCAAATTCCACAAGAACATTTTTATAGAAAGGCTTCTTGAGGGTAGAGCTGTAACTCGGTGAGATGTATTAACAGAACACACGGCAGTTTCTTAGAAAGCTTCTTTCCAGTTCTTAACGGAAGTTATTACCCTTTTCACCATAGCCCTCCATGGGTTTCCAAATATCACTTTGCAAATTCCACTAGAACAGTCTTAGCGAAAGGCTTCTGGAGGGGAAATCTGTAACTCTGTGAGATGAATTAACAGAATAAAAAGCAGTTTCTCACAAATCTTCTTTCCAGTTTTTAACGGAAGATGTTTCGTTTTTCACCATAGTCCTCTATGGGCTTCCAAATATCACTTTGAAAATTCCACAAGAACAGTCTTAGCGAAAGGTTTCTTGAGGGGGAAGCTGTAACTCTGTGAGATGAATTAACAGAACACAAAGCAGTCTCTCAGAAAGCTTCTTTCCAGTATTTAACTGAAGATAATTCCTTTTTCACTATAGCCCTCTATGGGCTTCCAAATATCACTTTGGAAATCCCACAAGAACAGTCTTAGCGAAAGGCTTCTTGAGAGGAAAGCTGTAACTCGGTCATATGTACTAACAGAACACACCGCATTTTCTCAGAATGGTTCTTTCCAGTTTTTAACGGAAGATATTTCCTTTTTCACCATAGTCCACTATGGGTATCCAAATATCACTTTCCAAATTTCACAAAACTGTCTTAGTGAACGTCTTCTTGAGAGGAAATCTGTAGCTCTGTGCGATGAACTAACAGAACACAAAGCAGTTTTTTAGACAGCTTCTTTTCGGTTAGTATCTTAGGATATTTCCGTTTTCACAATAGCCTTCTATGGGCTTCCACATATCACTTTGGAAATTCCTCAAAAACAGTCTTAGTGGAAGGCTTCTTGAGGGGAAAGCTGTAACTCTTTGAGATGAATTAACAGAACACAAAGCAGTTTCTCGGAAAGCTTCTTTTCATTTTTAAACTGAAGGTATTTCCTTTTTCACCATAATTCTCTCTGGGCTTCCAAATATCACTTTGCAAATTTCACAATTACAGTGTTAGCGAAAGGTGTCTGGAGGGGAAAGCTGTAACTCTTTGAGATGAATTAACAGAACACAAAGCAGTTTCTCGGAAAGCTTCTTTTCATTTTTTAACTGAAGATATTTCCTTTTTCACCATAGTTCTCTCTGGGCTTCCAAATATCACTTTGCAAATTCCACAAGAACAGTGTTAGCGAAAGGTGTCTGGAGGGGAAAGCTGTAACCCTGTGAGATGCATTAACAGAACACAAAGCAGTTTCTCAGAAATCTTCTTTCCAGTTTTTAACGGAAGATATTTCCTTTTTCACCTTAGCCCTCTATAGGTTTCCAAATATCGCTTTGCAAATTCCCCAAGAACAGTCTTAGCGAAAGGCTTCTTGAGGGGAAAGCTGTAACTTTGTGAGACGAATTAACAGAACACAAAGCAATTTCTCACAAAGCTTCTTTTCAGTTTTTATCTTACGATGTTTCCTTTTTCAACATAGCCCTCTATGGGTTTCCAAATATCACTTTGCAAATTCCACAAGAACAGTCTTAGTGAACGATTTCTTGAGGGGAAAGCTGTAACTCTGTGAGATAAACTAACACAACACAGAGCAGTTTCTCAGACAGCTTCTTTTCGGTTTTTATCTTAGGATATTTCCATTTTCACCATAGCCTTCTATGGGCTTCCAAATATCGCTTTGCAAATTCCACAAGAAAAGTCTTAGTGAACGACTTCTTGAGGGGAAAGCTGTAACTCTGTGAGATAAACTAACACAACACAAAGCAGTTTCTCAGAAAGCTTCTTTCCAGTTTTTAACGGAGGATATTTCCTATTATTCCATAGCCCTCTGTGGGATTCCAAATATCACTTTGCAAATTTCACAAGAACAGTGTAAGCGAAAGATTTCCTGAGGGGAAAGTTGTAACTCTGTGAGATGAATTAACAGAACACAAAGCAGTTTTTCAACAAGCTTCTTTTCAGTTTCTAACGGAAGATATTTCCTTTTTCAACATATTCTTCTATGGGCTTCCAAATATCGCTTTGCAAATTCAACAAGAACAGTCTTAGCGAAAGGGTTTTAGAGGGAAATGTTGTAACTATGTGAGATGAATTCACAGAACACAAAGCAGTTTCTCAGTAAGCTTCTTTTCAGTTTTTATCTTACGATATTTCCTTTTTCACCATAGCCCTCTATGGGCTTCCAAATCTCACTTTGCAAATTCCACAAGAACAGTCTTAGCGAAAGAATTATTGAGGGGAAAGCTGTAACTCTGTGAGGTGAATTAACAGAACAAAAGGGAGTTTCTCAGAAAGATTCTTTCCGCTTTTTAACTCAAGATATTTCCTTTTTCACCATAGTCCTCTATGGGCTTCCAAATATCACTTTGCACATTCGACAACAACAGCCTTAGCGAAAGGCTTCCTGAGGGAAATGTTGTAACTCTGTCAGATGAATTAACAGAACACAAAGCAGTTTCTCAGAAAGCGTCTTTCCAGTTTTTAACGGAAAATAATTCCTTTTTCACCATAGCCCTCTATGGGATTCTAAATATCACTTTCAAATTTGAGAAGAACAGTCTTAGTGAACGGCCTCTTGAGTGGAAATCTGTAACTCTCTGAGATGAATTATCAGAACACAAAGCAGTTTCTTTTCGGATTTAATCTTACTATTTTTCCTTTTTCAACATAGCCCTCTGTAGCCTTCCAAAAATCACTTTGCAAATTACACAAGAACAGTCTTTGTGAAAGACTTCTTGAAGGGAAAGCCGTAACTCCCTGAGATGAATTAACAGAACACAAAGCAGTTTCTCAGAAAGCTTCTTTTCAGTTTTTATCTTAGGATATTTCCTTTTTCAGCATAGCCCTCTATGAGCTTCCAAAAATATTTGCAAATTCCACAAGAACAGTCTTAGCGAAAGGATTCTCGATGGGAAAGCTGTAACTCTGTGAGATGAACTAACAGAACACAAAGCGGTTTCTCAGAAACCTTCTTTTCGTTTTTTATCTTAGGATATTTCCTTTTACAGCAAAGCCCACTATGGGCTTCCAAATATCACTTTGCAAATTCCAGAAGAACAGTCTTAGAGAAAGGCTTCTTGAGGGTAAAACTGTAACTCTGTAAGATGAATTAACATAACACAAAACATTTTCTCAGAAACCTACTTTTCAGTTTTTACCTTAGGATATTTCCTTTTTCACCATAGTCCTCTATGGGATTCCAAATATCACTTTGCAAATTCCACATGAACAGTCTTAGCGAAAGGCTTCTTGAGGGGAAAGCTGTAACTCTGTGAGATGAATTAAGAGAACACAAAGCAGTTTCCTAGAAAGATTCTTTCCAGTATTTAACGCAACATATTTCCATTTTCTCCGTAGCCCTGTATGGGCTTTCAACTATCACCTTGCAAATTCCACAGGAACAGTCTTAGTGAATGGCTTCTTGAGGGGAAAGCTGTAACTCTGTGAGATGAATTAAGAGGACACAATGCATTTTCTCAGAAAGCTTCTTTTCGGTTTTTATCTTAGGATATATCCTTTTTCGCCATAACCCTCTATGGGCTTCCAATATCGCATTGCAAATTCCACAAGAACAGGCTCAGTGAACGGCTGCTGGAGGGTAAACTGTAATTCTGTGAGATGAATTAACAGAACATAAAGCAGTTTCTCAGAAAGCTTCTTTGCAGTTTTTAACGGAGGATATTTCCTTTTTCACCATAGCCCTATATGGGCTTCCAAATATCACTTTGCAAGTTCTACAAGAACAATCTTAGCGAAAGGCTTCTGAGGGAAAAGCTGTAATTCTGTGAGATGAATTAACAGAACACAAAGCAGTTTCTCAGCAATCTTCTTTCCAGTTTTTAACGGTGGATATTTCCTTTTTAACCATAGCCCTCTAAGGGCTTCCAAATATCACTTTGCAAATTCCACAAGAACAGTCTTAGCGAGAGGGTTCTTGAGGGGAAAGCTGTAACTCGGTGAGATGTATTAACAGAACACACGGCAGTTTCTCAGAATGCTTCTTTCCAGTTTTTAACGGAAGATATTTTCATTTTCACCATAGCCTTCTATGAGCTTCCAAATATCACTTTGCAAATTTCACAAGAACAGTCTTGGTGAACGACTTCTTGAGGGGAAAGCTGTAACTCTGTGAGATAAACTAACACAACACAAAGCAGTTTCTCAGACAGTTTCTTTTCGGTTTTTATCTTAGGATATTTCCATTTTCACAATAGCCCTCTATGGGCTTCCAAATATCATTTTGCAAGTTTCACAAGAACAGTCTTAGTGAACGACTTCTTGAGGGGAAATCTCTAACTCTGTGAGATGAATTTACAGAACACAATGCAGTTTCACAGAAAGCTTCATTTCAGTTTTTATCTTAGGATGTTTTCTTTTTCACCATAGCCTTCAATGGGACTCCAAATATCACTTTGCAAATTCCACAAGAAAAGTCTTAGTGAACGGCTTCTTGAGGGGAAAGTTGTAACTCTGTGAGATGAATTAACAGAACACAAAGCAGTTTCTCAGAAAGCTTATTTCCAGTTTTTACCCGAAGATTTTTCCTTTTTCACCATAGCCCACTATGGGCTTCCAAATATCACTTTGCAAATTCCACAAGAACAGCCTTAGAGAAAGGTTTCTTGAGAGGAAAGCTGTAACTCGGTGAGATGTATGAACAGAACTCACGGCAGTTTCTCGGAAAGCTTCTTTCCAGTTTTTAACGGAAGATATTTCCTTTTTCACCATATCTCTGTAAGGGTTTCCAAATATCAGTTTGAAAATTTCACAAGAATAGTCCTAGTGAACGGCTTCTTGAGGGGAAAGCTGTAACTCTGTGAGATGAATTAAGAGAACACAAAGCAATTTCTCAGAAAGCTTCTATCCAATTTTTAACTGAAGATATTTCCTTTTTCACCATAGCCTTGTACGGGCTTCCAAATATCACCTTGCAAATTCCACAAGAACACTCTTAGCGAAAGGATTCTTTCAGGGAAAGCTGTAACTCTGTGAGATGAATTAACAGAACACAAAGCAGTTCCTCAGAAAGCTTCTTTCCAGTTTTTAACGGAAGAAATTTCCTTTATCACCTTAGAGCTATATGTGCTTCCAAACATGACTTTGCAGATTCCACAAGAACAGTCTTAGCGAAACGTTTCTTGAGGGGAAAGCTGTAACTCTGTGAGATGAATTAACAGAACACAAAGCAGTTTCTCAGAAAGTTTCTTTCAAGTTTTTAACTGAAGATATTTCCTTTTCACCACAGCACTCTATGGGCTTCCAAATATCACTTTGCAAATCCCACAAGAACAGTCTCAGCGAAGGGCTATTTGAGAGGAAAGCAGTATCTCGGTGAGATGTATAACCAGAACACACGGCAGTTTCTTAGAAAGCTTCTTTCCAGTTTTTAACGGAAGATATTTCTTTTTCACCATAACCCTCTATGGGATTCCAAATATCACTTTGGAAATAACAAAAAACAGTCTTACCGAAAGGCTTCTAGAGGGGAAACCTGTAACTCTGTGAGATGAATTAACAGAACACAAAGTAGTTTCTCAGAAATATTCCTTCCAGTTTTTAACGGAAGATATTTCCTTTTTCACCATAGCCTTCTATGGGCTTCAAAATATCACATTGCAAATTACACAAGAACAGGCTTACCGAAAGCCTTTTTGAGGGGAAAGCTGTAACTCTGTGAGATGAATTAACAGAACACAAAGCAGATTTTCAGAAAGCTTATTTTCAGATTCTATCTTAGGATAATTCCTTTTTCAAAATAGCCTTCTATGGGCTTCCAAATATCACTTTGCAAATTCCCCAAGAACAGTCTTAGCGAAAGGCTTCTGGAGGAGAAGCTGTAACTCTGTGAGATGAATTAACAGAACAAATAGCAATTTCTCAGAAATCTTCTTTCCAGTTTTTAACGGAAGAAATTTCCTTTTTCACAATAGACCTCTATGGACTTCCAAATATCACTTTGCAAATCCCACAACAACAGTCTTAGCGAAAGTCTTCTTGAGGGGAAAGCTGTAACTCGGTGAGGTGCATTAAGAGAACACATGGCAGTTTCTCAGAAAGCTTATTTCCAGTTTTTAAGGGAATATATTTCCTTTTTCACCATAGCTCTCTAAGGGATTACAAATATCAGTTTGCAAATTTCACAAGAACAGTCTTAGTGAAGGGCTTCTTGAGGGGAAAGCTGTAACACAGTGAGATGAACTAACACAACACAAAGCAGTTTCTCTGACAGCTTCTTTTCGGTTTTTATCTTAGGGTATTTCCATTTTCAAAATAGCCCTCTATGGGCTTCCAAGTATCACATTGCAAATTCCACAAGAACATTTTTATAGAAAGGCTTCTTGAGGGTAGAGCTGTAACTCGGTGAGATATATTAACAGAACACACGGCAGTTTCTTAGAAAGCTTCTTTCCAGTTCTTAACGGAAGTTATTACCCTTTTCACCATAGCCCTCTAAGGGCTTCCAAATATCACTTTGCAAATTCCACAAGAACAGTCTTAGCGAGAGGGTTCTTGAGGGGAAAGCTGTAACTCGGTGAGATGTATTAACAGAACACACGGCAGTTTCTCAGAATGCTTCTTTCCAGTTTTTAACGGAAGATATTTTCATTTTCACCATAGCCTTCTATGAGCTTCCAAATATCACTTTGCAAATTTCACAAGAACAGTCTTGGTGAACGACTTCTTGAGGGGAAAGCTGTAACTCTGTGAGATAAACTAACACAACACAAAGCAGTTTCTCAGACAGTTTCTTTTCGGTTTTTATCTTAGGATATTTCCATTTTCACAATAGCCCTCTATGGGCTTCCAAATATCATTTTGCAAGTTTCACAAGAACAGTCTTAGTGAACGACTTCCTGAGGGGAAATCTCTAACTCTGTGAGATGAATTTACAGAACACAATGCAGTTTCACAGAAAGCTTCATTTCAGTTTTTATCTTAGGATGTTTTCTTTTTCACCATAGCCTTCAATGGGACTCCAAATATCACTTTGCAAATTCCACAAGAAAAGTCTTAGTGAACGGCTTCTTAAGGGGAAAGTTGTAACTCTGTGAGATGAATTAACAGAACACAAAGCAGTTTCTCAGAAAGCTTATTTCCAGTTTTTACCCGAAGATTTTTCCTTTTTCACCATAGCCCACTATGGGCTTCCAAATATCACTTTGCAAATTCCACAAGAACAGCCTTAGAGAAAGGTTTCTTGAGAGGAAAGCTGTAACTCGGTGAGATGTATGAACAGAACTCACGGCAGTTTCTCGGAAAGCTTCTTTCCAGTTTTTAACGGAAGATATTTCCTTTTTCACCATATCTCTGTAAGGGTTTCCAAATATCAGTTTGAAAATTTCACAAGAATAGTCCTAGTGAACGGCTTCTTGAGGGGAAAGCTGTAACTCTGTGAGATGAATTAAGAGAACACAAAGCAATTTCTCAGAAAGCTTCTATCCAATTTTTAACTGAAGATATTTCCTTTTTCACCATAGCCTTGTACGGGCTTCCAAATATCACTTTGCAAATTCCACAAGAACACTCTTAGCGAAAGGATTTTTTCAGGGAAAGCTGTAACTCTGTGAGATGAATTAACAGAACACAAAGCAGTTCCTCAGAAAGCTTCTTTCCAGTTTTTAACGGAAGATATTTCCGTTTTCCCCATATCTCTCTGGGATTCCAAATATCACGTTGCAAATTACACAAGAACAGTCTTAGGGAACGGCTTCTTGAGGGGAAAGCTGTCACACAGTGAGATGAATTAATAGAACACAAAGCAGTTTCACAGAAAGCTTCTTTCCAGTTTTTATCTGAGGACATTTCCTTTTTCACCGTAGTCCACTATGGGCTTCCAAATATCACTTTGCAAATTCCACAAGAACAGTCTTAGCGAAAGGCTTTTAGAGGGAAATGTTGTAACTCTGTCAGATGAATTAACAGAACACAAAGCAGTTTCTCAGAAAGCGTCTTTCCAGTTTTTAACGGAAAATAATTCCTTTTTCACCATAGCCCTCTATGGGATTCTAAATATCACTTTCAAATTTGAGAAGAACAGTCTTAGTGAACGGCCTCTTGAGTGGAAATCTGTAACTCTCTGAGATGAATTATCAGAACACAAAGCAGTTTCTCAAAAAGTTTCTTTTCGGATTTAATCTTACTATTTTTCCTTTTTCAACATAGCCCTCTGTGGCCTTCCAAATATCACTTTGCAAATTACACAAGAACAGTCTTTGTGAAAGACTTCTTGAAGGGAAAGCCGTAACTCCCTGAGATGAATTATCAGAACACAAAGCAGTTTCTCAGAAAGCTTCTTTTCAGTTTTTATCTTAGGATATTTCCTTTTTCAGCATAGCCCTCTATGAGCTTACAAAAATTTTTGCAAATTCCACAAGAACAGTCTTAGCGAAAGGATTCTCGATGGGAAAGCTGTAACTCTGTGAGATGAACTAACAGAACACAAAGCGGTTTCTCAGAAACCTTCTTTTCGTTTTTTATCTTAGGATATTTCCTTTTACAGCAAAGCCCACTATGGGCTTCCAAATATCACTTTGCAAATTCCAGAAGAACAGTCTTAGAGAAAGGCTTCTTGAGGGTAAAACTGTAACTCTGTAAGATGAATTAACATAACACAAAACATTTTCTCAGAAACCTACTTTTCAGTTTTTACCTTAGGATATTTCCTTTTTCACCATAGTCCTCTATGGGATTCCAAATATCACTTTGCAAATTCCACATGAACAGTCTTAGCGAAAGCCTTCTTGAGGGGAAAGCTGTAACTCTGTGAGATGAATTAAGAGAACACAAAGCAGTTTCCTAGAAAGATTCTTTCCAGTATTTAACGCAACATATTTCCATTTTCTACGTAGCCCTGTATGGGCTTTCAACTATCACCTTGCAAATTCCACAGGAACAGTCTTAGTGAATGGCTTCTTGAGGGGAAAGCTGTAACTCTGTGAGATGAATTAAGAGGACACAATGCATTTTCTCAGAAAGCTTCTTTTCGGTTTTTATCTTAGGATATATCCTTTTTCGCCATAACCCTCTATGGGCTTCCAATATCGCATTGCAAATTCCACAAGAACAGGCTCAGTGAACGGCTGCTGGAGGGTAAACTGTAATTCTGTGAGATGAATTAACAGAACATAAAGCAGTTTCTCAGAAAGCTTCTTTTCGGTTTTTATCTTAGGATATATCCTTTTTCGCCATAACCCTCTATGGGCTTCCAATATCGCATTGCAAATTCCACAAGAACAGGCTCAGTGAACGGCTGCTGGAGGGTAAACTGTAATTCTGTGAGATGAATTAACAGAACATAAAGCAGTTTCTCAGAAAGCTTCTTTTCGGTTTTTATCTTAGGATATATCCTTTTTCACCATAACCCTCTATGGGCTTCCAATATCGCATTGCAAATTCCACAAGAACAGGCTCAGTGAACGGCTGCTGGAGGGTAAACTGTAATTCTGTGAGATGAATTAACAGAACATAAAGCAGTTTCTCAGAAAGCTTCTTTGCAGTTTTTAACGGAGGATATTTCCTTTTTCACCATAGCCCTATATGGGCTTCCAAATATCACTTTGCAAGTTCTACAAGAACAATCTTAGCGAAAGGCTTCTGAGGGAAAAGCTGTAATTCTGTGAGATGAATTAACAGAACACAAAGCAGTTTCTCAGCAATCTTCTTTCCAGTTTTTAACGGTGGATATTTCCTTTTTAACCATAGCCCTCTAAGGGCTTCCAAATATCACTTTGCAAATTCCACAAGAACAGTCTTAGCGAGAGGGTTCTTGAGGGGAAAGCTGTAACTCGGTGAGATGTATTAACAGAACACACGGCAGTTTCTCAGAATGCTTCTTTCCAGTTTTTAACGGAAGATATTTTCATTTTCACCATAGCCTTCTATGAGCTTCCAAATATCACTTTGCAAATTTCACAAGAACAGTCTTGGTGAACGACTTCTTGAGGGGAAAGCTGTAACTCTGTGAGATAAACTAACACAACACAAAGCAGTTTCTCAGACAGTTTCTTTTCGGTTTTTATCTTAGGATATTTCCATTTTCACAATAGCCCTC